>NC_046357.1:71057007-71365750 GCF_000738735.6 Corvus cornix cornix
AAATTTACTGTGACACAGGTTAGTTGTATGACCCATTCCATTCAGTCTGTCCTTCTTTCTTCCACCTCACTTCACGTTAGCCTGATTTTCAACCTTACAGTCTTTCACTTCAGTTTTTTCAGTCACTAGTTCATATAAGCCCATCTCTTATTCCAGTTTTCTTCCCCTTACCCAGATCCTTGTCAGCCCATCCCCAGAGTTCAGAGAGTTTCTCCCTCTCCTGGTTGTGCATCCCTACCAGGTCACAGTCCCAATAATATCTACAGACACCACATTTCTCTACTCATTGGCTTGGTCCTGCAGACTGACCTTCAATGCAACCCTTCCTCTCCTCCCCAGTTCACCTACTTCTCCTTGCATTCTCTTCTAGTCTCTGTTTGCACTCCTCTTATTTCTTCACAGCAAAACAACACCTCAACCTTCAACTGGAAGACTTCATCACCAATATTCAGTAACTTGTCAATGTTACAGTCTGTAGACCACAGAAACTTACTGTGGGAAGTGAAATATCAGACAGCCTTTTAAGCCTTCAAGGCTGACCATCATCCTGTAGTTTAGAAATGTACCTTGGACCTACTGCTACTTACAAGTACATTAATTCACTTTAGTTTCAATAAAGGTGTTTTATTAAAACTGAATCAAAGAGAAAAGGAATAGATTTTGAAGTAAAAAGTAATTAGAAACAGAGAGAAATTAGAAACAGAGTGGCAGAAAAAATTGTGTATGAACTTACATTATCTTAGCTAATTATACCATCTTTCTTCGATGAAACAAAATATCATTACCCAAGACAAAAGAAAATGCAGTAGAGCTGGCCAGGGGTGGGGGGTTAACTATTTTTTCATCCATACTACAACATGGGGGATTATTAAATTTGAGGAAAGTGGAATAGAAGATGTGAAAAAAAATGGTTAAACAAAGACAACTGAAACAAGATTAGAAGTTATAATTTCATTAACTGTTTCATAAATATAGCCTTACATCTGCATATCTGAACTTCCTCCGATTCAGCTTCATCCCTGTGTTCTGTCACTGTTCCCCACAGAGAGCAGATTTGCACCATCCTCTCCACTTCTTCCCTTGAGGAAGCTGTAGCCTGCAATGGGGTCACACTCAGCCTTTTCCTTTCCAAGCTGAATCCAATAAGCTCTTAGTTTTCCCAGTATGTAATGAAACAAAGACAATCTGGACTGTTCAGCCCAACAACATGAAGTCTGAAAGTAAACATAACTGTTCTCTAGAAATAAATAGAAGTATATACAGAGAACAAACTAAGAATTAAGCTACTCAATGATACTAAACAAGAACAATGAGTATACACGAAGACTCTGAATAATTTAGACTTAAAATTATACTGACATTTTTGAAACAAGCCAGAAAGGGCATGCTATGGGTCCTAATTTTTAAGATGAGTAATTGTTTTATCCTATGGATCAAAGGACATTACTTAGAGGTCTGCAACAGAAAGCAAATGTACAACTAACAAAAAACCCCCCATTTTATATGTGGGTGGAAGGGATAAAAGCAAAATAAATCTCCTATAGTTTTGAAGTGGTCCTCTAGTGTTAATCTAGTCCTGTCCTTTAAAAAAAAAAAAAATCACAAACTGTAAGTTCAATATAAACATTTCCTCATAATTCCTTTTTGTTCCCAACTATGAAAGACTAATAATCTCTTTTTTGTTACAGTATGAAGACCTGAGGCATACACAACACAAAAGACTCAGAAAGCAAGTAGGCCACTTGCAACATACAATGGGAGTGTCAGAAGAAAGATAAGCAAAATAAAAAACAAGTTAAGTCTTGATTAACCCTACGCACTAGGGACTCTGACACAGAGATAGATGATTTTACAACAGACAAACTTTTGAGATACCCTTGTTTTGTAGGGATTTCTACAGTAAAGTACTTGTATTAGTACACTAGGGCCATGAATGTGCAAGATCACCAACTAAAACACTAGAAGTAGGACTGAGACAACCAAGTGGAGCCATAACATCCAAGAAAGAATATTGATAACTGTGGAATGGAACTGGGAGGCAGCAGCGGAGTATGAGACCATGCCACATTAATGGATCAGCAAATATAATATGAGTCAACATCACCTTCAGCATTCTTTGTCCAAATGGAAGATAAATGCAGCAAAGATCACACAACATCATTACCAGTCAAGAATGAACCAAAAGACACAGTGAGGACTTGGTAGCCAGCATCCCTTTCTCCCTTGTCACTGCAAGTACTCATACTGAGACAGCAATCTGTCCCGGTCCTCCTAAATGTAGCACTGCAAAAGCAAGAGTATGAAAGGATGAAAAAAATCTATGAGATTTCAAATACAAGTTTATGAAAATTAATTTGTTCAAAAACAGAAGTCATGTTAGTGATCCATTGAGCTGCTGCACTTTAAACACTCACCTCATATGGTAACACACCCTGTCTGGCTATTGCAGAGCCTTGGTATCTTAAAGCAGAGCACTCACCAAGTGACATCTGTTGCATAAACTGCAGGAACTTCACCACTGCAGCAGGAATAGCCTAAGTTATCATTTACTGCCTTTCAATTTCAGCAAAACACACTTTGTTCTTTGCATAAAACAGTGGGTTCTGCTGAGTACTTTCATTGCCAACAACAGAATACATTGATGGGTGGGGGGAAAGCAACAAAACCCCTTCCTCTAAAATGCACAGCAAGAGCTCACAGGGATTGGAGTACTACTGCAACAGAGCTCTTCCAAATAATGACTGCTAAGTGTCTTCATTAGAAACACACTGCCTGACCTCCACCTATTAAATAAATTGGAAAAGCTTGCTTTCTTCTGGCATCTCTTCATATACAATATATGCATATCCTTTTAGAGGCTAGTGTTCAATTTCATTCACATTCTCACTTAGATATGAAAGAGAATCTCTATCCAACTTATGTTTCTCAACAGCTGTAATAATAAAGCCCAAAATTTTAGATATATACCTGAAAAACAGTGCTTCAAAAAACAGCACTAACCATGAATTTTGCTTCCCATATATACTACACTATTTATATACAAGTGGTCCACACTTTCATTCCCAGATACTTTTAATATAAATTCACGTTGATATATTTAACATAAATTATAAAGTAACCCATAAAATCTGAGATCTATTGAATCAAGATACTTTTCAAGAAAAACTTTTACATCTTTCTGCAGGAAAATGCTTTTAGTTGATTCAATATCCTTGAACAATACATAAATGACACCCTCTCCTCCTTACCCTGGCCCATTGGAAGAAACTGAATTTGAGTACAGGTAAAATTGACAGGAAATGAAATAGAGTCCTTCACTTATCACAGAGAAATGAAGGGGATTCATTAAGGAGTATGTTTTAAATTCTCACTGTCTTTCTGCTGCCCTATGCATTTCAATTTTTTATGTCCTGACTGCCTTACGGAGGAGATAAAAAACAAAAAGGAGGAAAAAGAAAAAGGGGGGGGGGGGGGGGGGGGGGAAGGTGAAAGTGGAGAGGAAAACCAAAACAGAGGGGGGAAGGGTGAAAAGGGGAGAAGGGGAGGAGGCGACAGAAGTGGGGGAAGGCAATAAAGGAGGGGGAAGGCAATCAAAAAGGTGATGTGGAAAGAAAGAGAGAGGGAAAAAGAAAAAAAAAGGTAAAAAGGAGAGAGGAAGAAGAGGACAAAAAAGAGAAAGGAGGTGGAGAAAAAAGAGGGGAGGGGAGAGGAAAAAAGAGAGAGAAAAAAAGAGAGAGAAAAAAAGAGAGAGAAAAAAAGAGAAAAATACTTGGTTGTGCCTTGAAAAACACCCTGCACTCACACCCTGCGCTCATTTGATTGACCCAAGCTCTGTAGCATGAAGAAAACATTTCTCACTAGTCAGAGAATGTCCAGTGTTTCTTTTTGCCACTTTAACATTAGACTGAACTTGGATGCCTTAAGTAGAGACCTCTTTAAAATCATTCAGAATATTTTGACTATACATATTGTCATTCTAGACCAGCCTGGTAAACCAGTCTAGCAACAATTTGCTAGATTGCTCAGATCAGCCAGCACTAGATCTTGATCTCAAGACACAAGACAACTAAGACAACTAACATGGTATAGCCTATTGCTACCATACAGAATATGGTAGATATGGTATAAACTACTCTTTTAAGTACTTAATCCTAATTGTCAGTAATAGTTTTGAAGTATACACATATATATATATATATATATATAAATACTTTGTCTAGCTTGTTTGGCTTCATTTGTGATATATTTCAAAACTCTGTACTAATTATAACTTTGGGTAGTATTACTATAAGCATCTCCAGAGATTTATTCATCTTGAATATCACAAGCAATGGTCAGATACAATTAAGGACTAAATGGAAACCTGGCAAATTACAAAATTCCTTTAAAGTATATTTTTAAGTCTTAATTGCATTGTGCATGACATAATTTTTGAGTATTCAATACGAACACTTCTGTCAATCTATAAAACGAGCACTTCGGAACAAATCCCGATCTCTGGGCACCTTCTGAGCCATTACTACACATCATATGGAAGCAGTATGGTAAGAGCAAGTTTCTGTTCAATATGCATGCATTTTACAACACAGTTACTTTGGATTCACCTCTAAGGAATCATGAAAAAAACATCCTCTCTGACCATTTTGTGGTATCAGCAACATGCAGGGAAATTAACTTCCACAACAAGCAGATCAATCCTATCTTGTATTACTTGACACTTGGTAGCCCTGAGATTCTCTCACTTGACAAGGAAGCAGATAAAGCATCAAAATGGTGGGTTTGTGTTTTGGATTGGATCTCTGAGATTATTTTTGAGCCTGCTTGCGCACACACACTTGTGCAGACCTCTGCCTCCATATGTCTAAGGAAGTATCTGCTTTTGGCTACTTACTAGCCATTACCTCGTAGATCTCTCATTTTCACCTGTCCCAGTGGTGAGATCACCACGTCAAAGAAGCTAGCGGAGTATGTAAGGACTAAATTCAACCCACTTTCCATTTTTAATGTGTGCAATCAGCAAATATGCTTCAGTCTTCCAGAGAACTTATTTCTGAAAACTAGCTCCTAATTTCAGATTTACAGTACAAGACAGACATGTGATTTCAGATCTGTAGCAAAAAAGAGAAATATAAATAGGAATCTAACACATAAGTACTTCAAAAAATTAAGTTCAGTTAAAATTTTGGTATTAAACTGTAATTTTCTGAAAGCTATATATTTATTACTGATGTTTTTAATGTGAGAACCCCAGCAAAGACAGAGAATGACTACCCCAAATTGAAAAGGAAAACACCTGATTTGTATCAAGTGACATATCATAAAGAGACTTGTGATATTAAAAATGCCTGTTGTCTTGTAAGACGACTTCCATTTCCATGCCAAACACTTTTTCTTTAATAAGTAGCTTAAAAATTCTAATTAATGCAAGTGATTTGTCTTTTTTTTTTTTTTACTCCAATCTATAAGAACACTCATCTGCAAGCCTACAACAGGTGATGTGAAAACAGTCTATGGTAAAACCTACCAACGACGGCACCTCCGTGTTCGCAGTCCACAAGTCAGTCCGAGAACCGACCGTGGCTTTACCATTGCTGAAGAGCTTTGGAACTCACCCCTTCCAATAGTTCTCACAGCCACGCTCTGGCAAGTGGATAGTTATCTGGCACGTTCAAAAACATGCGCAAAGCAATTTATAAGAGACTGATACACAAAGCATACATATTCTGAAAGTAATGCCTGAAAGTAATACGTGAGTTTTAAAGGAACAGAATGAGCAGTGAAGGCAAAGAAAACCAACAAAAACCCAAATAAAACAAAAAACAAAACAAAACAACCAACCGAAAAAAACAACAAAAAAAAAACCAAACAAACAAACAAAATTTTTTTTAAAAGCCACTCCCAGAGACTATTGGGAACCATACCCAACTCAAAACAGCTGGAAGTCGAAACTAACAAAATGTCAGCACTTGACCGCTTCCCATGGCTGGACACCCAGAGGTGAAGAAATGACGGCGCCAGCGGGGCAGTGCCAAAGTCCGGAGGGGCTCTGGCTCTCCGCCTTCAGCCATCTTCCCGCCGCCGGCATGCCGCCCGGCCCTTTAAGCCGGACCCCATGACGGGAGGAAGGCACCAGCCCCGGGACGGCCCCGTTCGCTGTCCGCCGGGGCTGGGGCTGGAGGCGCCGCGGGGAAACTTTGGCGGGCAGGGAGCGCGCCGTGCCCCGGCAGTCCCGGGGAAACTCGTCCCTCCCGTCGGCCTCGCACAGGACACAAAGTCCCGGCGGGAGGAGCAGAGGCTCCGCCGCATCCACCCCCTCGGGCGGCGGCGGCAGTGCTCAGCCAGGGACGGAGCGGGCGGGATGGGGCTACCCCCGCCTCCCAGCGCCGCAGCCGCCGCAGTCCGCAGCCCGCAGGGCAAGAGCCGGTCCCAGCACCCACACGGCCGCGGCCCCCGGCGGTGCTAAGCGGCCCCCGGGCGTCCGGGAACCCGCCCCGAGGCATCAGCGGGAGGCGCCGCGCCTCGGGCAGCGCGCAGGGGAGCGGCGCCGCCGCCACACGTGTGCCCAGGCAGGGGCAGCGCCGAGCGCGGCCGGGCGAGAGTCGGGCCGGGGCGCGGGACCGGCACCGGCACCATCGCGGGGCTCGGGGGAATCACCGCAACTCAAAGTACCCGTGCTCCTGCTCCCGCTCCTCCCCTGCCCGCAGTCCCCGAGCCCGGGCGAACGCGGCGCAAGTGGAACTCACGGGAGGAGAGTGCGCCGCACCGCCGACTCCCGCCGACCTACCCTCCGGCTGCCGGCGGCGACACCGACACAAGGGTCTGTCGCCGCGACCCCCTTCCTGCCCCGCCCCGAGACCGCCCCCCCGCGCCCCGCCCCTCTCCGCCCCGCCCGGCGCGGGGGACGCGGCGGCGCTCACGTCGGCCCGGCAGGCGCGCGGGGCCGCGCCGCCGGGAGGCGCTGTCCGAGCTTGCTGTGCTCCGCGCCCGGCCGGGCCAGGCCGGGAGCCGGGCCCAGCTGAGCGGCGGCCACAGGGAAGGGGCTGGGGTCCGCAGGGGAAGACTTGGAGTCCTCAGGGAAGGGTTCGGTGTCCGCAGTGAAGGGCCTGGGGTCCACAGGGGAGGGTCTGGAGTCCGCAGAGAAGGGGCTGGGGTCCGCAGAGAGCGGGCTCGGGGTCTGCTTGGAGGGGTCCGAGCCGTGAGAGCCCAGCGGGAGGGAACAAAGCGCCCCGTGCCCCTCTGACTGGCCTCGGGCAGGAATGGGCGGGTCCCTGTGCAATCAGTCCCGGGGGGTGAAGCCCCTTCGTGCTGGGAGGGGAAAGGCTGTGGTTGCGGGGTCGCAAGCGGTGGTCAGCGAATTGAGGGGAAAGCTCTGCAGGCCCTTTTCCGGGTGTAGGGTGTAACACCAGCTCAGGATAGAAGGGAGCCACGGTATGGTATCCTCCGAGGGATGGGTGCTGGGGATGGCACAAGGCAGATCCTGGTAACGAAGAATCTAAGGCGAACGTGATTGTGGTTGTAAACTTGTCTAGAGCTCCAGCGTACTTGAATGAGACGATATTTTCAGTGGAATTCATAACATAAAACAGGGACTTGAAGCTTGGGCATATGTTACAATGAGCTGTTATGTCAACCACATATACCCACCGCATGGGAACCCTGATCAGCATCTCTTGCTGAACAGGTTTGTGCAGGAGACCTTCAAGAGATTTATCTGCATAGGTAAAATGGAAAAATTAGGACCCAAATCTGTATTGTTTTTCAGGGACTTTGTGATGAAGTATTCGTTTATCAAACAGGACTGTCTTATTGCTCCTTAGAAATATAAAAAATTCATATGGTAAAATATAATTCTGCCACCTTCAGATTAAAATAATACTTTTTTTTGAGTAGAGCCACTGACTTCTTTATGACAACAAGTCTGGGTAAGTGGGTCTTTGATGGGTGTTTCAGTATTTCTAAAAAGGGTAGATGTGTTATCAAGATGAAGCATTTTTCTTATAAAATGGAAAATGCATCACGAATTAATTTTTGAAAGCTTATTAACACTAATAAATTAAAGCACATCAGTGGAGTTCTGGCTTGGTCTTAGTTGCCTGGTCCTTCTTCTTCAGAATGTGAAAATTTGCCATGATGGGGCTATAGGACATAGCAAGAAATTAGTGATTAATGTGTCCCAAAGGCGCTTTCATTCTTTGATGACAAGAAATATTAAGCTCTTTGAACAGAAATGGTGACTTATTGGCTCCAACTGATTTGCAGAGTCACACCAGCTTTTTTTTGTAGAGCTCTTTGTCATAACAAACCATCATCAAAGTTTCTGCCAGACTTCCCTTCCTTATTGATCTCAATCATGAAAATGAACACTCAAAGTGCAAAGGCCTGGTCTAAGGATTCCAGGATTTGCCCTGAGCAAAGCACACGGTGGTTTTGTGAAATAACAAACTGATCAACACCTGTTGCCGAGGCAGGGCCAACCCAAAGGCTTGCCCCCACTTTAAGCTCTACGTGACATTACCAAAGGGTGCAACTTTGCAGTTTGTCACAGGGGGCTAAGTCCTATTCTAGAAGTTTCCCATGCTAGCTGCTCTTATGCAAATTCTTTAATTGGTGTAGATTAATATGTTCTCAAAGCAATCTTTTCAAAAGAAAGCATGGGCAAGGATTTGGAGGACCTCAATATAGTCTTTAGGATGTGAATGTTTCCTGAATTAGAAGGTCTTATTTTATGACAATGCAAGGGCCTACAAATTCAGCCCATTTTCTAAGTGCAGAATTTCTGGCTTACAGGTTGTAATGAAAGGAATCAAAGTATTTGGGGGGGGGAAAAAAAGAGAAAAGCATTGAAAAGATACGTTATCAACTCTTTGAAAAGAAACTGGCAAAGAGACTGAACTTGGGGCCTACTATGAGGATAGTCTTTAAAGTTTCCTTTCTGAATTTTAAAAGCCTTTTTTTCAAAATTAGAGAAAAGATATTAAAATCTCAGCTTTTTATGACTACCTTTGTATCAAAGTCATTAATTTGAGTAGAACCTGTCAAATGTCCTGGTTTTCTTTATGGTTAACTTAAGGCAGTCTACCTTAATGTTTAATGACTGTCTATATAATTCTACTGAATTTTCCTTGATTTACTCATACTGCATTATTACTTTGAGTCCTGTTTTCATATTGCTTCACAAAGGCAATAAAAATGAGTACATTAAAATGTGATGTTTAATTTTTGCCTCCTTCTGAAATCTGAGACTTGACTTAGAGTATCCTGTCCTTTGAATTTGAAAGTTTCTAACACAGAAAAACAAAATAACTTTTAGACTTTATTCTGTGACTTATGCTGTTACCTCTTAGTTTGAAGTACTGAGAAATAAACAAAGTAAACCCCACATCCTGTAAAATACTGGACTCCCGTAAGACTGACTTCACTGAGTTGAGAAATTATTTCTCATCTTGCTTGACTGGATATCTACTTTTATTATAGTTTTTCGTGGGAAATAAAACTGTGGGGGTGTCTTTAGCTTCAAATCTTTTCATTTGCATTAGGTCCAAATTTAGCAAGGACTTGAAGAGTTTTGAGATTAGGTACACTCTAAAGCAATTGATTTTAGACCTTTGACATGAAAGTTAAATAAAAAGATATGTTTGGTTTGTGGTTGTAATCTCATGATTAAGTACTTGGGCTTCCTTCTATACAGGAATAAACTTAAATTAGTGTCCTAAACTCTTGCATTGTGGCAAATTTATCTTGAAATTTTTCATTATCCGTGCCTGAACCATGCTGGACCATCACTGCCTGCCATTTATAGATCTGTGAGAAAATACTGTTTCAATTTGTGCAAAAACTTTTTGAGTCATACAGTCTTCTTATTTATACTTCCCTAACACAATAATATTGTTACTGGCAAGCAACAATAATAAATATTAAATCATGAAGGTCAGTATCATATATCTTGATGAAGTATTTTAGATAGGTAAATTCATTCCAGGCTCTGAGCTCTTTGCTTTGAGCACAATTTACTCTATTTTTGCTACAGATACTTACTTTCCTTTTACCTTGGTTTTTTGGTTAAATTTTTGGTTGGTTTTTTTTCTTAGGAAAAACAAGATACAAACTTTCTCTTTATTCTCTTGCATATGTAAAATTACAGACTGCATCACACACTAGAGAGCTGCAGGGAGATTTTACTTTGCAAATGGAGCAGCATGCTGGCAGCAAAAAGAATGAAAGCCTTTGAAGAGCTCTTTTGAGGATAGAAATCAGCCCATGATTTCCTTCAGGCTGCACTTCCATTCATCACTATTTCCCAGGTTTTTTCCTAACACTCACCAAGACAAATTTCAATTTAAAAAAGGGTCCCGGTGAAAAGGATATATATTATAAAGACATGTAACGCAGCTGTTGTTAAGGTATACATTAACCAACATGTATAACTTGTAACATGTAGAATGGCGGTATAAAGCAAAACTATACAAAACAAATATCTTTATATTGGAGGCTTAATTTTACCAAAAAGCTAGCTTCAACTAGCTTCAACTTCAACTCTTGTGCAGTAGATTGTCTCTGCAGACTGCAGATGAGGTAAGCTTTTGGGCCACTGCGGTTTATGTAATGCCTTTCCTATGTGTGAAGAATGTTCATCTCCACCTCTGGTAGGACAGTAATTTATGTCAATGTTTTGAAGAAAAATTATTCATAACATTATCTAGAGTGAAGGCATATATTGTGTACCACTGAAAGTGGTTTCTCATTGTTTCAGAACAGAAGATGTTTATTGTTGTGTCTATCTCATCTATTTGTGCGCTGCTATCCTAGATACACACTATCCTTCAAGTGTAAGAGAAATCTGACATGGCTGAACCTATGTATGAGTGATCACTTGTGCCTCAATGCAGGTAATCCAGTTGTCATTAATTCAAATGTGACAACTCAAGTAACTGTCCTTGGGAAATTGTGTCTATTTCTCCTATGGCTTTTTGTGTGTCTTTAAATAATCTTGCTCTTGCCCTTTTGCCTCTGGGATAGCTAGATAGGTCTCTCTGAAGGGTTGGGATTTTTCCTGTACTTACCTTTTATTTGTTTGCTTGTTTGTTCTGAGAAAAAAGATGTCAGATGTCTGTGGTAATAACAAAAGACTTCCCAAAAAAGTTTTAAGTAGAGTAGAATTAGAACTTACATTCCATCCTTAGATTGTCTCCTAAGAATTTAGTGTAGGAAAACAGTGGATTTGCATTCATTGTTCATACTTAATTGTATTAAGCGGTGACTGAGAGTAGATCCCAGCTCACTACTAAATTCTGACATGTTTTGCTGAAAGACCTAATGACTAAGCTGCAGATATGGTCTCTAGTGAGATACATCACTCCAAAAGGCTAATCTCTCTTACTGCAAAATAACTTTTTTACAGAAACAGAGATACCAGTAAATGAAAATGTTTTAAGAAAGTCTATGAGTAGTCTTTTTTGCTCTGGAGGGTTGTGCTGATGTTAAATTATATGCATTTAAGATGTACTTTCACTTTTCCCGTTCAAGATTAAACTACAAAATATTCACAGATTTTAGAAAATGAACCACAGGCACAATGAAAAGAAGGGAAATCAGGTTGTTCTTTGTTACAAAACCTTGAAAGAAGAATAGCCATAATAGGAGATGTAAGAAGATAGAGAAGAGTAGTGAAGTCAAATTGTCCTTTGCATACATGTGCCTAATTGACTATACATATAACTGATTGTTTGCCTAGAACAAGGCAAAATCTGCTAACAAAGTCTACTGAACAAACAACAGTTGTTTAACTTTTAGAATCCATTTATTCTATGCTAACATTGGTTTTTAAAGGTAACTGCATTCCGAATCACATGAACAGATAATTCTTCAAGCCAGAGGAAATCATGCTGTGGCAGCTGTATATAAATAAGCAGATTTTATTTTAAAGTGTAGAAAACAAACACTGAAAAATAAGCGCTTGAAAAACTGTCAACATTTAGCTGGGATTTATCTACAGTAAACTTGCCAGTGTTATACCATGCTTAAAGCATTTTTTAATGGGTTGAATCATGCATCCACACCTTTTGAAAAACCAGGTAACTCAATTTGTCATGGGATAACTCATAGTGGGTTCCTTAAAAGCTAATTATTAGACACAGTGCAAGATATTACAAAATTTAATATTTTGGACAAGGATGTAGCCTCAAATGAGCATTGAGGGAGATTACTCAGGCACAAATATATAACGTGAGCAAGACTGTGTGCCATATCAAGTAGTGGTGGGATGTGGGATAGAAGCCAGCTCTCACATTGCTTCATTCAGTAAAATCAATCACGCATTCAAAATTAATGTAAAAGAATGAAGTTATGGTACTGGTAAGAGAGATAGTGAAAGAAATGAAACTGATCTATTTAATACTTATGTAATATTTTAGGTTTATTACTGAATGTTTAAATACTAACTGAGCTTTGCAAAAGCAGTGTAAATTTTGCCCCCATTTTCTACCATGTCCCACAGAATCTGCTGAAGTCTTCGTTTCTCTAAGACTAAAAATAAAGCTACCCAGTTGTGGATATAGAACAAATTTAACAATCTGCCAAACTCACCATAATACTGCACTTTTTCTCAAACTATCAGTCAATAAGACCCTGAATTTTAGAAGAGCAAGGCTTCGGTTCTTCATGGAATTAGTGGAAGAGACCCCCTGCAAAATTGCCCTCAGGGATACAGGAGCAGAACAGAGATGGAAACTAATGTTTTTCTTGAAACTAAAATGCTATGTGTAAGAAATGAGGCAACAAAGAAAGGATAGAAGCATGGCTGAGTGAGGACCTCCTAGTCAAAATAAAGTGTAAGAAGGAAATGCACAGGCAGTGGGTCCAGGTATATGTATCCTGAAAAGAGAAGGCTGATGTACTCTTTTTTCTTATTTTTCACAGGCTGTTATTCTTACATTTTCAAGTCCCTGAACCTCAAGACAAGGACTGGATGAACAAAGTCCCATCTTAAGAGAAGGTCAAGTTAGAGACCACCTAAGGAATCTGAATATATACAAGTCTATGAGAAGAAAAATTGAACCCCAGGGTCCTGAGGAACCTGGAAGATATAATTACTAAGCTGCTCCCCATTGTATTTGAAAAGTCATGGCAGAGAGGTGAAGCACCCAGTGACTGAAGAAAAGGGAATAATACTCCCATTTCTAAAAAGGGTAAAAAGGAGGAATAGTGGGGAATACTGACCAGTCATCTTCACTTCATTACCCAGTAAGATAAGGAACAGATACTCCTGTAAGTGTTGTTGAGGTGAATGGAATATAGGGAGGTGATTAGAGACAGACATCATGGCTTTACCAAGAGTAGAATGTACTGGACTACTCCAGTGGCCTTTAATAATGGAGGAGCTATGTAAGTGGACAAGATAAGAGATACTGATGTGTGTATCTGAGGTACCCTAAGTCCTTGGATATGACCCTTCACAATATTCTCTAAATTAGAGACAAAGAAAGGTCTTTTTGTGAAGGCCTGCTGTGGCAGGACAATTGTTTTAAACTGTAAGAGCATAGGTATAGATTGGGCATAAGGAAGAACTTTACTGTAAAAAGGTGATGGGGCACTGGAAGTAGTTGCCCAGAGAAGCAGGGGGTGCCCCATCCCTGGAAGTGTTCAAGGCCAGGCTGGATGGGGCTCTGAGCAACCTGGTCTAGTGGAATATGTCCCTGCCCATGGTGAAGGAATTGGAACTAGATGGTATTTAGTGTCCTGTCCAATACAAACCACTCTGTCATTCTATGGTCTCCTGATTCTATGATTTGATTATTTGAAGACTTAGTTAACTTATTTTCATTACTCCTCATTAACCCAGGATTTACTTGTCCATTAGAGAACAAAAGAGACACTAGGTATTATGCCAGAAAGGAGAGATCACAAACTTGGTCCTTCTTCCAGAAAGAAGGAGACAGGATCCCACCAACATGGAATGTTTGGAGATGATGTGCAAATTGCTCTTTCTTGAAAAGACCGCAGCTGGTTCAGACATCCACTTTCACTCTGACATCTAACAAAGGAGTCCATGCATTGCTTGTGGTCTCTGAAGAAAGGTATCCAACCATTTTTTTCAGACAGATTTAATTAATCCTCTCTATGGAAAGCCTTAGAAATGCATTTAAATCTTAAAACAGCAACACATCTTTCTCTCTGTTGTCATGTATTTACTCTTTTTCCAGTTTACTTCCTTATATCTTACTGCTATTTACATGCCAAAAGATTCCCTCTGGAAGTTCCTTCAACCAGGTTAAGAAAACAACAGGAGAAAGTGCTGAGATCTGGCAGATGTCCTTTAGGTATATGTTAGGTATTTGCAGAGGTAATTCTCTCTTAAAAATTATCACCTATGGAAAAGGACAGCAAGCCACTGAGTGAATTTGGAATATATCAGGGATATGAAGTCCAACACCGTGCCATCAAAACTAAATTTCTTCTGGCTTGTATGAAGAAAGATAAGCAAGACATGAACCTATGTGAGATTCCCTCATGCGTGATATGCTTATTTCTCTGGTCAGTTGTCGCGATAGAGGGGAAACCCAGACGCTCAATATGAGTGATCAGCAGGAATCCGATTTATTGATTGTACCAAAACTCCTTATATACTAACAATAATAGGCTCTATGCATATTCGTAGCGGCACATCGACTAAGCTGATTCTAAACCCCTCCGTAGACCCCCTTTCGTGGTCAGCAGTTCTGCTTTTTTCCCTGGCCTTCTAACCACAGATGTCTATTGTTTATACTGCCAAAACCTAACCTTGCTGGCTCTGCAAATAAACCCATAGTTCAGCAGTAAGACTCAGTGGTGGTTCAGTTACTGCGCAAGATACATGTAATATTCTGTAACTTCAGTTGTTACACAGGATGTGTGGTGCAGTGTTCTGTGAGACCTTGCTCAGCTAGCTGCAAGGGTCTATGTGCCCGTTCTCATGTAGCCAGCCTCTCAGATCAGTAAGCTGCAAAAAATCTGTATATCCCGAATCTATATGTCCCTTTTCACGTAACCAATCCCCCACAGTCAGTGGACTCAGGTTTCCAGAAATGGAATCCTTTCTTTTGATCCCACAGCAGAGCAGACACAAGACAAAATTTTTTCCTTGGTACATTATTCTGAAATAATTGAATGTAAGACTGCTAGAGCCAACTAGGTTGTTTTTCATCCAATTTCTAACCTTATGGCAGATGCACTCGTTCATATTATGTATCTGGATTCCTCTAATATGTAAACAAATAGATTTAACACCATACTCCAATCCTTTTTTATCTCTAATGTAAACTTAAACCTGATTACAAACTGCCTATTTTCCTGTGGAAACACTGGACTAAATATTAGCAAAAATGCAGTTAGTTCTTTTAATGCCTGTCATGGTCAAAAATGCAGGATAGTTTTTTAAAAAAATCAGGGTTTGTATTTTTCTTATTTGTTGTATTTGTTCTATTCTACTGAAATGAAATCAAGGTATCTCCCTTGTGAGATACCTATCCTTGTCTAGTAGATTTCAATATTTGCCCCCTTGGTTTTTTTCTAGTCCTCTTGAAAATAGCAAGGTTTCCTTTTTTGTAAAATTTTCTACCAACCTACATTCTGATAGTTTATAAGTCAAAAATTATATGCAATTCTTCATTGGCCGATAAAAAATCTGCTGTATTCTAGGAGAATAATCACATGGCAATGAAGACTTGTAACATCTCTCCAAATGTAATTAACATTTGAAGTACAGCACTATTCCAATTACTTGAATTACCTTTGGCATTTGTTGCAAATTCCTGAAAGTGAATGAATGACACAAATGTCAGGATATTTCAGCAGTGCTTTTATATGAAAATACTCTGTGCATTCATAGCAGGTGTTAGTATAAATACTTGTACTAAACTACTCAGTCTGTGTCAAAATGGTATTTGTTTTCATTCAGATAAAAACACATCTCCAGTCAATTTCATGCAGGAGAGCTTTAAAGACTTCCATCATGGCAGCTGCTTATTATGGACATAAAGTTCAATCAGGAATCACAATTGTGCAAATACAGGTAGACTTCTGATTACAAGCTATAATTGCCTGGGCCATCAGAATAACTAACAGCAATTCTTGTAACTTTGCCTTTTTTCAAAAGTTGGTGAGAAATACTTGATGTAGTCTTATTCGATCACTTCCATGTCATGAATTGTTTTAGAAGAAACCTAGATGCAGCTGAGTCAATCCTCTTTTGCAGATTGTATGGTGTTTCTATTGATGTATTGGAAAGTGCAAATGACAGGTGGGTCTGAGATGGTTCTGGGTTGCTCTGGATGTAGCAGGTACAGTGATACTTGTTCAGATGCCCCACAGAAAACAGTAGAGAAGATAGAGCAACGACAATAGCCTTGAGTGCAAAGTTAGAAGAATGGTGCAAGTAGATCAGTAGAAGAAATATTTGTGCTTAAGCAGATTGGTTGGATCTTACAGAAGCAAGTAGTGGAGGGAGAAAAAATGCATGTGGAAGAATACTGCTACTATACTATTTTTCTTACATTCAGGAGCTGATAGTAAAGTAGAGGTTCAGTAAAACACTTAGGTAGCATCAGTGTCTGTCTTCTTATCAAAGTATGGTATGTCTGAAGCTTCTCTGTGCTCAAGTGATGCTATAGTGATTATATGCAGGTAGGAGATCACTTGGAAAGTTGTTTTACACTGAAAATGGCTACCTATAGCATGTATTTTTGATACAGACGTTTTTGTCATGGTCCCTTAATTAAAGAAAAGAAGGAAAGGAAGGAAAAAGAAAGAAAGAAAAGAAAGAAAAAGTGTCTTGGGGTGACCTTGTTATGTGTGTCCCCTATCGCTGCCCCATGCCCAGAAATTAATTTTTTGCCTTTCTGTGCCTTTAAACTGAGCCTGAGAGGGGGGAGAGACAATACCGAGGGAACTTTCTAAGCAGTTTGTTTTCATGTTTTCAAGGACACAGAGATAGCGACGACTCTGTGTTCAGCTGTGGCAGTGGAGCGAGAGTGGGGAAAGCGCCCAGCTTTTGCTTTCGGCCAGTTTTTCAGCTCCTTTTTCTTTCTCTGGAGAGAAATGGAGAGTTGAACTTTTGTTTTCCTGGGACTTTGTTATTTTCTTTTGTTCCTCTGCTGCACTGTTTCAACATCAGAATACACTGGGAGGACTTTCCACCAAGGCCTTGGCCCTGGCGGTGGGCCCACCACCCCGTCCCAGCTCCAAGGAGGGGGAGAGAGAGATCTACGGAAGAACTCTGAAATTTTCCCAGGTTTCTCTCGGCAGAGCGAGGGGTTTTATTATTTAGCATTATTATCCTTTTCCCATGTGTGTGTTAAGTAGTTTTTATTTCTTTCACTTTCGTCCAAGGAAAATTTCTTTTTTCCCGAACCTGATGGGGGAGGGATGGTTATAACCTGCTTTCTCTCAGAGGATATATTTCTAAATTGGGCCAAACCAGAACAAAAAGAAGAAAAGGAAGAGAAGGGAAAGAAAGAAAGGAAAGAAAGGAAGAAAGAAAAAGACCACCATTCTTTTGAGAAGATACCACCAGTCTCTTTATCCTTAAGTGTGTACATGGGTCTTTCACCCTTATTCTAGTGCATCAACCTTTGAAAGGTTCAAGATTCCTGTCTTCCTTTCCTCCTTTCCTCGAGCTCTAATGTTTCCTATAGCTCAAATTTAGTGAATTTCATATTCAACGTGAACATGTTCCAGTTCACTCTTTCACTTAAGGTTTTTTAGGACATCTAGCTGTTTTCCCACATGGAGCCCAGGAGGCTAACCCTGAACCTCAGTTTGTAATTCCCCTAAGTGTAGTGCTGCACTTAACTGATAGGTCTTGTTCTAAAGATGTGAAATATTGCCTTTGTACAAGTTGTAGTCAGCCAATCTTCCTTACTTGACTTTTCCTTCACACCACAGATACAATCACAGTTTCAGGCCAGAAGATATTAGTTTTATTAAACCACAGTTTCTAGTAGCGGGCCTTTCGTTTGGGGTGTTAGAGGGACAGAATACTAACAGTCTGTCTCTTTGTGAACTTTATACTATAGATCATAAAACAGAGTAGCTACGTTTCCATTAAAATCTATTAACAGTAGGGGTGGGGTTGCATAATTCAGACATGCTCCCATTAAACTCTTAATTTAAACCATAGTGGAGAGATCAGTGGGAAATAACAGTGTAGAAGGTTATTCTAGTCATAAATGTGGATTAGTGTGACTATTTACTATAGCCTTCGTGTAAGAAATGAAAGAGAAGTGCTGCAAGAAAAGCGTCGCCCTTGGTATACAATGTGCAGGCTTCAGTGAATAAGAAGGCAAATGCTAATTTTTTGAAGCAGCTCATTGGTTTCTAAAAACAAAACCCAAAAACCACAACAAACACAAACAAGCCAAAACCAGATGAAACACTATGAAAACTGAGAAATGCTTTAACATTTCCTCAATTACTCTGAAAATATATTTGAAGACTTCTAAATGGTTCCTAATGACTGGTTAGTCATTTTTGCACTAGAGTTCTGGAAGAGAAAAATTCCAGAATAACTTGGGTCTAGGCTTTTTCTTTTATTATAACATGTTTTCCTCAAGGTGAAATAAATAGTTCTCTCCATACAATACAAAGATATGAAGTAAGCCTGGTCTCACTCCCCGAAAACCCAAAAGCATTTTGCATGCCATGTTGGAAGTCAGACTTATTTCTGCCCGCAAGCTTTCCTTGGTAAAGACTCTTAGAATAGAGAAAGAGTTTTTGAAAATATAACTGCTTACAACACTATGAATGCAAATGAATAGCGATGATTTTGCACATAACTGTCCAGTTATATCTTTGTCTCCCATGTCTTTGTCTCCCAGACTGTATTAATGCTGACAGTACTGAAGTACTGCTGAAGCTGAAGTACTAGCTTCTATCTATTTTTGAAAAAAATGTTGTTGTATTTGCTTTTATGAAATTAAAAGTTGTTACAAATTTCTCATTTCAATGGCATTGCTTCTCCATGGAAGTTACTTCTGTAACATGGTAAGCCTTCTCTTGTTAAAGAGAAGTGGAATATCTCATATTTGTTCATATCCCATAGACAGGTCCATTCATAATGTAATTTGAAAACTCTTTTACTTAACTAATTAAATTGTGATGTTGTGGATGCCCCATCCCTGGAAGTATTCAAACCCAGGCCTAAAGGGGCTTTGAGCCACCTAGTACAGCGAAAGTAGTCCCTGCCCTTGGCAGGGGGATTGGAACTAGATGGTCTTTAATGTCTTTCCCAACCCATTCAGTGATTCTATTATTCTATTATGAATAGCATTAATAGACTAATAAGCCTCCAGGATAAATAGCCAGGTTTCCCTAAGGTTCAGAAGGAGTGGAAATGTGACTGAGGCCAGCTCTGACTCCCGTGAGTATCCACAAGGTTTGCTCCACTCAGCTGAAATAAACTGCCCTGAAAGCACACATTTTTGAGGCAAGGGGAGTCAGTATTACAGGCCTTGGATCCAACTTGTAAGGTTAACAACATACCTAAAATACGTGTGCCCAACCTCACTCAGCTTTTGCTATGTCTCCGTAAGTATGACCCACAGTGGAGAATTTAATTCCAGAATCCTATTTAAAAATTCTGTGTGAATCTATGTGGTTATATTGCTGTTCTACATTGAATTTAAATTATAATTTTTAACTTCTCTGGAAATCAGGTGGGCAGATTTCTTCAAGCATGCATCTGATATCACAGAATAATCACAGTCAATGAAAGAAAATCCATCAGGTTCTAGATATCTTTTTAAACTGTTCTTTTCTTTTTTTTTTATTTTTAATTGTAATACTCAGCAGATAATCCTGATGTTATACATACTGTACAGACACAACTATTCAGTACGCATAACTGTCAGTACAGCCTATTTGACACAAGCTAGTATAAAGATAACAAAATCATTAACAGGTACAGTAATTTCTCAGTAAAATCTTAATGTCCTGGTTATGAAACCTTTAGTCATGTAGAATCATGAAGTGAAACAGCCCAGAAAGCCACCTGTTCCATTACACTGCCACTGAGTGGGGATCATGATATTTTAAATGAATACTCTTCCATTTAAATACTTCTGAAGATTATAAACAATAGTTTCATTAGTAAATAGTGTTCAAATATTATTCTTTAATACTCTGAAGTTCATGAACCCCTAAAACCAATAAAGAAAACTGGAGTGATTTAGGATAATCCTCACCAGATTAAAGCTGGCATAAGTCCACTGATCTTAACAGATGTGCATCACAATCTATTGGAGGATGCTTTGATCTGCCATAGACAAAGAAAAGAAAACAAATATAAAATCTGAATGCTTCAAGCAGCAGCTGACAGAGGCCTAGGCAAATGAAAATGTAGCTTTCTTTTCATTATACTGGATTCTTTTCACTGAAGGGGAAACAAAGAAATAGCAAGCTATTCCTTGAATAAATAGTCTTATCCATAATTGTGCAGAACAGCAACATCCAGATGACCTACTGGGGAGACTTGTGGTGCATCCCAAGGCTCCCCTGTGATCACCTAGCCTGGAGACCTGTCTGAAGTGCCACAGGTCCCACTGGTGGATAGTCTTAAATAAAAACAAAGATAATGTATGGAAAGTTGTGTGTACAGCTAAGTTCCTGGATCAAAAATTGGGGAGCAATTTCAGACCGTTTCAGACTGTGTGGATTGTTGAAGAAACATACAGCAAAGAAAAGTTAGGATTAGAGAAAAGGTTTAATTATGTGATGAAGTCCCTAGAAAAATGTCATAAAAGGTGATAAATCTCAAAACCATATGACTTTTCAAGACAAACAAGAGTGTTCTTCCAGTGTAGGACCTCAGAGCCTTGACCTGAAAGGAGAAAAAACTGAAATAATTTCTTGGTTGCAAGTGACAGGGACAGAAATGGACAGTAGCTTTTATTAGGGGAAAGAAATGAGCTACAGCAAATCTGCATCTCCCTTCTACCTTACCCCGAGCTTGTTCTAAAGGCTCTGAAGTTTGTCCCTATTAGCTAAAGTATGAAAGCAACATTAGTGATAAATACCACTGCACAAAAAGGACTTCAATTTCCAATTTAGTTTGCATGGTTAGAAATCATTAAATGGTTATCTAATAGCTTTCTCTTTTTTTTTTTTTTTTTTTTTGGGGGGGGGTGGGGTGGCAGGTAAGGGAGGGAGGGAAGGCCAAGTTTGCTAGAAAAGAGAAGAGTTCAAAAGAAGACCAAATCGTTGGAATGAACATGGTCAAAGTTTCTTTGATTAGATTCACTGGACATTTTAGAAAATACTCTGCCTTGATTAAAGCAATATATTTAATGAGCAAGACTAGAATTCAAACTAGTTAGGAGTATGAACTATGTGACTTGAGAATTATGAATGTTTCTGCACTTGGGGCTCTGCCAGTTTCAGAGAAATAAACAGCTCTGTTAGCCAAGAAATAACTCCTCCTCTGCAGGGCTTCATCGGATGAATAACGGTACAAAAGCTTTTGTACTTTTGTAGTGATTTTCATTTCACAGTGGTTGTGCTGGAGTGTGTATATTTGTTAGGAACCTTGGGCATTTGTTTTTGAAAGGCATATATTTATCTTCTCTTACCTACATCTAGCGATGATCAGAATATCAGAATGCCATCTTCCTTCAAAGTAAGTGATTTAGGAAGAAACAACTTTTTGGTAAATTTCCACGGCTGTAATACAAATTAACTCATTATTAATTAACTTCTTTTGCTTGAGAGTATACCAACACAAAATATTAAAACATGTTCCATTTATTTCAATTTTATTTTTAAAAATATCTCAGAGGCTGGAAGAACACTGCTCTATTTTATATTGGGATAGAACTGCAGCATGGGAGCTTAAATATTATATGTATTACTAGATGCATGTTTTCATTTTTTGTCTTTTTGAGTCATAGGAGATAGAAAATGAGGAACTTAAGACAGCCTTTTTACACATTTTTGACCTCGGCTAGGACATAGTGAATATCACATTCCATGTTTCTAAAAGCAGGCTATCTGAATTTGTTTAATAACAGTCCAGGAAACAGGGATCCTGTGTATACCTCTGATGCTTGATAGAGTAGGTTCCTGCACCTGATCCAGATGGGAGGGTTACTGTTACATTTGGCCTCCACTTCAGCAAAGGGAGTTTAGCTGAAATTAGTGCGTGCTAATTTTGCAATCAACAATAGTGATTTTCACAATTTTTTGAAAAATTTTTAGACATATCTAGAAAATTCAGAGATTTTAGTATTCCCAAAGATACCCTATACCAAGTGCTTGTACAAATCCTGGGGTTTTTTCTCAGTTAAAACTGAGGGAAGAGGGTTACCTGATTTACATTGTGCGAGGTTTTCCAGGGAAAGCTGATAAGAAAGCTGTGTTTTGTTCCTACCTCTGTGAGTGCTCTTAGCTTGTTTCTAGGTGTGGTTAGGCATGCTGACACAAAACAACAGAATTCTTCCATAGCTACTTATACCAGTGATGTATTTTATATCTTAGATATTATAATAGCATGCAATTACCAGCTCAGGAGACTTTAGCAAATCAGAAGCAACAGTGATGTCACTGGTCTGTGCTGTTGATATGTGTGCCATGGGCTTCCTGTTGATGCAAGGCAGAAGAGAACATGAGGATGAGATTAAAATTGACACTGGCATAGTAATGTGATTCTTGATGCTTTGGAAATTTATAGTGCAACTTAATAAATACTCTGTTAACAGCAATTCAAAGAGCAATGTGTTCTCAAATTTAATGATACAATCACAAGGCTATTTGCCTTGGAGTATATAAATACCTAGTAGTTCTTCTCATGTAGGATTTTGGTTCATTTAATAGATTAGGCAGCAGTTCAGTAATTAGATAGCATAATTTACTACATGGAACTTCCAGTTATGTAAAAATTTAATTCTGTTTTATTTCCTACTTGTCTAAGAGACTTTTATAGTGGGAACATGAATTTAGTAATATAGAGATGTGTCTTCTGTTGCAAACATTTCTTAGGTAATTATGTCTCTGTTACATTGATGGCATACTTGTGAAAACCAAATGCACATCAGACCCTCTTTATCTCTGTGATTGTGAGCTAAATTCAACCTTGTCATTGAAACCACCCTGAAGTTTAATATTGAAGAGCAAATTAATTGTTCCAATAGACTTTCTCTTGGAGAAGGTTGTGATGGCAACCAAGCTAGAGCTTTTGGCCAAAATGAGAAAGTTTTCCCTCAAGAGCATTGCAAATATCTCCCCACTGAGTAATCAGGCATCTTTCTTCCTTTTTGGAAACTGTCAGAGAGACTCACACTAGTACATTGCTTCCAGGGATCAGGCTTAACGACATGCTGTTAGGAACAAAGCACAGATCACTCAAAAGGGAAGAAAGAAAGGGAAGTAAAGGACACGAAACAGAGAATGGAAGTGAAGTTTTGATAAGAGGAATGGGAAATGTGTTGACGCAAACCACAAAAGACAAGTGAAGTTTTGATAAAAGGAATGAGAAATAGGTAGGAGTGATAACAGGACAGAAATGAAATGGAGAATTCATTGTCAGCTGGTAGGCATGTCATGAGTTTATTCTCAAGGTTGTGAAGTTGGTGCTGTTTTGTTTTTCTCCACCCGATGCACATAAATGTGTAACACTGTAGTGCAGTGTCCCTGATGTGGCTGATGCTGCAGTGCAGAGCCGTGTCACCCCAGAAGGAGGCTGAGGAAAAGGTGTCACTGGCAGCCTTGGGAGATATGGCCAGGGTGGTGACCCTGCCTAGTCGCAGGGGATGGGGCAAGGCAAGGCACTGCAAGCCTGGATCCTACCCTGGGGATTTAGACTTGCAGAACTGCTTCCAGAAGAGGAGAAAAATGTTCTAGGGAGATCACACGTATTTTTATCTCTTTCTTTCTCTCTTTGCTTCATCTCAACCTATTACAAAATAAATTACCTAAGATAAGAAAGAATCCTAAAAACCATTCTTTTAAGTGCAATGGATGTGAGAAAGCTAGTTTTTTCATGGTTTAGATCCCGATGGGACAATGTCAGCATGTTGAGGGTCTTCCAGAATAACGGTTATTTCTTCTGTTGGACATAGAAAATCAGGTGGACAAGACTTTCCACGGAGAAGTTTCTGATGCTCTGCATCTCATTGTATATCTGTGTGGATGGGTGGGGTGTGTGTGTGTGTGGGTGTGTGTGTGTGTGTGAGACTAAGTTTTACCTAAAGAAAAGCTTAAAAAATCCTATATGGCTGTCTCAGTCCTGCCAGGGTTGAAGGCTTTTCCTAACAACCTGCAAATTTGAATGCAGACAGATGTAGCAAGCAAAATATACATCCAGAGAATAAATTGTATTACTGTGTGTAGATGGAGCATTAACTCTAAAACTAGCTAGGAGGCCAACAAAATATGGCAATAGTAGATTTCACTGTCTCAAAAAAGAGATATCTTGTTAAAACACAATGTGAAAATCTATCTGCAAGCTTCATAAATTGGCATCAAAAAACTTCCTTTTTGTCAAACAATGTATGTAACTGTCATCCCTAATAATGCGCTTTCACCTAGACAATAGTGCAATCATGTATGGCTGAGGATTTTTCTTCTACATTACTCATGCAAGCTGTGTGGGGCAGAGGAAGTTTTTGCCATTACAGCAGAGAAAAGGACGAGGATTTGCTTTGAATATAGGCAGAACCATAGTAAAAACGTTACTTGACATCTTTACTCTTTTGTAGCCCATGGAGTCATCTTTAAGCTTTTTTTTTCTTTTCGTTGCATTTCATTATATGTTAGAGAACTAACCACTTAGTGCTCATAGAGTATCAGGAATCTGTTACTTTAAACAGAAGGAACAAAATCTCATGCAGAAGGAGACGGCAAACTATGGAAATGAGAGGTCAAATGGCTTTCCAAAGGTCATGCAGCTCTAAGACTACTGGTAGCATCCATATTTCTTGTATCTTTTAAATCTCACAGTATCTTTGTCCCAGGGCATCTTACTTGCTGTTTTGGTATTTTTTAGAGATGTGTTATTTGCCCATAGAGTTCCATGTCAGGCAAATATAACATCTTCATTTTCTGCCCTTGTATTCAGTCCTGTCCCGTCCAAACTGATTCAGCCATCCCTTGAAATTACAGCTATGGATGAAACTGCTAAATTAACCTTACAGCTACCCCTTCATTTTAATAATAATAATAATAATAATAATAATAATAATAATAGTAGTAGTAGTAGTAATAATACTACTAATACTACTAATAATAATAATAGGAAAAATTTGTTTGAAAAATTGCATTAAATTAAACCTTCCTCAGCTAGGAATAAATTAGATCATCAACTCCTACCTGTGAAAAAGATTTAAGGAGAATACAGATGGACATTATGCTGGTTATAGATACAATGTGTTTTCATTAAAAATAAAGTGCTGTAACATCAGAAATAAGACTGATATTTCCTTTTTATGACCTAGAATATTTTTAATTGTCTACTTACAGGACAGTTTTTGGCTCAGGCTCCAGCTACTTTCTTTTTCCCTGGGATGATGTAAGAACCATATCTATTCCCATATCCATATTTAAAATGAATCATCTTCTGAGAGAGTAAGATGAACTATTACAGGGGAAGCAGAAAGCCCATGCCATCACATCTGAACAAAAAGATATTTTAGCAGGAGGCCAGCAGTACAAAAGAAAAGTCTCCCCAGAGGTTCTTGCTTTATTCACAGCTAGAATGACCTAAAAATAACATATTGCTGCATAGAATCACAGCTATATTATTCCCCTTGCAGTGTTAACAGCACTTCAAGCCAAATTAAAGAAGCCATTCTAAATTTAGTTTTCCGAGTCTCATCTTTCCTTCTTCTCTGACTTCTGCTTTATAATCTACTCCTTTTTTTTCTGTTTAATTAAGGAAATACTATTTAATTCCCCACATGTCTGTCTTGATAACGACATATACTTGAAAAGGCACTTTTTGATGCACACCCTCTCCAGTAGTTCTGTTTCCAGAAATTCACAAGGTTTGTCTAGGATCCAGATAGAATCTCAGTACATTACGAATTTCTGAGCAGTAGCTGGTGAGAGTAGCATTGGGGTTAATTATAGTGTAAACTAGGATACTTCTGACTGGATATATTTTCTCCTACTTTGATTCATCGGATTCATTTACTTAAAATAACACAATATGGTAGACTTATTTGTTAAAGGTCAAAATTATTTTATAGTAGATTAATGTCACATCGATTTTTGTGCTAGGCAATTATTTTTAGCACCTTATTTACTGCTACAATACTAATAGTAGGTAAAAAAAAAAGGTGTGTATGTTAATTAATGTTCTCTGGTTTGGTTTTTTTTACAATGTATCCTCTTATTTCCAATTTGCATTGTATAATGCTCATCAGTCAGTGCCAAGAACCTTATGTGTATCAGAAGCATCTTCTGGAACATCAGAGGCCAGATTCAGTTGCTGTTCAGTGTATATGCAATAGTCGTTTTCTGCTAGGAAATAATAAAACTGTGTCATTTGGTTGCAATTGCATCCTCACTCACACTAAGGTGTTGGCTTTAAAGGGTTCTTATAAACACATGTAACTAATAATTTTTGTTGGGTTTTTTTTCAGGAGACCAGAGTTGAGAAGCAATAAATAAGAGCTTAAGTCTCTGCAGGACACACAGCTTTGCAGTGTTCTTTGTGCATGTTCATTTACTTCCTCTATAAAAAGGTTTCTAAGAGCTTAAACAAAACCCTGAAGAGGAAGAGTATGAACTTTTCCTCAAGATAGCAAAAAAACCTGCATAATTTTCAGTCAAAATGCAAACCATTCTTCTACAGAAGAAATAGATACAGTTTGGGGCAAGACTGGTGGGTAAAGTGCAGAACTTTCTCAGTTTCTCTACAGTAATCTCTGAACAAGTTGCCAAAAATAAGAAAATGTTTGAACCTGGAGGATATGGTGCATCTATAGCTGTTTGGGTACTATGGACTTTGTCAATGTACTATGGACTGTATCAATTCACTATTCCTTCGAATTACTCCCATTCCTATTTCCAGTGTTCCAAAATGCTTCTATTAGGATAGGGGGAGGAAACATCATGACACTGGCCCCCAAAATCAGCTCTGCTTCTTGCACCACAGTGAGGGATCTACTGTCAGAAAAAAAAACCCCACACTGCAATAACTAATAATTTCAATGTTCAAATAATCATCTCTTAAGCATGTACAATAATTCCTCATGAACATAAATGAAGTATATGGCCCCATTTCCTGCTAATGTTTCACATTCTTTATTTGTTTTTATTTCCAATCCAGACTGCTGCAATTTTGGGGGGGAAAGAGGGAGAGGAGAGAATGAAGATGAGACTGGAACACTAGTTTCTTAAAAAAACTATGTCTAGCATGTATTAACTGTATCAAAACTCAGGCTATCACAAGGCTGAAACATGAGCTGAACCCCTGTATGGCTGAGATGCCGTTAAGATTGACATTGATAGGACTAGCTGGAGTTGGAATTAATCTCTGACTTGACACTCTTGTGAGTTAAAGAACAGGAAGAGCAGTTAAAAAGAAAGGGAAGAGGGGGCTTGTACTCAGTTACAACAAATTAAACTGATCAGCATTTTCCTCAAGTGCTAAATTTGCAGAAATTTTCCAGAACCAGCTCATTTCACTGGCATATGTGGAAACGAGGGTAGTATTGAATGAGTTTTCAGAGGCAGACTCGAAGGCTTGTGAAATTATTTGTAACAACTCCACTTTGTGTTATGACTCCAGACAGAGCTGTGGTTTTTCTTTGTTGAAATGAGAATCCAGTATCACCTTCGTCATACCCCTGCTATTTATTTAACTTACTGCACTTCCAGTATTTCCATGGCAATGTTGGGCAATGGAAAGGGATCTTAGGGCCTTGGGGTGATTGGCTGAAGAATCAGGATCACAGGTAGTGTTTTCTTCATAGCTTTCAACAGCAGCAAAGAATATTGAAAGGAATGGGGAGACCCAATAGTTTAACAGGCTACTCCAAGGCTGGTGTCACTGGCAGAATTTTGGGTTTTTTAGTCTTGGTATGATCTATACAATGCCAGGCCTGCTGACACCTGATGGAATGCACCTTTCTCAGAGGGGAAAAAGGGTTTTTGCACAGGAGTTACAAGGGCTTATCAACAGAACTTTAAACTAGACTGGAATGGGGAAAGGAAAAAGAGGAGACTTGCCACTAATAAATAGTGCGGAGGCACATGAAGGGTTGAGGGACTATGTTCAGTCTTCTCCATGGGGTGTTGGCTGCAATGAGATACATCTGCAGTGTTTCTACAACAACATGTGCAGCATGAGTCCGTGAGATACATCAGTGGTGGGATGAGTCCTCTGACTGAAGTGCCTTGTTGGAAGGTTATAGGCTCTTCAGGAGGGATAAGCAGAAGAGGCAATGGTGGTGATGGTGGTAGGGTGGCATTGTGTTTAACGGAGGGACTGGAATGTGTGGAGCTCACATGTGGCAATGGCCCAGTTGAGAGCCTCTGGATAAAGATTAAGGAACAAGCAAACAGTCCATCACCATGGGAGTCTGCTATGGACCATTGAGCCAGGATGACAGTACTGATGAATTGTTTTTTAAGGAACTAAGAGACACCTAATTCAGCCACCCTTGCCCTTATGGAACAATCCATCTTGCCAGATATAACACACAGGTAGTACAAACAGGTCCAGAACACCCCTAAAACAGTTGTGTTATAACTTAACTGGAAGGACATAGACCTGTTAGAATGAGTCCAGAGGAGGGTCATGTAGATGATTCAGGGATGGAGCACCTTTCCTATGAGGAAATGCTTAGAGAATTGGCATTGTTCAGCCTGGAGAAGACTCCAGGGAGTCCTGATAACAGCCTTCTAGTACCCAATGGGGGCCTACAAGAAAGCTGGTAGAGGGACTTTTTGCATGGGCATATAGTGATAGGATGCCTTTAACCTGAAAGATAATTGGTTTAAATTAGATATCAGGAAGAAATTCTTTACTTTGGGGGTGGTGAGGTGCTACCACAGGTTGGCCAAAGAAGCTGTGGATGTATCACCCATAGAAGTGTTCAAGGCCAGGCTGGATGGGTCTTTGAGCCACCTGGTGAAGTGGAAGATGTCCCTGCCCATGGCAGGAGGATTGGAATGACATGATCTTTAAGGTGTCTTCCAATCCTAAGCATTGTATGATCTATGATTCATGGTACAGGTACTAAAGGAGGCAACTATGAAAAGTGCCCTTCTTGGTTTGTTGCTTTTTAACAGAGAGGTTCTAGTGAGTGAAGTAGTGGCTGGTGGCCATCTTGGATACAGTAACCATGAAGCAATCACGTTCAAAATCTTGGATGACAGGAGAAGTGCCAGCAAAATGCCAACCCTGACAAGAGGAGAGCAGACTGCTCAGGGAATTAGTGAGATCCCTGAGAATATGCTTTAGAAGGTACTGGGGTCCATCAGTGCCAGTCACTTTTTAAGCTTCCCAAGCACACAGGAACAAGCAATTCCAAAATGTTAGAAGTCAAGCAGGTGAGGCAAAAGGCCAGCTTGGCTGAGCAGGCACCTTCTGGAACTAAGGTGAAAAAACCAAAGTGTATGGCTGTTGGGGCCGTGTAGCCCTGGGAGAGGGGCCCTGAGGGCACAGACACGGGGTTTCCCTGCCCCTGCTCAGCCTCGTTCCCATTGGTTGGTTTGTGTTCCCTGCGCGGGCAGAAGGACCCTTGGTCCCGTGACTGTGACAGTTCCTCGGCAGAGCCCCGGCCATGCGGCTGGAGAAATAAACATCTCTCTGGAACAGCTATCAAGAATCCGTCTGCCCATATATATTTCCTTTCCATGGGACTCCTGGTTTGATATATGCGTGTTGCAGGATCCCCACTGCAACATAATGGTGGAGAATTGAGAGCAGAACGATCCCCGATCCCTAAGCGACTGATTTGTGTGAGTAAACCCTGGAAACTTTGGATTCCTCTTCTTGGTTTTGCTTTGCTATTCCATATCTAAAATATGGAGGAACCGTGAGAAGACTCTTGGCTCTCAGAGCCGCATATGGACATTTATCTTAAACTTAAAATGATTCTTGAACAACAATTTGTAAATTTTAGCTTGATTCAAGCTCAAAAAGAACTGAAACACTTCCTGGCATGGTTGTTTAAGAACTTTTTCTATGTTTCTTGGGATTTAATTCTTACAAAGGGCTTTTGGAAAACCGTTTGGACACAGTTAATATTGGAGTCAAAATATATGCCAATGGAAGAATATTTTCATGAATATTATTTAATTACCGAGACTGTTGAGCAATGTCAGCTGTGTCCTGGCGAAGGGAAGCCTGGCGCAGGGGACCGTGTGGCCCAGGCCACGTGCACCGAGCGCACTGCGAGCAGCAGCGAGGGAGTTCCTGCGTGCGGGCGGAGCCACGCGAGCCGCAGTGTCGGCGGCGGAGTGAGGCGCGGCGGGAGCGGCGGGACCCGGCGGTGCCCGCCCGGCCCCGCATAGCGCGTGGTGGAGCGAGCCCCGGGAACGCCCGACCGAGAGGGGCGGCGCGCGGGCAGCGGCTGGCAGCGGTGGAGCGGAGCCGCGCCGAACCGAAACACGCGCTGGAGCGGGGCGTGTGGGGGTTGTCGCTCGGGGGCCCGGCCGAGACGTGGGTGCAGCGCCTGGCAGCGGCAGTGAAGCTGCGACCAGAGGAGGCGACGCACGGAGAACTGAGCGGCGCAGCCCGGCACGGCCCGCGCAGCCTCGAACGCGACCCGGGAAGAGCCCACAGGCACCAGCAGCCCCGACAATTCCAACACGGGAGCGACCGAAGGAGAGAGCAAAGACGCAGCGAGACAGAAAACAGCAGCCACTCGGAAAAAGGAAAAGATCATAGTAACTAAGATCTTAGGGATAGTAAAATGGTATAATGTTAAGCAAAATTATGGTTTTATAACAAGGTGTGACAACCAGCAAGACATATTCGTGCATAGAACTGCTATTAAAAAGAATAACCCTGCAAAATGCATCCCAAGCTTGGGAGATGGAGAGGTGCTGGAGTTCAAAATTATACAAGGTAGAAAAGGGTTACAAGCATCGCAGGTCACTGGGCCTGATGGGGTTCCTGTAAAAGGCAGTATATATGCAAAAAATTGTAGTCATGTCAGATAATATCTCCATTGTAAGCCTCCCCTACAGTCTCCCTTTCCTAATCCCACCTTTCCCTTTAACCCTATGTCCTATTACCCCCAGTGTATTCCCAATCCGTTTTTTCACCCATGGTTTCCCTCACAAAACCATGCTTTTGCCAATTGTTTCCCCAAAAATCCCTTTCCAATGCCGAGTGGGGGATGAAAAGGGGGAGGGAAGACATTAAACCCTCTCCTGCCTCAGTTTCCCCACAAAGCATGCCCGGAGAGTCCTGTCTCCCTTCTGTCAGCCCTAAGATGTTCCACAGAATCTGTTTGGACATTTAAAGACTCAGGAGGGTGGCCTGTTTTGTTTTGAAACTGTTCTTGTTATGTTTATCCAGTTGTTTTCATTCTCCTTTTATTAAAATAAAACGGGTGAGGTGTTGGGGTCCCTCCCCTGCCGTGTAGCCCTGGCAGAGGGGCCCTGAGGGCACAGACACGGGGTTTCCCTGCCCCTGCTCAGCCTCGTTCCCATGGGTTGGTTTGTGTTCCCTGCGCGGGCAGAAGGACCCTTGGTCCCGTGACTGGGACAGTTCCTCAGCAGAGCTCCGGCCATGCGGCTGGAGAAATAAACATCTCTCTGAAACAGCTATCAAGAATCTGTCTGTCCATATATATTTCCTTTCCACGGGACTCCTGGTTTGGTATATGCGTGTTGCAGTATCCCCACTGCAACATATGGCCAGTGGAGGAAAGATCATGTGACATGGGAGGCATACAGAGATAACTGGTCACCACTGTAGGGAGAAGATCTGTGTGTCTGAAAGTCTATTGGAGCTGAAGTGGACAAGAACTGTGGGGGACAATAAAAAGTGTTTTTCATGTGTGTTAATAGCAAAATAGCAATAGCCAGAAATAACACTGGCCCAGAGATCTGGCTGATGTCATTGTGAGGCCTTTCTTACTGATATTTGGATCATCTTGGACATCTGGGAAGGTCCTGGTCAACTGGAAACTGACAAATTTCTAACTTCCAGCTCTATGATTCACAATTCACTTCCAGGACCCTTCATACAGGTTCAGAATTCTCTCAACCTGAGTGTTTTGTAGGATGTGGGCAGATACAAAGACTTTTATTCTTCTCCTATTCTCAAATATTCAAACATCTATCCTAAACGTGATTTTTGGACTGCTGTATCAGGATAGACATTTTCTTTGAAAAAGCCCGATGACTAGAAAGAGAATCTGAATCCTTAAAAGCTGCTTTTCTTACACTCTTCTAACTGTTGCTGTATTTTGGTATGTTATAACCCTGCACAGAACCTGGAGGACATTGCAGAAATATGATCAAGCTGTGAATCATAGGAACCTTCTTGTAGATGTAGTAAAAGTTGTTTCAGTGAAGTCACATAGGGGGCTGTAAGACTGTATTAAATACTGCCCACTCTACTAAACTCTAATGCAGTTAAATATTTCCTGTATTTCAACACATGATTTATAGAGGAACCTGCTGTATGGTACAGAAACAAAAATTAGAACTCAGCTTTACAATATGTGAAAAGCAAATCTGGCATATTTTAGAAATCCCATATCAAAATACAGAAAACACAGCAAAAATGTAGAACTTACACATTAAATTAACCACTTGCAAAATGAAAACATATTTCTAAAACCACTCAACACAATGCCACTTTCAAAACATAAAGCTGGTGACCAGCACGAAATTCGGCAGGACGTGTTTGACAATGTCATTCTGCAAGAAATATTCCGGTTTTTGCTTCTCAGTGGCAGACAGTCCCAGAAACCTCTGAGACAATGAGGTCCCAATAGGCAAAAAATGGCTGATGAAGAAGAAAATAAAGCATGTCCTTTTTAAGAACAATCCCAGAAATATAGTATATAGAATCTGGAATTAAACACAAGCAATTTTTCAAGTTGAACAATAGCTGTGTTCAGGGAGAGGACTTAGGGATTCAGAGATTTTGCAGCAGATATTTTTTTTTTTAATTGAAAACTCTTACATGTTCACTTTAGTTCAAAAGAAACTTCTTAACAGAGAAGAGAAAAATTTGATCAATTTTACTCCATTTTAAAATGAGTAAGTGAAGAAAATAAGCCTCTTTCACAAGCATGTGAATCAGTGAAAATTCAGTGTCTAAAGCAACTTGTTCCTCTTGTTTACTCAGCATGTGTTCTCCTGTTCATGCCATTTATATGTTAACTTTTTCATATCTTAGTGTTTGGTTTGTCATTTAAACTCAGAGAAAATTTGTCTTATTTTTCTAACAAAGGCATAAAAAATGAGGTACTCTGTACTTTATGATTACCTCCTAAGATGCATCGATTCTTATCTAGAATGATTAGATTTGGTAGATCCTTGCTTTGTTCTTTCCAAGCTCTGTTTACAATCATTGTGAATTTCTTTGCAGGACAGCCAAGATATCCGCAGGTCAAAAACACTTACATGAAGTTCTAGGAAAAACACAGACGTAAGTCTGAATCTCTTCTATCATATTTGCCATCAAGAGGGATTTAAGAACGAGCAGGAATATATTTTCCCAAGGTACTAACTTTTTTCTGCCCTGCCTCCTTGTGCAATATGTGTACCTGATTGTGTCAGCTGAATACCTGTGCGGTCTCTGTCATTTGTGCAAGACAATTCTGTATGATGAGTACAAAATACGTTGTCATAGCTTGTTTAGATTTTAACACTGAATCTGATATTTCTTTTTAAAAATTTCCTAGGTTCATACATACAACTGAAGGAATAGTTTTCAGTAAGCAAAAGTTTTTGCTTTTGAAAAGGGATGTTGCCTATTGCAGCTCTCAGATGCTCTCAGAGTATTTCAGAATGGATGTCTGAGACTTTTACAGCACTAAAATCAATGTGCAGGAGAAGAGCAATCAATTCCTGTGGAACAAAATATTTTGCATGCATCTGCTTATTCATGAGGCTACCTGCTTTTCATGGTGGGCTGGAGTGAGAACAGTGAGTGCACAGCCCATGTACCTGTATATTAATGACATGACTTTTGCTAGCTTTTGAAATGTTATCCTGGAAACACTTAATCAAGGGATTAAAGAAACCACTGGGCCACTTCAAATTGATACTGGACAGTTTATAAGAAGGAAATACTCTAACACCGGCAGCATTGTTAAACACTTACTTTGTGTCTCTCCTTACAGAGGAACATGGAGAAGATCAGTTCAAGCCTGAGATCGGTTTACAAGTAATGACAGAGAGTGAAATACATATGTACAGCTTGGATAATTGCTTCTTCAAAGCTTAAATCCACTTAATGCAGACAAAGCATGCTACCTTGATGAAATTATTCTGTTAGCCTAAGAGGTTGCAAGTGAGGAAATAAGCAAAAGAGTAGTTGTCTTTTTCTCCTGCTTTGGGATTTGGTTTAGGGTTTTTGAAACTAGAGAAACAAATATCATTATTTTAATTGTTTGAAATAAAAGCAAAACATAACAGTATGAATTAACTTAAGAGTGATTTATTTCATTTTGGGAGAGTCCTGGGTACCTTAATAAAAACAGGAGGTAAGAAGGGGGAAAATATCAAAAATAATGGAGAAAAATTTAACTTCAAAACCTTCTACACTACTTTGAATGTGATAAAATTCCTGTCAAGTATCTGAACGTGAGTATGATTGACTGCAGATCAAAAAAAGCAAATCTGAATTTTAATTCAGAGTTCCTAGTTACTCAGTGTAAGTAGTTATCCACCATCTGCGCAGCATCAGCATCGGCCCATTACTGGATGTGCCAACCCCTGGCCCTTTTATAAGTGGTTATGCTGGTACTCATCATATCAAGTGATACGGTATGCGAGATCAAGTGTTTATGACATTAGGCTGGTAGTGATGGAGAAGAAGTTTCTGGGAGCAGGATACTCACACAATGAAAAATTAAGAATTTTAGTGCTGACTTTGCATAAGAAAGGAGCAGATGTTTGGATTCATGGGTGAAGAGGTCTGCTGCAGGCATAGGCCCCATCTCTCTGCAATCACAACAGATTTGCAGCTGGTCTGACAGTCCTCCTGGAGGTGTGGTACAGAGTAGAGAGCTAACCAGCCCATCCCTTTTAAAGGCATTTGGAGGCATAGGTGAATGACTCATGAGGGAAAGCACATGTCCCAGTAAATGGCTAGATTTTTCATGTCTGCATTCACACTTGCTATTATTATGTTCTCATTTTAATGTTATTGTCACAATTGCATTATCAATATTTTGTTGTGATGCCTTGATGGTTTACCGAAATGGAAGGGGAAATGACTTAGGAACACTAAGCTGGTTTGTGTCTATCCAGTACTTGATTCACTTCCTGGTTGTTCTGTTCAGATTCAGAACAGCAGGGGAAAAAAACAATGTGACAATTATTAATTTTTCATGACCGGCAACTTACACAATATAGATAGTTTTCTTCTGAAGCTGTAACATTACCAGGAGAAATTATAAGAGAGATGATCAACTCTTCTGCATACACAGAAAGCAAACATATTTAAAACCAAATAGATTTCATTGAGGTGATAAAAGTAAGCAGGAATATGAAGAATTCAGTAATGGGTTTAAACACACCCTGGTAAATGTGAGCTTCACCCACCTCCAGAATGTCTTTGGTTTAGACTATCCAGGCAAGTATCTGAAGGCCATATCTTTGGATTGACAAAAGATGACATATTTGACTGGATATTTTGGTCATCCACTCACTCCAGTCACAAAGACCCATACCAAAAATCACTCAAGATGGATGCTGGAAAAGAAACATATTTGATACTTCTATTACAGTCCTAGATTGGTTCTGTGTGGAGGCATCTCACATAGACACACATGGATAAACCAAAACACCAGGCCAAAATTAACAAGACTGTTTTTTGTGTTAGCTTTCAGCCTTGCTCACTTCTCTCACTCCCTTTCTCTCTCCTCATCTTCCCACAGTCACATCTACTCCATCTTCTTGTGCTGTGCTAGTCATTACCAGAATGGGTTCACACTGTCTGCATGGCTCTTGCTGGTGTGTGCCAGTGTGGCTGTCTTGAATGGTATTAACTGGTAGCTCACGAGATAAAAGATGGAGGTCTCTTTTAGACATCGAGCTCTGTTCTACTACTTTGACTACAGCGGCAGAACAGTTGGGTTACTAAAATTGTTACATAATTGTGTATTAATTACATGATTCAGGATGCTGAATAAGCCTCCTAAGAAGGAAGTGCAGAAATTTATCAATATATTCTACTATGACCTGTTTCTTTTGTTTACTTCCTTTTCTTGCATTTCTTTCCCACCTCTTTCTTCTGCAGTCTCATCTCAGAGACCTAATTGCAGGAGGATGAACTGAAATAGGCATGTATGCTCGCAGCCCTTCAAGTATTCATCTGCTGCTGCAGTTCTTCAGATGTCATGTAAATGCAAAAAATTAACTCCTGTTGAACCAGTTTCTGTCACCAGATAATGTTTGTTAAATACAGGAAAATTACTTGCATAATATTCTGGTATTGAATCCAGTATCTTATTCCCTGACCTTGCAAAAAATGCTATCTCACAGCCATGTCTTATTAAAGACAAGTTATGCCCCAGTATAAAGAATAAACCCCTTTATTTGGCGGCGGGCTAGCTGTTTATTTTGTACTTTTTATGTTATTACTGGCATGGGAAACATTCTCTTCCATTGGTGCTTCATTTTTGTAAGTCCTTATCAAATATATAGGAGTTTGTTGTACCTGAAAGCTACATGGGAAACAGGGGGTTTTTTCCCCTTTACTGTAAGAACAGGAGGCCGACAGCTGACTCCTAATGTTAAGGCACAATTTATCTTTGGATGCTAACTGAGTATCACCAGGTCTTACAAAATACAGATTAATAAAAATTCTGTTGATAACCTTCTTCCAATGTATGAATTTTAAATGTGAAATCTAGCTCTTATGCCACAGGTAGAAAACACTACAGTATAGTAGAAAATACTCCAGAAAATATATAGAAATATATTTTCCAGTATACTGGAAAAAACTTAGAAAATGTGATGTTGATACCTGTAGTCCATAATTTATATAGTAATCAGAAAAAAATAAAAAGTCAGATGTACTGTTATACAATTCACTCAGCTGCACTTTCCATCTGAGCAAGCAATATGACAGCTGGCTAGAGGAGTTTGTGCCTCGGTAGAATAAAAGGAAGGCTAAAATTGCATTCACAGGTGAAAAGGCATGGGGACAGGCACACGTGTGTGTGTGTGTACATGGACAGATGTGCACGCACATGTACTATCAGATTTGTTACATTATTATCTGAAGGAATGAGACAAAATTGCAAAGCTGTCTTGAAGAGCAGTGCCCAACTGGGTTATTTGATCTGGCTTTTCTGTCTTTATCATGAGGTAACACAGATAAAGACCTGTTAAGCCACTCACTCCTGAATGAGATCTTTTCTAGGAGAAAGCCCAAAACACCATCTGGGTGGCTCTAAGAAGTACAGAAAAAGTCAACCACTCTACCAGAGGAAACAGAGGATTGAATTTAAAGAGCTGAGACAGAGGAAAAAGGAGGAAAAGACAATGAGCATTGCAAATAAAATTGCTGTCAGTGTCCTGCTGATATATTCAAGTATTCTACCAAGTGCTTTCAAAGAAATAATGAAAAATTAAATAATAATACTGCATCAGCCAGACACCATAGTCACATTTCTATTGGAATGAAATGAATATTTTAAAAGAAATAATGGAAAACAACCCTCAGCAGCTCAGCTGGTCTGGAAACAACTGCTTTTGTTTGCTATTCCTGGCACCCTCTGGCAGGTCAGTGCAGACAATGCTGAGTTCTGGCTGCCCTCCACAGAACCTTGTTTTCCAGCACACATTCTGCTGATAAATGCTTCTGTGTTGGAATGAAAGCCATTACATGGAAGCTAAGACCTCACTGGTGGCTTATCATCACAGCTTTTCTTCTGCCCAGGAAAAGTGATCTAAAGTGTCAATATTTATATAAGAAAAAACAGAACTTCGGTTAGTTAAACTAGGTATAGTAGAATAAAAAAATATTGCTATACACTGAGGTGGAAGTAAGGGAGAAAAGTGGGGATCTGTAGAATGACTGGGTGTTTTTTTGGTTTTGTGGAGTTTGGAACAAATGTGGCTGCAAGGCTGTGCTGGTCTTTGGTGGTGCCCCCCAAACCAGGGACCCACATCCATACGCCAAAATGGCCTAACAAACTATCAGCCCAGGCTTGCTCACACAACAGTGTGAGTGGATTTGTGTCTTTTTAGGGGAGAAGCCACAAGAATGAGCCACACTGTAAGGCAGAACTAATGAAAGTGTGTGGAATCTGATGATGGTTTCACTTCTGTAGAAATTAAACATTCACAATCTCTGAAATGCTTTTTCTCTTGGTGACCAATGCAGCAATTTGTAATGTTGTGCACTTAGGTAATATGTTTAAGGAAGGAAATGTGTTGTGGTAAAGGCACTCAACTTTCCATTTCTAACTCTACTAAAAAATGTCTGTGTGACCATGAGAAGGAATTTTACTCCTCCAGCAAGACTTGTCCTGCATCTTCCAGGTATATAATTAAATTGGAATACTAGAAACAGAGCTTTGTGAATAGCACTGCCAATGCACAGGTCAGCAATTTTTATTAATTCAGAATATTTGGAGCTGCTCCCTTTTTGAAAAAAGTGGGGATGGTTGGGGAGGTTGTGGAGAATGTTACAGGTACAGGAGAAACTCAATCGCGCGGTAACTTTGTATGCTATCGTTGTCAGAAAAAGGGACATGTAGCTCGCAATTGCAGAGCAATTATAACTGCTGATAAAAACTCTCCAAAGACTGTTTCCCCAGGTCAACAGCAGGGAAACTAGCGACTCAACGCGTCCTAACAGCTCCGCGTTCAGACATAAATAGGGCTGCAGACAAAGACGGTACCTGAATCAGCTGCAGAGCAAATACCATCAGCAGAAGCAAAGAGGGAGAAATAGAGCTCCCCGCTCGCTCAATTCCCTGCAGTTAGAAGCCTTCAAATGAGACAGACGACCACAGATGTTCACAGGAAAGTAGCTGAGCTGAGAGAGGGCGTTTGCCTCCCCTCGACCATCTTTTATTAGGAGAAGGGGAAAGGGGAGGACTGGGGGCGGACCCGGGGTGAGCGGCCAATCAGACACTGCTGAAGAGTCTGAGTTACATTTGGCTTTGCCCGCGCTTGGAACAAAGGAGCTCGGAGCACATGTCTTTGGGAGGGGGGAGGGGAAGCTCAGAACAGGCAGCAACAATTGGGTGGATGATTTTATGAAAAACCCCCAAAACCCTGCCTAGCCAAACACACCTACCCCACAAAAAAGAAAAAAAATCAAAGGAAAGCAAACAACTCCCCTCCCCCACCAAACCCCCAAAATAACTTCCCAAAACCAAACCGACCACACAACTAAAAAAACCCCATAAATCAAAATGGGCATGAGGGAGAAAAAAATTATTATTTTTCTTGTTTGAAATCAGGAAACTTTTGAAAATAACTTCTTTCCAAAGTCACAGAATTGTTCCTCTGTCTTCCATTTGCTTTTCTAATTTTCCTTTCTTGTTCCCTAAGGGAAGAGAAGCTCTTTTCTCCCACAGTCTGCACTCAACAAACCTGTCTAGTTTAGTTCATACAATCATCTTTGTAGCAAGAGGCAGAGAAAAAGAGCTGTTTTTTCTTTCAGTTCAATGTGGAAATATCAAACTGCTGGTGTGTGTAACCCAGTTGTTACCCAAGCTACTGCTTCAGGTTTGAACTCACTGAGCCATATGAAGCAAATTTTTAAAATGCCAAATCTGTACTACAGGACTGTCCCTGGAGCCAGAGGGGGTGACATTTGTGCTGCTGTGCTAGTGTTATCTGCCTAGGAAGACAAATATATCTGGCATCACATTTAGATTGATAAATATGACGATAATAGGATAAAAAATTCCTTAAGCACTGATAGCATGCATTTACTACTCCAATCCCATTACGGCTGTCACATCAAATAAAGGAAGCTGAGACAGAGTAGTTACAGGGAATAGACTATGTAAGAAGATTAGACAAATGGAAGACTGGCATCCAGCTACGTCCTTCAGGAATAAAAGTTTTCTCCTTAGACACAGGATTCTTCTCCCCCCTCTAAATACATTCTGTAACACCTACAGCTTCTGAAAAAGCTCCCTGTATAGGAGGATAAATCACAGCAGTCCCAGCAGCAATGGACCTGCAGTCTGCAGCAGAAATCACAGTGGATTTCTTGAGGTAAATCTGCAAATAAAAAAGAGCTGTGCTCTTGTTTCTTCTTCCTAGCACTAAAAAAAACCAATAGTGCAAATATAAGCATCTAATATTTGAAACAGAAAATCACTCAGCTTATGGAGGGATCAGGAACCAATGAAGCAGGAAAATTACTAAGTGCAAATGAGTAGAGTTTCAGTGACATTTGATTGATAATTTCACCCAACAGATATTATTACAAAGATACCTGGTAAGAAGAGATCTCTGCTTAGGGGGATATGCAGTTTCAGGAAGAGATTTGGTTTTGATATTTTCAGTTTTGGAGAGTATTTTTGTTACTTGGAAGTTAAAAAATACATACGATCAGCATCTTTGCCAATATCTGGCTCAAAAAAACAAGCAATCAAACTTGGTTCAAATCCTGTGCAGGTCTTGATAGCATTAACCACTTTGACAGTAATTTCTTCTCTCCAAATTATGTGTGTGTTTCACAAAGATTAAAATCAACATTCCCAAAGCTTATCTGAAGGTAAATAATCAGGTAGCCAGCCACATGCGAACATAGAGATTCAAAGAAGGTCAATTGGTACATTTTTATTGCACATTTCCTTGTCCTTGTGTATTCAATCTCTAATTAGGATGAGATTATTTATGAAGCATAGAGGCAGATAATTGATTTTCATATCTGTTTGCCTAATGGTGATCAAAGGTGTGATGCACAAGCTTGGTTAAAACATTCTTTTTTGTTTGTTTGGGGTTTGTTTTGGTTTGGTTTTTTGTTTGTGGGGGTTTTCTTGTTTTGTTTTTCCCGAAAGACAGAGTATCCTGGATAAAGGAAAGTTGAGGGGTTTGGTTCTTTTCCCCCTCATAACTGATAATTCATCTGCATGGTGATTTGTAGCAGCAAGTTTATAGCTTTCTCAGTCAGCTCCACTGAACAGTTTGGAGTCCTGAAGCTGGGGCTGGGCAGTTTACTTCCCTTGAGCTGAAATGTGTGTCTAGCAACAGACAGCTCTCTTTGCCACCCTAGAAGAAATATGATGCTTACCTCACCTGTTATCTGTTCTCCATTTTTCTACCTGCCAAAAGAAAAGAAAATGGCTAGGTGTAGGAAAATTTAGTGGAGAGTGCTTTATGTACTGAGTCACAGACATTGATGCAAGTATTCTTGCTGTGTTGAGGGTACATACTCATGCAGTAACAATGTAGGTCAATCTGAATGAAATAGTTTTTTACTGGAAGGTGAAAGCTTAGAAAGGAAGAGTTTGTGACATAATTGAAACTGTTTTCCTCATATAATTAGGATTTCTTCTTCGGAATGATACAAGTTTTGATGGTTTACCTTATCCAAGGTAAAAACATACAGACTAGGCAGCTGTTCGAGGAAAACGTGATGGCAGCTGAAATGCATCTACCTCCCCAAACACACTTCAGCACACTCCTGCGTGCTCCAGATTTTAAAGCTATCAAAATATTGTAAGACTTTTTGTGTTTTGAGAAATTCAAGTTTATACACTATGATTAAGGAGATATCTTTTAAAACATGGTTATAAATTATTTTATTTGCAACAGTTTTCTGGTGGTTAAAAAAAAAAAAAATTATTACATTATATCCACACCTGACAAAAAAGGCTGGCTACATTACTAAGGAGAACTGTGCTGAGAACTGTGCTGCCCTCTGACACAGTGGTAACTGCGACCACAAATGAATTCTTCCCCAGGCCAGCAAATGAAATAAATGAGCATTTAAATGTAATACTTAATGGATACTTTTCAGGAGATGAAAACCACTAGCAGGCTAGCACAGCTGCTAATCCTTTCCAAGCCTAGGGAAACATTGAGCATAAATCATCCATAGGATGTTTTGGCATGCATTTGCAAGACAACTGGAAGATCATGTGTAATATCAGCTTCAGCTAACCTCATTACCTTCTCCCCTTAGTGCACTACAGAATATAAATTATGATATAACATTTAGAGTATAATCACTTCTTAAAATTTAAATTAGAAATGGGAAAACCCATTGATTTCATAATTCATTTTACAAATTAAAATAATATTCATCCTATCTTTAAAACTCAATGTGGATCTTTTTATGCAGCAAACTGGTTGTTACATGGAATTCTAAGGCAAATTCAATGCCTAAGTGGTTTTGCAGGGCTATGTACTAAGAATTTATTATTTTAATTAAATCTGTAATCTCATTATTCCAAACACACTTGAATTTGAGTGCTATGCATATATAATACACTGGATAAATTTTTGACATCCCTATCTTTTTTTAGCACAGCAGATCTCCTTCATAAACTGTGTATATTGTATTAGATACCTAATCTGCTAAGAGTTTAATTACTTAGATAAGGACAATTCTGTCCTTGCTTACAAATGTATTACTCTAAAGTGGTTTTGTGTAGTTTTATAGTCTTTAAATGCTAATTTCAAAATCGTTTTCCTGAGCATGGCTGCTGACTCAGGAAATACAGTAGCATGGGTAGTCTATAAAAACTCTAGTGATAGAGTTTTTGCTCTATTAAAAATGTTAAAGAGGGCTGAGCAAAATTTTCAAACATCAGTTCTGGACCCAATTTGATGAATTTTTGTGAAACAGATGGGCTCAAAAATCTAGTATATTAATTGGAAACAGTCCCCAAGTTAGGCAAAATACATAAATGAGTCTCTTTTACACTCTTCTAGCTTCCATCAGAAATACATGCCAGGAGCCTGCCAAGCTATTAAACAGGGTGTATTCATGTAAGTGCTCATCCAGCTCTGGCTGAGTCTTGCCCTGGGTAGCATTTTCTTTTGATAGAATAAATTAAACTTTAAATAGTGCAGACCTATGTGCAAACCCAATATTTGAAATGTCTTTGTCCCTATGCCTTGCTCAAGAGAGCCAGGTCAGCTCGCAGAAGTTTCTTATTTCCTTAACGTATCATACTCCTGAAGCTTGATGAAAAGGTAACTAAAGGTAGGATAGATAAAAGCACATGCTACTTTACACAGAACTACAAACTAAAACGTTGACTGCATTTTTCTTTAAACTTCTTTCTATCGATTATGTTTATGCTTTAGCACAACAGAATTGTAAGGAGAAAGACAGCATCTACACTAAATAAGAGAAGACAAATGCATAGCATTCTTCCACACTGAGTGCCAAATTTCACACTGACATAACATTCAGTTTGCACAGCTAACTGTAATACAGACAGTAAATAAAAAACATATGTATTTTCATGAAGCTCCTGGCTGAAACACCATCCAGAAGAGCAAGACTTAAAGTAGATAGACAAAGATAAATTAAACAGAAGAAAAACATATGTTTCTTTGGCACAAAACCAAATTCATGCAAAAGCCAAGAACAGTTTGAGAGCCAATTTCACGCTAATAAGCAAATGCTGTTGAAGTATGATGTTTTATAAAAGATTTTCAGAGAGATACTTTCATATACCTCAATGGATTTGGAAGATAAGTATTATTTATGTCCATTTCACAGACAATGCAAATGAATGTCATTAAACTGTTTGTCCCGGCAACATGTTGGATTAAAATCATGATGTTCTCTTTCCCTCTTTTGACCAGGTCCACTCTTGAGAAACAATGCAACTTGGCTTCTGTTTTACCCAAGACAAGTATATTTGAAAGTTCAGTTATTTCATGAAGGAACGGTTGAAAAGTTTCTGGCAGTTGCATCACTTAAACTCATTCTTCCTGCCCTTTCCCCATCAATTCCAGTACTAAAGAGGAAGTACTTTCTGATGTGCTCTTTCATCTTTTCCCCTGGCCTTAGCATTGATCTCCTGTTGAGACATAACTGCCACATTCCTCTTTTGCAAAGCAAACAGAAGAGCAGTTATGCAACTACAAGCTCTCTGGAAAAATACTGAAGGTGTTGTGAGGTAAGGTCTCACATTCTGATGCTGCAGAATTGATTGCATACGAACAACCTGTGAAAAGTAATTTCTTCTCATACTGTTCTTGATTAATAGCAGTCTAGCTTGCTGTTGCTAGTGATACCCTCAAGGGCTCTTGACTTAGAAATGCAGCAGATGGCAAGAAGATGCCCGCCTGCTCTGTACAATCAGTTAGAAACATTACATGTTTCTTCTATAAGGCCTCCTTTTCAAACAGAGATAAATAAGTTATAGGAATTTGTCCATCCTTTCTGAGTGCCCACTCTATGTCTTTCAGCAGCTGCAAATTGTTGCCACACAAATTATTTCCTTCCCTTTTTATACTAAGAGTGCAACAGACAAGGTGATGAGAGAACAGGAATTCTTCTGGGCCAATGTGATAGCTTCAGAGTGGGCATTTGATTTATCAGCCTTGTTTTATGTGTTATGCAGAGACATCCATCCTAATTGCTATAGGTTTTTTGCTGGAAAAGCATTTTGAAGTTCAGAATAAACTTTGCAGGGAATCAAAACCTGTCCAAGGAGCTAGTTAATTTTTTTTTTCTCTCAAATAGAAGAATATTTATTGTGCTTTAATCCCAGGTGACAACTAAGCCCCAGGCAACCACTCGCTCACTCCCCCACATGCAGGACTGGGGAGAGAATCAGAAAAGTGAAAGTAAAAAAACTCATGGGTTGATATACAGATAGTTTAAGAGGTAAAGCAGAAGCCACACCAACAAATAAATGAGGGAAATGAATTCATTCACCCCTTCCCAGGGGCAGGCAGGTGTTCAGCTAGCCCAAAGAAGGCAGGGCTCCATCATGGGTAACAGTGACAGAAGACAAACGCCATCAGTCCAAATGGTCCCCTTTTACTTCCTCTTCCTCCGTCTTCGTGTACTGAGCATGACTCTGTATGGTCTCGGATATCCTTTTGGTCAGTGTCAGCTGTCCTGTCTGTTTTTCTCCCAATTCCTTTTGCCCCCCCAGCCTGCTCACTGGTGGGGTGGGGTGAGAAGCAGAAATGGTCTTCATATTATGCGAGTGTTGCTCAACAGTAACTAAAACATCTCTGTATTATCAGCACTGTTTTCAGCACAAACACAAACCAGAGCCCTACGCTAGGCACAGTAAAGAAAATAAACTCTATTCCACAAGCATCTAAACCAGCAAAATATTTAAAATATTAATATCTATTATACTAAATACCTCTATACTGCACCAAGTATAGAAAAAGGTGTTTCATTTAGCAGGAATGAGCTTTCACTACAATCACTGAAGTTGTAGGGTGTTTTTGTATACTCACTGTGATATTGTCTTTATTGGCATGACTGGTCCTACTTATGCACATGGAAAAATGTTGGAAAGCAACAAAGTTGTTTGCTTACAGTGGTGGGAACACAGGCACTTACATGGATCTTTGTTTTCTTTGAGAAGTGGGAGAGTTCTTAGAGTCATAAACAACAGAATAACCTGAGTTGGAAGGGATTTGTGAGGAGCATGGAACTCCTGACTTCACACAGAGAAACTAAAATTTAAACTGCTGTCCAAAGATGTCTTGAGCACTTGGCTCGGGGCCATGACTATTTTCCTGGGAATCTTGCTCAATGGCTTGATCAATCCCTCAGTAAAGAACCTTTTCCTAATCCTCAATCTGAACTTCTCCTGCTGCAGTTTTAAGTCATTGCCATGGGTTCTTTCACTGGACATCAGAGAAGAGATCGTCATCTCCTTTCCACTCGTGAGGAAGGTATAAATAGAAATGAGGTCACCCCTCAGACTCTTTTAAGCAGAAGAAACCTAATATTCTCAGCTGCTCTTCAAAAGGCATGCCTTGTAGTCCTTTCACCACCTTTGTTGCCCTCCTTTGGACACGTTCTGATATTTTTATCTCCTTGTTACATTGTGGAGAGGAAAACTCTACACAATGTTTGAGGTGAGGACACATCAGCAGTGGGTGTAGTGGGACAATGGGTTTTGACCAGTCAGCTAGATTGTGCTTAATGCACCTCAGGGTACAGCTGGCCTTTTTGTGGCAATACTGGTTTTATCTCTTGTCCCCATTCACCTCAGAAATTGCTGCTTCTCTTCGGGGAATAAACCAAAAATATGATAAGATACCACAGCAGAACATACCACAATGGTTGTACTCCACTTCTATTCCTGCAGTCATTGTCCTTTACATATAAGTTAGTCTGAAAATACCTTACCATTCACTTACAAATCACATCTACAGTGCTTCAGGCCGAATTTTTTGTAATGTTCAGTGACAAAGTATAAAACCACCAGGAACCTGTTTCAATGATTCTCTGATCAGTGTCATCCTTTATAATAAATCCAACCTTTGCAAGAGCCCAGAGATTGCTGTAAATGCATGAGCAATGTGTTGCTCTCAAGGGAACATTTGTTACCTGAGAGGCAGCAAAATGCAGAATTTGAAGTTACCCACTTACATCCTAGTCCATGTGACTTAGCTGAACATGTTAAATTTATCTAGCTCCAAGACTATCAGATAAGCCAAGAAACTTCCTGCTGTTTTCTCTCTCTCTCTTGCAAGGAATTAGGAGGAAGGATTTTTGGAGCTAGAAATATGACTTCGTTTTTGGGGGTTCCTAATACAATTTTCCTGGTTGCTCATGAAGGTGGTTTTCCCTCTACCTCCCATATTGTCAGCATCTCCCACCTCCAAACTCTTGATTTCAGACTGCAAGGCAGGGAAATGAATGCTTGTTAGCAGGTCCTTTTCTATTACAGGTGAGGGGGAGATGGGGGTTAAGAAGGTCCAACACAATATTTTTTCTCTGACCTTACAAATAGCAGGACTGACTGACACCTACTTTAGGTAGTGGAAATTTTGTCAGATGCCATTTAAGTTAGAACAATAAGGACAACCATAATTTTACATCTAGTGGTCTAGAAAAAGATACCCAAACTCTCCAGGCAGTCATAAAAATCTCTGAGATATGACTTATATGAAAAATTATCCTCACATTATGATGACAAATTTCTATCTGACCAGTTTGATGACCAGCCTTTCCACAGTCTGGGCTGTATTAAGCTATTTAGTGACAAAAAGGGGGAATTTCCAAGCATCTTTCAGTAATATAGGATAAAATTCTGTATATAGAGGGCTCACTTTCTTCTACTGTTTCAGGAACACAATAAATTCTGTGGTACTGTGTGGGCTGATATGTAAACTGCTGCCATTACAGCAGTTTTTAAAGTAAATTTTTGTTTATGAAACCCAGTATAATAATTAGTATACTAAACCTATTAATTAGTTTAAATTTATGATTTACCATAAGTAATTTCTCACTTTATTTGTTGAGAATTCATTGTGGTTTATACATATGCTTCTATACTTAGCTCAGTTGTTAAAATAATTAAATCTGCATGTAAGCATGTTTGGGCTACTTAGGTTTAGTAGAAAAGGTCACTATACTGACAAAATATAGTCTGTTCTTATAGATCTTCCTTTAAGTGGTCCAAAACAGTAACATTATTGTATTTTGAATATACAGTCCAATACCTCTGAGTCTCTGGGTGCTTGTAATCTTGTAATCACTTTTCCCTAGTGATTTGTATTCTCCAAACATTTCTGAAGCCTTTCCCAAGCCTTCTAGTCATCTCTCTGTGGTTCTGTCCAATAAACATGATGTGGTCCTATTGGGTTTCTTCATTCACATCCTAAAATTAGCCCTACTAGCTTAGTGAAGGTTAATCTTGCTGAGATGAGATGATCAGCCTGTTTTTCTTTAGGAGTTAATTTATTCATTAGAAATCCAAGGCATCCACTGAAGAAAGTGTGAGCTGTTGCAAAAGTAATGTTGGATTATAGCTTGGACACCTTATTAAAATTCCGTTAAATGATTTGCAGGAAATAAAATATTGGAATAATATTGTTTCAAACTTGAAATAGTCTTAGTGATCTTGTGGGCTAAAGTAATATATTTATATATTACATGCAGAATAATGCTTGTTTCTAGGAATAGCACCATGAAAAGAAAATCCTGCTAAAATTAAACAATCAAAGGAGATAGGTGGAGTGTTGACTTTATGTAGTAAACAGTGATTGAGGAAAGAAGAGAAAACAGCAGGGCTCTGCATGAAGCAAATTAATTCATGCTGGAATTTCAAGCTTCTGGAGAGATTAAATTGCCCACTTCCTAACCAGCACAGCTCCCTTCCATGAAAATTCTTTACTTTGTGTTTAATCTTCCATTTTCAGTATAATTTGTTCTATATGGAAGTCCAAATTTAAATTTCTATGTATTTTAAATACTTTTTTTTCAATGATACTACAAGAGCATTTTTCTTTGTATTACTTTGAGGAAAGCGCCATGCAGCTATCAAAAGTGCTTTTTCTTGTGGTAGAGAATATAATTTACTCTTGTCCCCTGACTGTTATTTTTTTTTTTCTGTTTACTTTCCATAGAAGTGATGCTTGAGACTATGCCACTACTGCATCTGTGAAACACAAAAATACTTCATCCCTTTTGTGGGATAAACTTAAGAATACTCTATACTACTTGAAGAGTAAATCAAGACCCCTAGCTTTTAAACAATGTGTAAAACTAAAATTCAGTCAAGGACAAATCTTCAAGACTAAAGACACAAATAGATAATGAGCTAATTTAAACATTAATTATAACATTTTTTGTTTTTTGAGTAAGTTAGGAACTGAAAAATGCATTCCAGATCTTAGTCTAACATTTCCACATCATTAATACACTAAGATTATTCCTGGCGCAAAGGGCTGTTATTTTCTCTCATCCAGCTGAGTCTTTAAATCTGACAGCATGAGTGCCATCCATTCTTGTGAAATGGTAGCTGCAAATGCAGAGAAAATGTAAATACCCATTATATGCTGTAAAGGAAGTCTGGGATAAACCAAAGCATTTTGAAAATGGCATCAGTGTTATACTACAAGCTAAAATACAAGCTCTCTACTGTATACATTTCTTTCAGTTTTCTTTCTTATAAGGTGTTCTTAAACATATTATACATGCAGTCAATATTATGGCATGAATTGTTATGGTAATTATTTGTAATTCATAATCTAAAACCTCGGTAAAACAAGGCAATATTTTGGCTGACTGAGAGAGGAGCCAATGAGGTGGTTTCATCACAACCTCATTTCCAGAATCAGGCCAGGGTTAAGCAGCATGTTCTTGGTGTGTTTTGCTGAGTTGAAGCCAAAGCACTGTCCCTGAGCTTTTAATCTCTGTGCTGTTATGAGTGTAGGAATACCATGCAGCAGAACTGGCAGATAATGTGAGGTTTCCATTATTTCAAAATTTTTTTAGTTGATTCCTTCTGAGAAGTACTCATCAGATTTGTATCTCTGAATATGAACCCTAACACAATCTGGCCCTGAGCCAGGACATTACGCTTCAGCTTAAAACCTTATTCACGTCTAACTCTACTGAACTGAACACCTCAGCTCCTTGTTGAAAATACAGTATGGAAAGTGAATTGTCTTGTAGCCTGGAGAGGTGGTTCATCAATACAAGGATGATATACATTGTGGGGTATCACTGGAATGTCTAATATGAGAAAAAGTCTTTGAGACTTCTATGCCTGTACCTACCTTCACCACCACATTTCTTTAAGCATTTTGTATTCCTGTTTTAAGACTCAACATTGTCTTTCTGACATGTATCTGAAAAGATCTGAACCTACCAGTGGAATTTGGATTCTAATGTCTAATTGTAGCTGAAGCTTCTAGAGATCTATCCAAATTAGCATTAATACATATAACTTGCTAAAGGCTACCATGGTGTTTGCAGCTTGTTTTTAATTTAATCACCTCAAGCTTTCTAGGTAAGCTATTTAAAAATTTTTCCCTTAGCTAGGAGAATGCCTTCACTATTTTTTCCCTCTCTATGGAAGAAAAATGAAAAAATTCACATTCCAGACCTTGTTTTCTGCTTAATTCTTCTTTTGACCAGCTAACATGTGGGCAGCTCCAAATTACTGCCTTCCCATTACTCATGACATGCTGAGGGTAGCTTCAGCTAGTGTCTCCTTCCATTCTGACAAGTAAAAACCAAAAAAATCCAGATGATAAAGTTGGTATTTAATGCAGTCACAATAAATTGACAGTGATTATGGAAGCCTTCTAGGCTCAGTCCTGTTTAATTCACTCACTCTTGCATATGCAAAACTTGCATATCATATTTTCTATCTCATGCACAAAATTCTTGACTACATCTTCAAAATACAAATCCTGCTCAATCTATAAAAAGGACCTTAAGCCTCTTATGGTACTATATCATATTAGCTCAAATGGTAGAAGCCTTAATGTCTTTTAAATATGCTTGCGATGTCCCCACCATCAAAGACAGTTTTGTCTTTATTAAGTATACTTATCTAGTGTACAGTATACTTCTCTAGTGTATCAGCCCAAACTCTTTCCTCTGGAGCTCATTACCTCTATATAAACTAATTTAAGTTGTCAAACTTGTTATGCTAGTGACATTTATAATGCTAAGTCACTTTAGAGGAGAACTTCAAGATCTTTATCTGAAATGCTGTCACTCTTTGATAAAGTAATAGCTAAACCAAATAAATGTTGGTTTAGCTCACTGTTGGACACTGTTTTTCTGCCTGCTCTGTAGTACATACCTGCATGCCTAAGTTGAGGAATGCAGTGGATGAACATGCATTGTCAAATGCATATTGGACAAGTCAGGAATTTTATGAGGTTCGACTAGAACTGCTTATTCATTTAATTTAATATCTGCTGATCTGTTCATGCCATTTATTTCAAGCTTAGCACCCAATCAAAATTTATAGTAGAAGAGAAATACACTTTAGAAAATCAGAAGGCCCCCAAATTTTCACAAAGAGGCAAGCTTACAAAATGACAAATGGTAATGTGTTTTTGTCATTTTGGAAGCTAGATCAACAGCATGAGTATTAAGTTTTACATGGTTCCCTGTACTAAATGCTCATTTCACCAATGACATACATGCTTCATCTTAGTGATCCAAAAATTCAGCTGAACATTGTAATGCCATCAGTCGCTGAACTTAGACATCAGCATCTTGATAGCCAACAAACACTGCTCAGAAGTACTTTGAATTATCCTGTGACAACAGTCTATGCCACTAGCTGGTTTTAACAATATCCTAGAAAAATAAATGTGCTAGCTGCAGGCACTGTGAGTGCATCAGATGCAGTGGATAAAACCTTGGGAAAAGTGGGGCAGGGAGTGTCATTCTTGGGTTAATTGCAAGTTTTCTGGCTGATTAAGAAATGTTATTATATTAGGCACTTGCTCTTAGTCGTGGGTCAAAGTGCAGCACTGTACATAGTATAAGATGTAACTACAAAGGAAGTCTACTGATGAGGTATTTTAGTACAAGGATCACAAAATTTGACAGAGAATTTTTGATGCCCTCTTCCATGTCTTAATAAAAGAATTTCTGAAATCTGTCTCAGATTCTTCTTTAGGCGTCTGCAGTATTGCCAGGATAGCATCAGGCAAAACTATAAAATAAAGAAATACACTGATCTTTGTCCATAAAAATTGAGTAGTCTCTCAAAAATCCTCCTTACTGTAGTTTACATTTAATTTAGAGAAAATACCTCACTTTATGTTCATGCCATCTATTAAAAACATGCCATCTATTTAAAAAAAAGAAAAAATATTATGAAAATATCTTTATGTATTCTAACTCTATTGCAATCTTTTTCACTGTTTGCTTTTCATTCCACTGAAAATGCTTTTACTTCTCGAAATATTGCAAGAGACATTTCAATTACAGGTATGTCCCTGAAATGTCTGCATTTCTGTAGAAAAGAAGCAATTCATAAATAATGAACGTTACTTTCAATCATAGGAAAGCGGAAAAATAGGCACTGCTATTATTATTCGATGCAGGCCTGCCTTGAGTGCTATACTTTTGTTGCTGTAAAGTAGATCTCCAAATCTGTACTGAGTAAATACTTTTTTTTATTATGTTTGTACATGCTCATTCTTGAGCTAGGATGAATCACCAAAGCTGTTTCATCTCGTAGTCATCCCATGGATTGGTTTCTTTGGTATACAGCAGAAAATATGAAACTCTTTTCGGATGTCAGAACAAAAGATGTGTTCCACTTAAAAGTAATGGAGCTAATTTTATGATGATTTGACTTCATGTGTTTGGGCTGATTTATGCTGAAGAATATTAAATTCTTCACTAACTCCACCCCCCATCCCCACACCAATTTTATTAATATAAACTTTGTGGTTTACTCAGCAGAGCCAGAAGAACTGGAACAGGAAGTAGACCAAAAATTTGGTGATTAAAACAGCCAGAAGGGCCCCAAAGTCTCTTGAAGTCTTAAAAGTTAATGAACTTATTGTAAGAGAAGACTTACTTGTTTTACTGTTCCTAAATAAGCTTTGAAAACTTACTGCAAGAACAGCTGAAGGATGTTTGGATGTTTTGTTTCTGAGATGCAATTTTTATTACAACATTACTCAACTCATCCCTTTATCTTAATTAAAACTCATCCCTGCTGTTCTTTGTATGCCATCTAATGTTATTATGAGATATTTCATGTCATAAGTTATTCTCATGGCAAAAGGCAGTCTTGTTCATAATCTGAAAGAGAAAGAAGAGCTTCTATGTCAATTTATTGACTTAGCAAACTTTTTTTCAAGACACAGAAAAATGTGAGCTTGCTAGAGAAAATTGAATCCACTACTATTAAGAGAGTTATATAGGAATGTTTGTAGTGTAATTAAAAAATAGAAAGCATTGGAAGACTAGGTTTTTGGCACAGCAAATCCTGAAAGAAATTTCAGTCATGACCTGTATGAAAACAATCCTTCATATTTGTCAGCTGTTGTACCTCTAGAGAAGGAGCAGCAGGATATTTTTTGCTGAGGACATTACAACTTGAATGACACAAATTTTCCTCAAGAATATTTAATTTATAATTAAATACAATTATATTTAAATATAAGCAAAAATTGATGTAAAATTCATTGAACAACCTTGCTTTTTCTTGCAAGAAGGTAACAGCAATGTTTAGTGGCTGCACATTTTCCTCTGGAATAACAGGTTGTGTGAGTCACTTATGCCATGGGCACTGAAAGCCCTGACTGTCCCTGCCTGGCCCCCCCTGAAGCTCTTGTCACCTGTCCTCAGCCCAGGACCCCATTTCAGTCTCAGGACTGACAGCCTCTGCCCCCCTTATCTTCTGGAGGCTCTTCAGTGGTACCAAAGACAGCATTTTATTCCTGGAGATGGGTCAGAGTGGACAGAGCTCATCTACAGTTGTCATGCAAGAAAGACAGAAGCCAAAGAAGGAACTGGTGAGTAGAATGGTAGAAAATTAGTTTATTTTCACTGCTGTTCCTGGTCTATTTCCTAGAACACAATTAGACGATCTGTGTCTGAGAAGGGATGCTCTGCTTTCCCTCTCATATCCCCAGGAGTACTCCACCAGTCTTGACTTCCCCTTCAGAAGCAGCACTGAAGGATGCCAGATGTTTTCCTACTCCAGGCAATTTGCTGCCTTACTTTTGGCTTCTGCACAGAGCTGCCTTGTTTTGCTGGCAAAATGTTCCCATTTTCTCATCTTTTCAATGCATTCACAAAAGGTCACCACAAACACATAATGCTTCTCTGTGTGAAAACTCTCTTTAAGCTCTGTCTTCTGAAAGCCCTGAAAAGATTTAGTCAGTTACTCACTCGTCCTTGATGCATAAGTAGGGACTGATTACTACTGATTACTACTGATTACTACTATGATTAGCACCATATCACAGTATCATGGTAAGGTAACAGAAAAGGCCTTGCCTCAAAAATGTTGTCCACATTGTTCAGGGAAGAAGGTAAACAAAAATTTGACCGATAAGTGAGAGAAGTTGCAAGCTCCAAATCTCCATTATGGTTGGGAAGGCAGATTACTCTGGGTTTGTCATTGTGGTGGTATGTACAGCACAGTAACAGTTGTGCTGTTACTGGGCACAGCACCTGGAGTCCTTCATGGGCATTAGGAAGGCACCTGGGCTAAGCATGTTCTGGCATGTGCAAGCTGTAGCTGGGTAACCACATCTAGTAGCTGTGCTATGTTTTTGTTCATGTTTCATTTCTTCCGTACGCTGCTACAGAATCCTACGTAAATAAACAACAGTGTTTCCTGCTTTAAACAAGGTAAGACTTTCACAGTAAAAGCTCAGATCAGCAGTTCAGTTAGCAGGATATGAAGAAGCACCAAGAGGGTGCTGCTGGGGCTGGGGGTGGCAGTGGAGCGGGCAGGAAGACAGGGTGCAGCCCCCCAGTGCTGTGGGACAGGGGACATCAGGGAGCAGTGACAGCAGCCAGGGACACCCAGCAGGACGACTACAACAAGGATAATGAGGCAGGTCCTGGGTGGGTCACAGCTGGGTGCAGGGACATGCATGACCAGGCACAAGAACACAGGGATACTTGCAGGATAGCTCAAGCCAGAGGCTTTATCCAGAACACGGTGCAGCTCCCAGGAGAAGCAGGGACAGTGTCCCGTGGGGCTTCTCCCAGCTCCTGCCCTGCAGTTGTGCTCCCAGCAACTTGGGCACACGACTGTGCTATGTCAGAGCTGGCGTGAGCACAACTGGACAAAGCCTGAGGAGGGGGGATGGATGGGTGGAAAGAGGTTGCAGAGCCTGGTAGTGCACTGGAGGCCTACAGTGAGTGCCACTGTTCATCCAGATGTTGCACTTCAGCAATGACTAAGGTGGAATGCAAGGGGTTCATTCGCGAACATATAAACAAGCTGATATTGAGAAAGGTAATATCTTTATTCTTGTAAATGTTTGGAATTCTCCAGGATGGATTTTTCAATGGTGCAAATTTCCTGTGCAGTCTCACAGATGGTAGAAGACTGCGAGTGTCAGGAACCAAAGAGAGCAATTTGAGGAATACTAAGAAGGAAATTAAAATTAATAAGTCTTGGTATTGTTTTCATGTTGTTAATGTATAAATTAAACAGTAATGAGTATTTTGGGCCAAACCACTACATACACCATGAAGTAGGAATGTCTAATTAAATCCTCTTAGGTTAGAATTATTGCCAATTACTTGTTTTTCAAAAATTGATACAACTTTTTCAGAATGTGATTCTTTTAAAGGACAGCCATCAAAGCCATTAAAGGTGTGTTGTTGTGGGCGGAATTCTGCCCACCAGATCTAAAGCAGTATTTGCCGCTCCACGTAGTGTCAAATGGTGATTATTCAGAGTAAAAATCATCATGGTGGTTTCACTTCTTGCCTACATCTTCTGTATCCTTTTATTGGACAGTTTAACTGGTAGACAATAAAATGCTTTTCCCTCTTGGCTTATGTCTATGACTTGAAACTTTCTGCACAGGTGCAACAAATTCTTCTGCATTTAGAATACATGACGCTGGTTTGCACAAAAATTACTGAGTACAAGCATAACATATTTATTCTCAAAGTCAGTAATTCTGTAAGTTGTTAAAGAACCTTCTGAGAAATAGTTATGCATTATGAGGCTTTCAAATGCTTGCTTGTAATGAATATGCAAAGGACAACCTACTGTATATACAGGATTCATTTTGTGTATGAGATGATGTATTTTGCAGAGGCAAATTAATCAAATATATATGACAGAAAGATAATGCAATTGCATTCCTAAAAAGAAATAAAAAGGTATCTTTTTTCAAGAGTCTGTCTTAATCGGCTACTTCATCTTTTTACTTACTGGTCTTCAGGTTGCTCTTTAAATCTTAGAGAAATATAAACTGAAATAATAAACTTAGTATCTGAAAATTTATATTCTTTAAAAGCTATACTCAAGCTTTCTGCTTAATATAAATAGGTTGCATGGAGATCTGTTTAATGTTTCACTAGTACATAATTTTAATGCAGAGTAGCTTCTTTACAGGGAGTTCAGCCTGTCACTGGATGTTTAAATTTTCAGTGTCTGTTGTCATGGCAACATGAATTGACTCTGGTACCCACTGTGCTCAACATAAATTAATTTAAAGTCATAGTATCTTTCTTTTCCTTAGATCTATTGTAAAAAATAACTATACTGGAAAGAGAATTTAAAATGCAATAATTCTCAGTTAGTTATTAGTTTTACTTGCAGCATTCAATAAATTGATCTTAATAAATAATATATGTATGGAAAAATTTTTCCTCCATTTCTTGTGGAACCATAGTTTTCAAATATTAAAACTGACACACTTTAACCATTCTTTACATTTGAATTCTTGTGTTTTCAGTTATAGTTCCAGTGCTTTCAAATATGCATGTTGAACTGACAAGTAAACTGTTAGTATTTAGGATTTCCTCTAATTTCCTGATTCTTTTTGCAATATTGTCATGCTTCCACAAAGAATGCTAACTAATGTTTTATATGTAATTTTATCCTAATATGCTTTATGAGAAAAATCTATAAAACACAGCTATGTATATATTAAAAAGAATCAGAGAGAGTCATTTCTTGATCCCTTGAGATTCTCATGGTTCTAAAGTGGATTAAGAAGAGATACTAAATGCATGTGGTAAGAGACAGACTATTGTTCCAGCAGGAATAACAAAATTATTTTTCCACTTGATATTTGTAAAATTAGTCACAGCCTAATCTATCCTCTAGAAAAAAAAAAGGCTCTTGATGTAAAATATCATGTAAGATTCCTCAGTGCAGGAGACTCTCAATGACTCTGGTTTGCATAACATTGACATTTTAAGAAAATTCTGTGGTTTAACCTTCCTGATACAGGTAGGTGTTACATATTTCATTCCTTATGTTTTCTACAGTACAGTCCACTTCTCAGAGAAATATTTCTCTGAAAGAGTTGTGTGTCAGTTTTATTTTATGTTGAAAAGACTATCTAACATTTTTATAAATTGTATGAACAAAATACCATCCTTTCTGAAAATACAGGCATCTCAAAGAAAATTCAGTTTGAGTAAAGTGAGTGTTTTGTAGGCAATCAAAACCTAATTTTTTACTATTTATCCTGGAGATACTGAAATAAAGGACATGGTTCTGTTTGAACAATTGTCTTCTAGATACTGAGTTTCACATAAAGAAACATTTTACGCTACAATAAAACATGTTTTTCAGATTCTCTTTAATTTCTGTGTGGAAAACACTGATTAACATTTAGGGCTTTAAAAATTACTGCTGAAATTCAGATGTTAATGTCTAGTTGTGTCTCAATGCGCCCAGCAGTTGTAACATTGCCATATTGACACATACTGTAATGAGACACTTAAGAAAACAGAAATCTGCTGCAGCTCTGCATGACTCATTTGCACCAGCCTCACATATTCATTAATAACCCAGCAGAGAGAGCAAATCTCAATCTAAGGTTCATGTGGGGATTTGGGTTGCTGCATTTCCTACAAAAATGTTAATGGTTGCAAACTCTCCTCATTCGGATTAAATCTTCCAAACACCTGTTTCTTAATGAGTGTGCTGTCATTCACTGTGTTAAATCCTCTGTAATGAGCTTGAAAGCAGAAAGACTCAGATCACTACTCTCATCTGTCACTGATGGGACAATTACAGTCTTGTAAATGACTTCATTTTGTAGTCCACTTGATTCAAACTGGAAGTGAAATACAATCTTCTCATTCCTGAATTACTGAGAGAGGTTTTCTTTCCAGTTCAGTGAGCAGTAAGTATCATAGAGTTGACAGTAAAGATATAGAATCAAAAGGGTGTGTTCTTACACAAATGTGCATTTAAGTATCACATCAATAAATGTATTGCATAGCACAGAGCCTTATTTTCAAGATCACCACTGACACCTCATTGCTCAATTGATGAACTTAGTTTGCTGGTCTCTCCTTGGTGAGAGAACTAGTTCTTTAGTATCAACCAGGTCTTGCAGTAAGGATTTACAAACTCCCTCAAAACACCATATCACCTAATATTTTTTCTTACGTTGCATTACTTTTTCAAACACCTGTTGGATCAGGGATCTTTCAGGTGATTAAGCTGGTATTTTTCTTTAAACTGCTTATTAACCTTAAGTTATCTGTCTGTTACAAGTGGACATACAGGTGGTGTGGATACAAAAATGCTGCTAGCAAGGATTTTCTTGCTATTTTCTAAGTCCGTGAGAGACTTTTCTCTCTCACAGAAGAGGTAGCAGAGTTCTGTAAACAACCAAATACCTGCAACCTTGAAAAGTCTTGTTTATAGTACAGTAGAAAAATATTTTCACCATGGATGTTTTAGGATTCTAGCCAACCACCCCCAAGGGGTGGCTGATCCTTGCCCAATTAGACTATGAAGAAAAAAGTCTATAAAAGAGTTTGTAAAATAATTAAATAAATCAATCAATCTTGCTGCACAATTCCTGCCTGCTGGATGTTCTCTTCTCCTACCTACGGCTGCGGGACACGGTAATATACCCTAGGGCATTTTAATACAGGTGGTATTTCTATAAGATGGGCAGACTGTAATACTGAAACAGTCCTTTTATTACAGATCTTGTTTTACTAAATTATTATTTTCATACAGCCAAATTTCCTTTTAAAGAGCAAGGATGATTTATGTAACTCCTGGCAGATAGTGAGTAGCTTATTACATACTTAATTTCACCAAGGAGACAATAAAAACAAATTAGTAATAAAATCTGTTGCCTGTTAGAAAACGCATACCATATGCCTTCAGAAGAATTCTTTTTATGATTTCTTTTCACAAGCAGAAAGTAGAGTTCAAGGCTCTTCCAGATATACAGAATGCTATTGCTAGGAATATATTGTAGGTTTACTTTTTTAAATGGTTGGCAAAATTTCCTAAGTAGACCTTTCTGAATGTCTTTGCTATTGCCCTAGATAAACATGTATATTTGAATGTAAGGAGCTAAAACACATAGCAGAAATCAAACTTCCACGAATAATTTCCACTTATCTGAAAAGCCAAGATTTGTCAAAACATAGTTCAGTGAGGCTTTTATGTCAGTTTCCAGGGACGTTATAGAGGTCGATGTTATATTCTCATGCTCTTACAAAAGAAAAAAACAAAAAAACATAACAAATCAAGCATGATAATAAATACTGATGGTTTTGCCTTAGGTCAAGGTTACTGAGTTCTGTACTATTCCTAGTTTCTGCAACAGTCATTGATAATGTTTTAATTACTGCCTAATATTTCTTCCTTCTGATATTTGAAGCATATCAGCTAAAGTAAAAAGGACAATTCAAATTCAGATGTAAGACAACCAATTTATTTGCAACAAATAGAGTAGTCTGCCTGACTGTAACAGTTCCTTAAGAAATTATTGAAATTTTTGTTTGTTTTCACACTGATCTTTCTTGGACATTTGTTGATTAATCTTTAGTCTCTTGACAAAGTTCATGATACATTCTTCTTAATCCTGAACTGTATTTTTACCCCAAAAGTCAGTGAACACAGAGACAAATAATAACTTGCTGCTTGTTTTATGGTTCAATTTTTTCTGACTTTTTCTGACTGGAAAGAAAAAAGAAGTGTCATCCTGAATTTACTATGAATTTCCTTGGTTATTTTGTCTGGTATAGCAAAAATTTTGTGAGCAGTGCAGTCAGAAATGCATTTAATGCCTCTATGAGTTGAATACTCTTAGGATGGTAGTCCAAGTTCTTTCACACGTGATTCAGAACAAGATTTTGATCTTCTCTGAAATGAAAAAATCACCATATAATGTATGGAACAAAAAGAAAAAAAGTCTGCAGCTGTAAAATCAATAGATGTAGGCAGGAGGCGGGGGACTCCTTGTCTGTTTTAGAGTAATGTGTGTGTTGCAGCGATACCTTTCCTGTGTTCATGTTTGACTTCCTGTGCATTGAGATTCAGGGTCCCATTTTTACTTTCTCTCCCTTATGTAATTAGCATTTATTTCAGGAGAATATGTTTAACTACAGGGTTAATTTTCCTCAACTTTCTTTGTACTCAGTGAACCTGATTTTCATTTATATTAAGAACCTCTTGAGCCACTGGGTTATTTCCATTTTAAAGGGCTTTCGTACTGTCAGTATGATGGAAAAGGTCAGAGTGCAAGTGAAAAATCAAGGTTAGTGAGGTTTCTGGAAATGTGTCTTTTAAGGTGATCATCAATAAGAAGAGAAAAAAAAAATATCTCAAGTTATTTTTTTTCATTCCAAATACTGACATTTTCTTAATTTATAAGACTTCTAGAAGAAGAAGGCTGCAAAAGTATTTTGAAAGCTATTAGAAACAGTTTCAGTACTTTCAAATTGAATGGCATGCATTAATAAGCATCCCTTTATTTGAAGTAAAAATTTCAAAATGAAGTTTTACTCGTGTTACACATGGATTTCTGGCAGTAGGAAGAGTTAATACCATGCAAGTGGGTAAAAATCAGGAAAGTCCCATTTTCAGGTTATAAGATCTACCTTTACCCTTAAAATTGTGATTGATAAGTCTTACACACTAAAGATGTGAACCTGGGCCCATCACAGACTGAAGAATTCACATGGAATTCATAACCAGATGACAAGCACTTTTTCCAAAAAGCTAGCTTCACATAGATTTTCACATTTTTATCAGAGATCTGTTCAGTTTAATTGGCAACATCTAAGGTAAATAATGCAACATCTTTTTAATAGGGAGATTGTTCCACAGTCTTGCAAACCCTCTGGTCAGGAAATTTTTTCTCAGTGAGACAGCGTGTGTTTCCCTTACAGCCATGTCAAAGTCTTTCTGTTTCAGTCCTTTTAAAGGATTGCTTAATGCCAGGATATTGTTACTGACATTTACAGAAAATACGAAGACTCAGTGATTTTTGTAGAAAACTTCAGAGAGGTTGATACCCATTTTTAATTCATATACTTTAGGAGAAAAAATTGATTGGTAGGAACAGATCAGCAGACCAATCTACTTCTGGCTTCTTTGTCCCAGTTCTTTGTTTGCCTACGAAGAGCTATTTGTTGTCTTCTCTATTGTTTTCTTTTATGACAGTTGTAAAACTTAATTATTCAGACAAGATGATTTAGTAATATTATCTATAACTAACACCCAGATTCTTGAATACCAGGCTTATCTACGAATAAAATGAAGATATTTGTTTCAGTAGAGACATTGCAATACAAACATTTGTAAATCATATGGAAACACACAAATATTTAGCAAACTGTTAAATTCCATAGAGAACAGACTCTGAAATCTTACTAGGATGTATCTATAACACAATTGGGTCCGTATTTACGTTGAAGCCTCTTAAGCATTGGACCTCCATAAATAATAAAGCAGATCCATGTGAATAATTTGAAACAGTTAAAGCAGATGGGGAGAAGCTGTATGCAGCTATGCTGCAAAGCTGAAGATCAGAGCTGATAACACTAGGAAAATGACAAAATCTTTGGCAAAGAAAGGCAGCATTCAGGATATCTTCAGGTCAAGTATCCAAAGCTTTTACTTCTATTTTAAGTAGAGAAGCCTCTCTTTGCAACCAATAGTATGAGTTTCCTTCTTCTAGGCATAGTCTGGTTAGCAGTAAAAAATTGCCACTGTGATGTATCCCTGTTCAATGATTTATTTCATTTTTTAACCACCTTCTCCCAGAAACAGTCGAAATGAAATTATATCCCAAGGACAAATGTCCACTCTTTGGAAACATTTGCATCTCAGTGTTGATGTTCATTAACTGTCTGGCTTTCTTGGCTTTCATCCAGCAGCAGGAGACTGTTATCCTGGGACAGAAATGTATGATAATTACATTATCCCTTAATTAAAATATTGCATGGACTCCAAAGGTAAATGTTGTACCTGTCCCATTTTCAAGCTGAACTGCATGAGTGACCCTGTAATTCAAGGCAGCAGCCTCTGTACATGAAAACCACTATCTGTGTCACACTTCACTATCATGGCGGATCCAATTCTTGTTTTACTCAAAGCACTGGAAATACTTTTGCCAACTTCACAACGACAAGAACAAAATCCAACTGAGAGGAACTGAATTGGTTGTCCAAATAGAGTGACTATGTTTTGTACTTGTTTTTCATTTTCATACTACTTTAGATAGTACAGCATATTTTGCCAGAATAGCAATCTCTCAATCTCACTCACCTATACAGAACAAAAGCATTGCATTCTGCCAAGTATCTGATTAAAAGACATACAATTAGCTTTTGTGTTTCCACTGGGACTGAAACTGACAGTCATGTCATGTTAAACCAGCTAACACAATAATTATTGCAGATTTGGTGGTATGGGAGATCACATGATCTAAGTAACTACATGATTTGGTCTGACCCACTAGTCAAAAATAGCTTTATTTGTAATAGAAATAATTCTACTTGTTCTAAATCTAATGCTAGTTATACAATGTGTTTCCATTCAAGATCAAGGAAAAATATTTCCAAAGAGAAATATCATTTACACAATCTTTAACACTGATTTATTTCAGAATAGTTGCACAGGTCAAGGAGATGTTTTCCATTCAAAAATTAGGTATAAATGTCTGTTGTGGTATAAGCCCAGCTGGCAGCTTAGAAGCACACAGTGAAATGGAAGGAAAATCAAAAGAAAACATGTAAGTTGAGATAAGAATGGTTTAAAAATTGAAACTAAGTAAAATGCAATAGTAATGATAATTTAAAAAAACCCCAAGCAATGCACAATACAATTGCACATCACCCTCTGGCTGATGTCCAGCCCACCTCTGAATCTCCATCAGTGTGTTATGAATGGATTAGTAAAAGATGCCTCTACCTGAATTAAGGTGCAAATGAGACCATGTGCTGAAGTCTGTATTATTGACTTAACTAACAGCAAATTTGAGGTAGAGAGATAGAAAATATAGAAAAGACTGGTGCAGGGAAGAGAGAGAGAGAGAGAGAGATCAGCAAAAGATAATCAGCTGTGGATCCAGCTGCATCCTGTTGGTCCCTGTTCATCCCAGGCTTCTTGGTGTTGGGGAGTCCTAGAGTTGTTCTTTTGTGGGTTCCACCTTATACAGTGCATGCTCTGGTTATCTACAGGGTAGTGGTACATGCTGTTCCTATAACTTGTGGTGATAGATATATGAGCAGTTGCTCCCTTTCCCACAACTTGCCACAGTGGGAATTTTTGTCTGGATGCATTAACCAGGATGTGCTAACCAGACCTCACCTCTGCTACACCTGGAATTAGCACCTTATTCTTGCAAATTCCTTATCTCAAGTTCCTGCTGTGGCGGCTTATCTTATGGAAAGTGTCTTTTGTGGCCTTTTGAGACAGGGAACTCTGCTCTTTAAGTCCTTACATGACCCCCATCTGGGTAACTCCCCCAGTTTGTATACTGGGCACGATATTTTATGATTGGAATATCCCTTTGGCCAGTTCAGGTTACCTGTCCTGCCTATCCTCCCTGCTGGCTTCATGTGCAGCTCCTCACTGGAAGAGAATGAGACATGGACAAGTCCTTAGTGCTACTTAGCAACAGCCAAAACATCCGTGTGTAATTAACATTATTCTCATATTGAATCCCAAACACAGCACGCAACCAGATACTAACAAGAAATTAGCTCTCTCCCGGATGAATCCAGGACATCATCAGCCATCGATTTCCATCTCTTTTTCTGTCTCTGTTTCTTGCTTAGAATCCCTTGTTACTTGCTGAAAGGAACATAAATTCTAGTGGTGAAATGCTGCAATTACATGTTTGCAAAGATATAAATATTTTTAAGAGATAAATTTTCTTACTCATGCAGAGATACTTTTAAGTGCTTGAATACTCAGTAAATAAATGTAATTCTGTGTTTTCATTTTGTATATAAGGTTGTCTAAATATAGAAGATATGTCCATTAGTTCGACTGAAAACAACACAGTTATGTTAGTCACTGGCATCAAAAGCCTTCTGAATCTTCTGTCTGTCTCCTGGGTTTAGTTCTTTTCTCCTGCTTCTCATGCTGAGCCTTTTTTTCCTCAGTAGATAACCAAAGAATCAGCCATAAATACTCCCTTTTTGCAGCATGAGCTATTTTATCCTCTTATCTATCATACTGATTTTGAGGGCTTCTACTGAGATACTGTGTAGCAGATAGATCTGTTATTTGAAGTCTCTCCTGTGTTTAATCTGTAATATCCAATGCAAGGGGTGGTGCTGGATTTCAGAACTACAGGCTTCTCAAACTGGAGCCAGCTTGCAGTCATTAATGCTGTCTGAGGCATAACCTGAGATTAAGCAAAGGTACAGAATAATTTTTGCAATAACAACAAGAACTACATCAATTACAACAACAACAATGATGATGATAATGATTATGAAAAATTATATCTGTAAACAGTAAAAACATCTAAAAGAAGCATGGTGCAATTCTTGATAATTCCTCGTTTTGTCTAAGAAGACGTAAGACAATTAAGAGCTCTCAGATACCTGGTAACAGTCCAAGAACTCCTTTCACTTCTATACCATCAAAGGAATACTGACTATTATATGAGATATGCTCAGTTTTCATTAATGCAGTTGACAGGATGAAAAGGCCAGAGTCACTTTCCCACACAGATAAGAGAAGCAGAGCATCCCAGTATGATGTCATTGTAAAAGCCGTAGCAATTGTAACAGGTATTAATGAGATGGCATAGACTGTTCTGAAAACAGGCATCAGGTGTCTGCTTTCATGTACCTGATTTATTAGCAATAACAATCCTTCCCATACCCCAAAAATATGCTCCTTAAAGTTTATACAGATATTTCTAGAGGGTTTCCCTTTTAGAATGCGAGCAATGATTCTGCGTCTTGCTTCTCAGTTACAGATGATAGTTTCTCGGTCTCTGTTATATCTTTGTAGGCCGAGTAATGACCTGCCATGGATGGTCAGTTCCTGGAAACATTTTGCAACAGTTTGGAAAGTATAATTTGGGTGTTATGAGGGGGGAAATCCCAAGTCCCAAGGTTTGGATAAACTCTGAAATATCAATACAATTATTTAAATCAACTGAAATAGTTTCTGTTACTCCAAGACTCCTTTCACTTCTCCTTTCTTCATTTGCATTTACTTCCCTCTTCCTCAACTGTTTTCTTGCTATTTCTTACTCACATGCTTACAGCAAGATTCCTGCTTTGCTAATATATCCTTCAGAGAAATTACCATTGTGACAGATGTTACTCTCAAAAGCTTTCCTTTATATCTATTGCTCCTGGTCTTTGAGACCCAATAAAAAAGACCCATTTAAAGAAATTGTGAAGGAAAACCACACTGAAGTTAAACCAGAGAAACTTTTTTTTAGTATAAAATTCAGAGTCCAAATACACAGCTTTAGAAAATCTGGAACCAAATTCAAACTCCTTAGCTGAAGCTACTTTTTGAAAATTGTGATGAACTTTCTGTGGAGCAGAATGCTATGTTATGACAATACTTTCTGCTCCACAGTTTCCTTTGAATGTTTAGCCATATCCAGTGACTTATCTGTTAGGGCAGTACATATGCTTGAAGCAGTATAAGTCTGATAAATTCCAACATCAGGTTTCTCTGCTCACATTTTTAGAAACAGTTTACTTACAGAGCTCTGCAAATATTTTGTTTAACTAATAATTTTCTTCCTATTACATTGTTAAATATAGAATGTATTTTGAAAGCTTTTGCATTTTATTAGAAAAAAACCATACAGCTTACCCCTTTTAATGCTCTTCCCAAACCTGCGGACTACAAAAGTAATTACTTAGCTGAGTCTCTGTCCATTGAAAACTAATTGATGCCATCTTGTGGCACTTAAAGAAAATGCAAAAACGATCAACCACGTTCTTTGTCACATCTTGTATAATTTTGCACCGAATTTTTTTGTGCACCTTCTTTTCTTGCCATTTCTCTACCACTATGTGCATGCCATTTTGTTATGGCTCAAAGTCTAACTCAGTTCTACAACTGAAAAATGTTACTTTAAAACCATAATTTAAGAAATCTTCGGAAAAAAAAACCAGTTTGTAATATGTATTATGGTCAAATTAAACCAGGAAACAATTAATTTTATGAAACTAAGTTTAGTCTTTGACAATTTTAAGTTAAAAGAAAAATTATGGAAAGGCTGTTTGGTGTTGGCATCACTGTGATAACACAAAGCTTACAGAGACATAGATTCAATATTCAGTGGCACTGCTTGTCTTTGCTATTAACTGGAATTTCTAGTGCTCTTTGAAATACAATTTCATATCAGAATTAATTTGGTAAATTTTTTCCTCAGAAAGTTTCATGTCAGATTGGTCATCTCCTCTATGGCATGGTTTGACGACTGCAATTTGCAGTGCTACCTAATTGTCATCATGAAATTATTCAAAACATTTCTAGTACGTAATGAAATTTACCTTCCATCTGTGATTCACAGACATCCCAAAATAGAATGTATGTCCCACTGTGTCATCACATTGTCAAAATTCCTCCCTGATGCTTTTATTGTCTATGATTTTAGATATATTCCTGCAATAATAAGGTACCTAGCAAAAGAATGGGTAGTCAAATAATGTATACTTCCTTTAAGGAGTGTCTGGGAGCCTATGAGACTCAGAGATACCTTATCCTAGAGTAGAGTATTTTTTTCAATACTAAATCTATGGAAGAATATCATATGGAAGATTACCTATGGAATAATTGCAAGAGGAGTATAGAAAGCCTGGCCCTTCTGGGGGCAGATTTGTGACCCTCTTTGTCTATGCATTTCCATCTTTTTAATCTTGTCAGTCCTTCTTTAATCAATAAGGTATCATCCCCTAGCTGTTTCCAGGAAATCCCTTTAAAAATGTGCCTGTTATTCCAGAGCAGTAGTAGAACAGACAAGCCCTGCATTATGTTCATTCTTTTAAAAAATCCTGGGGGAATGTTGTGGGATGGGGTCAATATATAGTCCCTCTGAGCCCTATCAACATTTTGCTAACACCAGCAACTTTCCAAAGAAAATCAGTAAAAACATTAATTCAGCCACGAGTACATGGCAGGGGCAAGGGGGAGCGACATTTTCATATTTCCTCTGGTCATATCCTACTTCCCTGCCAAGATCAACACACTTTATGTCTCTTTCACAAGGCTCCATAAGGTACAAGGCCTCTCCTTTCTGAAATTCTGTGGACCACTCCATCTTTGTGAAAATCACTGCTCTTCTTGGTTTTCCTTCTCTGGAAAAAGAACCAGCACAATGTAAACATATGATCTGAAATTCCATGAAACACACAACAGCTAATTCGAAGACTATTTCAGGTCTTTGTTTTCACTGAACTGCATAAACGCTTCCTACATAGATGGTTATATGTCATTATAATACGGAGAATGTCAATGGGTGATTTTCTAATCAGGTCCCTACACTTCAAAACATATTGTATTATCCCATCTTACCTCCAGGAATTTTAAAGCAGGTTCTGATAGACCATTAGACTGCTGAAATGGATCTGAACACCCAGTGTTCCTTTCGTTCCTAGAGTATGGATATTCTACTCTAAATTTACATGTTAGTCTCAATATCTAAATTGTGTAAATGGAAACTGAATAATGAAAACTTAATAGCTGGAGTATCTGCCTAGTGGTACTACAGTCACCATGGGGAAGGAAAGAATATATTTTTCAGTAGGTTTTTTGAATTCAGGATCAAATATGCAGCCATACTGAGTAGTTTTGCCTTCCTTTGTCTATGCTGAAAAGAAAAATCTCATGCCTAAAATGGTTGAAAATAGTCATGAAATGATGATCAGTGTATCAAGTGTAAAATTATGAAGATGTGAGGTTTACTTGTTCTGAAAGTTTCTTTGTAAACCCTTCAATTTTTAATTCCAAGCAGTATTTTTCATTAAAAATTAGTCATCCTTTCATAGAACCATAAAACTTTGTACTCACCTTGAGTAGCATGTCACCTGATCTAACTCTGTGCTCAAATCATGTTAATTATACCTTCAATATGTCTAACTAATTGTTTAACTTAGTCTGAAGGACCTCCAGTGATGGGAACACTACAACACTACCAGCAAATCTGTTCTGGTTCCTTACAATAATCATTGTTGACCCATTTATCCCACTGTTTAACCCAAATCTTCCCTGCAGCAAATGTGCTATCCAGCTTGGACAGGTAGAACAGTTTTTCCATTTCCTTTTAAGAAGAGCCTTTACAAATTTTATCCCCCTTCATTTTTCTTTTCCTGCTCAAGCTTCCCCTGTAGATCACACTGTCTTGGCCTCTGAACATCTCTGTATCTCTCATCCTTATTGATCCATACGTACGCTGAAGCATGGTGCAAAAATACACTGTGAATACCCAAATACCTCGCTACTGCAGTATACAAAGAAAACATCATTTATTGTTCTGAAATCTTCTGTTCCTTTCTGTTGCACCTGTGTTCTTTTTTTTTTTAATTATATTGCATGATTCACGTGGTCAGCTTTGCAAACCACTATGAACTCACATGGGGTTCTAAGAAACTCTTACCCACATGATTGGCTCACATTCTGCATTTGTGCAGCTGCCAATTTCAGCCTACACACAGGCTAGTAGATTTGGCACTACAGGATTTGTAGCTCCTTCGAAATGTCATCCTTTTTTTTTCTCCAAATTTCTTCCAGTATGTAAGATTCTCGCATTCTCACACAGTTACCCTGTGTACTAGAAAGTCTAGATTCCAGCTCTGTTACATATAATTAAAACCAAAAAGACCACAGAGTATTTTCAGTAAGTTAGAAGAAAACTGAAATACATTGTATTTGAGAATGACCAATTTTTTTCCCAGTATTTTTGGTGCTGAAAAAGGAACCCTCAATTTAGAGGAGTCTCCATGTACAAATGTACAAAACTTCCTTCCTTTCCTACTCATAACTAAACCTGCTTGTTAGCGGGAGCAAGAAGAGACTCTCTAAGCTGTCTTTGGCTTCCACAAATGGGGTATTCTTTGCACTTCCAGGTTTCACTTTAATGATGCTGAGAATCTCTGAATTTGTTTCGTATGACCTGAAAATGGGATGCTGTGCTGTTAGTGGGGTGCAGGAAGTTTGTGCTGTGCTACAAGTATATTTGCAAGAGACCAGTTTCATTATTCCCTCATGTTTCCTCTATCAGGGTTTGGTATTACCAAACTGGGCAACCTCTGAAAAATTTAAGTGTGGGGTACACCTTTAAATTTTACCAAAGAAAACTGATGTGTCAAGACCAATGTGTCAGCCTTGTTTTAGTGGCATTCATATTTAGAGGAGGTCACATAGAGGAAAAATTAGGTTTAAAATAGCAAATACTCTCTATGTACAAAAACAATCTGAGGACACCCTGAAAACTTCTTAGAGGTTTTTAGATAATAGCAGAAATATATTAAGTGTGATATATTTCTAAATTAAGCATTAGGTAACACACATCTAAAGGTATAGTATTAAACAAAATGCAAAACAAAATAAAAATTGTGGAATAATGTAGTAGCTTGCTGACAATAAGTCAGGAAACAATGAATTTTGGATGATGCCAGAACAATAGTATTGTTTCCTGTAAGATAAAAGATCTCCCTCACGGAAGAGTGGATCACATTTGTTCTGCATCTGCAGACAATGAGATACTATATTGAAGAGTAAGTCACTTCAATCTTCTGGAAGTGATAATCTGTTAGTATTCAATAGGAAAAGATCATTCCCTCCCATTTTACAATCGTGTTCCTTTTGTCATTCTAACTTTACAAACATAGTCAATAAAGACAGTAAATAATGTTCATTACTGATCCCGTTCATGTCCTGGTCCACACAGTACCTTGTGGAACAAAAGCAGGAAATTAGAAGGTCAAATGATGGCTGACACAAACGTTCTTGGTAGACAATGCAGAATGTGATTTTATCAAATGCTAAGATAGTGTTCTGTAAGTATTATGAAATCTTATATAATATAGCCTATGGCATAAAATAAGCAATAAGAAAAATGAAATTGGCATGGATTATGCACTATAATTGATCATTTCAGTATAAAATACAAACACTCGATTTAACAAAAACTTTTCCTATTTGCGCTACCATTTTAAGTCATCTTTTTGTTTTCTACTTTAAAGCATATGCATACTGATAGACCGAACATTAATAGTATGAAAAGGAAAAATTAATAGAATGCAAAGCAGTCATGAAGTAAAAAAAAAGTCCCCATTGAAGTCAGTAGTGAATCGACAACTAGCTAAGTTTTTCTACCAAAACTCTTCTAATGGAAATATAAAACTGTAATTAATTTTTTTGTTGTTGTAACAAATACTCATTTTTGCTAAGATATCTTTAAATAAATTTTGTCCTAAAAAGCGAATTTCTATTAGGGATTTTTCTTTTTTTCTTCCCTAGAATCTGAAAGAAATCTGGATTGAAACTAAAGCAAAGAAGAAAGACTAACTGCTAAAAGTAGTACCACAAAAGTAATGTGACCTGTTCTTTTTACTTCACAAAAAACTCCCAAATTTTTCTTGACGTGGTGGTTTAACCTCAGCCAGAAGACAGGCAGCCACACAGCTACTCACTCACTCCTTGTCTTGCCTAGTGAGACAGGAAAGGGAATAGGAAGAACAAAAGCAAGAAAACTAGATAGATCAAGATAAAAGTTATCTGAGAGGTGAAGGGAAGAGAAAGATAAAAAAGGCGTGACAGAATGGCAAACCCTTGCCACCTCCCACAAGCAGACAGATGCTCATTGCCAGTCTTTGAGTGATGGACACCCTGGAAGTCAAAACCATCCCCTTCTTTCTTCTACCTCCAGTGTTTGTTGGTGAGCCTGACATTAATGGGGCATTAAATATCCTTTTGGCCAGCTGGCATCAGCTATCCTGGCTGTGTCCCCTCCCAGTCTCTTGCCCTCTCCCAGCCTGCTCATTGAGTGATGGGAGTGCAGAGTGGAAAAAAGAGAAATCCTTGTCACTCTTCACTGTTCAAAAATGGCCAAAGCATTGGTTGTTACTATCTCTGTTTTAATGACAAATCCAGAACAAGTGATGTGAACAATCATATGATAAAAAAAGCTAATTGTTCTTACATATTTGTTGCATGTTGCATGTATCATCTGGGTCTTTAATTTTTACCTTAGATAATGATGACATTGACAACTTCAGTGAATTTTTTTTCCTAAAGTAAGGCAAAAAGCATCTTTTTTCACTGTATATTCCCGTCTGTGGCAGCTACCTGCAAATAATTTTTCTATGTGACAAGAGTCAAATACAAAGATGAAAAACATCTTGTGTGTATTCTTCCTCAGTAAGAGGATGCTGCTTCTGCCGTGATTCAGCTCATTTACTCACCACCTGTCTGGACTGAGGTCTCCGAGCATTAGTTTTTGCTAGACAATGCTGAGGGGAAAAAGCTGATACATAACGATGTAGAGCTGAACATTATCACCCAAGAGTATCAAAATGTCTGTCCAAATGGCTTTTAACAAATTAAGTTGTTATTTAATTTATTAAATAAGAATAATAAGAATTACAAGATGGAGTCTTGTGGAATACTGAAGGTGTAACTGCCTACTAATATGCTTTGCCAGCGCTCTTGGAAAAGGAGCATATTCTCCCAGGATTAGCTAGGACACTAAAATCTCATGATGACTACTAAATAGCCAACAGATAGATGTAAATGACTGTGATACGAGACTTTACTTCCTTACACAGATCAAGGCACCCAGGCAGGAAACTAGAGCAAGTGTGTGGCTAGAGATCTCCAGCCTGACTTCATCACATTGCAATCAAATGAATAAAGTGGAAGATTTCAAGTAGATAGGCAGGTGGGAAAGATGTCTAGAGAAAGAAGAGGTCGTTTTTCTACGTGTGATACCACCCTCCCGTATGCTGATCTTTACAAGGCAGACAAACAGTTCCTGAACTCTGCAGAAGGTCAAACTGCAATGTACACAGACCTTTCCAGTACTATATTTGCATTGTCTAAATGTATCACTTAGAATTTATTCCTAGCATTAAAGTCTGTCTCTTTATAATATCATGTTCTGAAGGAATGAGTGATTCTTAGTGCTTCAGTTATTGAATTACTCCCTCTAAGAGCTGGATTCCTACAACAGATCATCGTAGCTGCAGCTTCTTCACTACCATGCCCATCATTTCGTACTTGATTCACTGCTCTCTCTAATTTTATCTTAGATTTGAAAAATTGTTATTTAAGTCTAAAAATTAAAGTATTTATTTCTTTGAGATTCATAAATATTAAGTTAGCTTCTGTTACAATACTGCAAGGTGTATATTCTGAAATATTCACCTTACTATTCTCTTAAAAATGACCCTGGTTTTGGTACATTCTACTGGTATCTGTGGGACCTCTTCTTCTGCTTCTATTTGCAAGAGTTCATTCACATAAAAGGAAGAATAGAATTAACATTAATCTGTATGTAAATATATTTTACACTTCAGTTCTAAAATAATGAAATTCATGTTAACAACAGACATTCCTTTTTTCAATGAGTAGTACTCTTAGCAAATAAATTTTTGTTGTTTTCCAAGAAAGAATATTGTAAATATAAACCTAGTATTACAGTGTGTTCTACTTGGTACATTTTTTATTAGCTCACCAATATTCAAAGTGTGATATTTGCAGTCTTCTGAGATCTCAAATCTAGACATATGGAATGCAAACAGAATTCTCTGTATCTCTTTAAGCAGACTATTCTAGCCCCTTTTTTTACTCTGTTACCGAATTCTACCATTTAGTTATGTGAGGACTGAGAAAAATGCATAGGCATTGTTTTAGAAACTTCACAAATTGCTTACAAAATTTACTGATGTCCTACTTTTCTTAAGATAGAAGGAATATACACCATTTATCTACTTTAAAAATATTAATTATTTTAAAAAGGAATATTTTTTCCATTTGGTCATGAAGAGAAGAAGAATCAAGTGTAGTTGTTCAAATAAAGATGACAACCTGACAGGCCACAAAATGATCTTGTTAACAACAGTTCCTTTTGACCAGAGTCAATAGACACATAAACATAAAGATAGAAGATGAATAAATGACCTTTACCTTGCAGTTTTGGATGAAAGTAAGAACGACAACATAGCTTGGAATGGGAGCAGAGAGGATTTTATAGAAAAGATAGGGAATTTGCTTTAGTCCATGCAGCGCAGACATACAGGACGGTGGTGTATTTGGAGAAACAAAATGAAGTGCAAGAATATAGTTGCCTAGTTCTGGACTGAAATACTGTTTAATGTGCAAGCAATTTAGCAATACATCATTTACAGTTTCCTTTTATCCAAAAAGTAACCTATCTTCCAGTGAATTAAATGCCAGCAACAAGAAGTAATTTAAGATGGAAATATATGGCTTCTAAATGAACTACTGCTTAACAAAACATTGATATCTTAGAAAGATAGAAAAGAAAGAAGAAAAAATAGAAAGAAGAAAAAATAACAGGTGGGTGGAAGATTCTAAGTTGTGAAATCTGGGAAACTTTTATAACTTCTAGTATTTATGTTTTCCATTTTTTCATACTTTTCCTCATTTGCTACTGAAACGATTGAGTGTAGAAATTCTGTTTGTGAATGGACAGTATTACACTCAGAAAATTAATTTCCCTCGATGCAAGTGCCAACATAAAAAGCAAGGTTTTCCTTGCCCCCAGGGCACTTGATATCAGATGTTTATATGTTTGCAAAATACATGTTAGTAGTGAAGTAACACATGTCAATTGAAAGAATTACAATAATGGATGCAAAATATCAAACGAAATAATGGGCAATAATAAATGTAAAATATTTGTTTTGCTGAACAGTCTATATCAAACATCTGAACAAAACTTTCTACAGGTTTAATTTGCCATGGAGTAGCAGAAAAGTGTTTTAATAAATATATTGCATGGGTACTGAGGAGAAAACTATTGCTGGTATCATTATAATGCCTGTCCTGGGAACTTTCAAATTGAACAGGAATCTTCCCCAAAGGCAGTATTTCTATAGGTAATCTTTTAATTCTATTAAGTGAACATAATGCTTAAAGCACACTGGACCTGAACATGAGCTTTAACTGATCTGCTTTAGGATCCAAAGCATAAATTATTTCAGAAACTTAGCCAAACTCAGACTTCCACGTGTGTTTGTTTAGAACCTTATCTTTGCTAATGATGAATTCTTGGTAATACAAACAAAGTCTGTTTTTTGAACTCAGAGTATAAGTAACTTAAACTCACTAAAAAATTATGTAGCAACAGTCCAGCAACCCCAATTCACTCTAAAAGAATACATAAAATATGTAAATTATACAACTACATGAAGTTTCTCCTGTTTTGAATTTGAGTCAGCTTATTATCTGTCTTGAAGATGCCATTAGCCAGAGAGTCAAGCGATATAAATTAAGATAGTGACATTGACATACTCCATTGATTTACTCTAGCTTTACTATTGTTTACTGACTTTAAATCTTCAGGATTTTTTTAACTGGTCACAAACATAATATCTTAGTTCTAAAAAAAAACGTTTCAAGCAGTGGCATTGATCTTTTCATATTTACGTTCTCCACTTCTGGCGGCTGCCCAAGGAACTCTTGTGAAATTACACTGACTAATTTGGAACAAAACTACTCCATCTCACCTCCAGTTTCAAGCCAAGTGAAACCTGAAGAGATTTCTCACAGCAGACATGGAATGTTGAAATAGGAGAAAATTACTTCCTTGTGGTTAAATATTTAGCTGACCCAATACTGGTGCAAAGGAAGGAATTAAGCTAAATGCAGCACTATTCCTAATTTGGGAAATCCAAAGACAGAGGCAAGAATAGCGTTTAAAAAACACTGTTGAAGACTTTGTAGAAATTTGTAATGATTGTTTTTTATTATTGGTTAAAAAGAGTAATTTTTATTCAAGTAAAAACATAAGGTTTGTTATCTACAATATTTTACTGACATTATTGCTTGTACACACTTAAAAAGAGAATCCAACAGAAGGAATAAAATCAATATTTCTGTATGCGTTAGCAAGCGTTAACAAGATTGAGCTCAAAACTTTTCTGATGCAAAGATTAGAAGAGTACAGAGTCAGGGAAATGGCAGTGCAGAGATGAAAAGCCTTGAAGAGTCAGGCCAGTAAGCAGGCGTGGGTCATGATGCCACGTCTGCTGCTGATGGAGGATCTGGTGCTCATTAAATAGTTGCCATGCTTGACATCTCAACTTCCTTCTTGGCAGCAAAAACTGCAGCCAGCCTGCCCTTTGAAGACTTTGCTTTGATAAAGTAGTCATGGACAGTGTGCTGATCAACTCTTCTTTTCCTGCATTTAACCTTTTATCAGCTATTAAAAGTTGATTTACTGCATCTTCAGAGATAAAGATTCTGCCAAGCTCTGGAAGAAGAAATGAGAGGTAGGAGAAGCTAGAGGGAAAACAGGTGTTGTGGACTTGCCCAATGAGTCCCTGACTGATGTATCACTGGTTTAAGCTTTTAGAACACTGTGCAATGATAGCTAAAGGACCAGTTTCTGCTTTTCCATATCTGTTAACAAGCACAAACACACCTTTTGAAATATTCATGCAGTGCCCAAACAGACAGTGCAATAGTTTATTTACAGTAATGGCCCAACCCTGGGCAAACAAATGGGCTAGTTCAATATATATAAATGACTGTAAAATCAACTGCAGCAGAGGTGACTCAGAGTCTCACAGCTTCTTCTCTGTGTTTGCAGTAGCCAATCAGATCATCCATTTCAAGAATTATGAGCAGCAGTGGATGTCTGCTTTTTCTGCAGCATGAATCCTGTCACAGAGGCACAGTTAACCCGATGAATGAAACCTTGTCAGAAAGAGATAATGCTAGAAAGACATAATTTAGAAGAAAAACATTCTTTCTTGTCAAGGAATTCCTTTGTGTTTCCTGAGAAAGAGTTCCTCTGTGCTCTCCCAAAATGCAGCTGAGCATGAAGACCTATGAGTTTCATTTGAACAAGATGAATATAGGAATTTTGAAGGTATTCTGTTACGCAAGAGATTTCAGTCATACTACTGATTTCAAATTCTAGACATAATAAATTTTAAAGTGGCATTCTTATAGCCAGTTGAAACATAATTCACATCCCTCACAAAAAACCACCCCAAACCCAAACCCCAAATCAACAACGAATAATTCTGAACTTTTAGCATTAAGGTAAGATTCCATTAGGACAGAAAAATATATGACTGATTTCATTGTAGACACCAATTATGAAACACAGTTATAAAAGAATTACCATAAAACAAATTATCACTGTGTCTAGCAGACCCTGATGTTCCACAGATGAGGGGCAATGCTTGCTGAAGCAGGACATTATTGGAACTTACATCTACTGTGTATATTGCTTTAAATACTGAGGAAGAAGAAAGAAAAAATTTCATTCCTTTATGTCCTAATAAAAGTGGGGGGTTTTTTTATGTGGCTGCATCCAAAGCCCCATGGGCAGCAGGGGAGGGAGGGAATTCTGCCCCTCTGCCCTGCTCTGGTGAGACCCCACCTGCAGACCTGCCTCCAGCTCTGGACTCCCAGCAGAGGAAGCTGGAACTGTTGGAGTGAGTCCAGATGAGGGACACCAAGGTGATCAGAGGGAGGGAGCACATCTCCTAAGAGGAAAGGCTGAGAGAACTGGGATTGTTCAGTTTGCAGAAGAGAAGGTTTCTGGATGACCTAGTTGCAGCCTTTGGTACCTGAAGGGAGCCCACAAGAAAAATGGAGAGGAACTTTTTACAGGAGCATGATAGGACAAGGAGGAATGGCCTACTGAAATAGGCTTAGAATAGAATCGTTTTAGATCAGGTATTAGGAAAAAATTCTTTATTGTGAGGGTGCTGAGGCCCTGGCACAGGTTGCCCAGAGAAGCTGTGGATGTCCAGTCCCTGGAAGTGTTCAAAGCCAGATTGGATGAAGCTCTGAGCAACCTGGTCTAGTGAAACGTGTCCCTGCCATGGCAAGGGGGTTGGAACTAGATGGTCTTTAAGGACCTTTCTACTTCTAACCAGTCTTTGATTCTGTGATTCCATGAGAATGTGATACGTAGTTCCCTCTTCAGTTATTTGGCCACAGATATATAAATTTTGTCACATCCATTGTTTATTACATTCCTTTTTTTAAAAAAACTATAACTAAAGGTATGTTCTAATACCATTAACAGCAATTTTGATTTTTGTCCAACCAATTTTTGATTTAATTCCTATACTAACATGCAAACACAGTTGTTTACTCTGTCCTCCTACAGTGACATGATACAGCAACATCCTCAAACTTTCCCTCAGTGTGTGCATTAGAACAGAACCTCCCAAACTGCTGTCACTGGCATGTACTAGAGAACATACCCTCGGTTGCTATCTCTTCCTGCTGTATCATTTTTTGAAGCTGTGGTGAAATTGCCTTTAGAGACTTGCACTAAAAAAGCTGTTTATCCTGTTGATCATATCACTCAGATTTCTGGGGCACAGGTAAGTTCTTAACACACCACTGCAGGTATAACAGGGCAGTTGTTTTCCAGCTGGCTGAAACATGGATATTGATCTAAGCCCTACTGACTCATAGCACAGATTAAACCTGATGCCTGCGTTTTCAATTTATGATGAAATCATGGGCTAATAACCACTGTTATAATGGAATGCACCACTCACCTTTAACAATTAGGTGTTCTTAGGCATTTAAAAGCTAGAAATTACATTCTAATAGATAACTGAAAGGCATCTTATTCACTGAACTCCTTTCTTTTTTTGTAAGGCAAAACACACTTTCAATTTTGTTATTGAAAACAAATACTCCCAAATAAACAAAATTGGAAAAAAGCAAAACATAGATTCTAAGGTACTTGTTTTATTAAATAAATAAACGTTTTCCTAAATACATTGTTAAGAAATATGTTGATATCTAACTCAACTTAAACTGGCTAATCAGGTACTGGTTTGCAAGCAGATGAAGACCATAGAAACGGCAGCAAGTTAGGTATTTCCAGAGTGTACCAACGTTTGTAAACAACAAAGCTAAACAAAATAGTACTGAGATCAACAAGTTACTTTGAAATGTGAATTCATCCTATCACACAGAATATGGAAATGACAATAAACCCTGGCAAAATATTTTGGTTCAGTTTGTTTTTCTCAGCAGTCCAATTTGGAGCCCTCTCCTGGAACTTCCAAGTATAGGGCCAAGTGAAATTTCATTTAACTTTGTACATTTGAGAACTTGTGCAGCCACTCCTACCTCACAGAATCAGTCTGTTTCTTCAGTTTTATTCACTTAATGTGAGTCACATTATTTTTATCAGCTCTTCTATCTCAAATAGTCAGACATACAACAGTTGTATTACTTTGGCAGCTTGAGACATTCTACTAAGTAATATTTCTTAAATTGTTACTCTATAAATATTAATATGAATCTATTTATTTTTTGAAGAAAATGAGATTGGAAAAACAGCAGATAGCTTTCTCACACTTAAAAATGTTTCATAGATATCACAATTTTATTGATGTATTTATTAATTGAAGATAAAAGCTTATTGCTACAACATTTGAATTGAAGGAAAATGTTATGTGAATTATGTAAATAACATATATTTTAAGACATTAAAGTATTTAACAGATAAAGGTGGCTGGCCCTTTCTTCAACATAAAGGATGAATTGAGAAAGTTAAGAGTAGTACAAATATATGACAAGGAAATGAATAATCTCTTCCTTAAAAATAGCTTCTTTTTCCTCCTGACTGCTTCTTCAGCCTCTCCACATATTTACAGCAGAGTCTGTGTCTCATAGACTCAACAGATCAAATTATTTCTGAAGGTCAAGGCCAGAATTTTGGAATGCTTAATCTGGTTCTGAAACAGAGCCTATGTTTTATAGATTTCACTGTTCAGTTTATTTCTGAAGGTTAAAACCAGAAGTTTGGAATGCTTAATTTGGTTCTGAAACAGAGCCTGGGTCTCTGTGGAATGACTTTGGCATAAGGATGATGCATGGATGATCACTGCCTTCAAATTTTATTCAGACTAGATGTTAGTATTAAACCTGTGTGGTTACTGAGTGGGTAGAAGTTTTTCTTTCACAACTGCCAGTTAATTAGTTCATATTGTCTCACAAGCGTTTCAAACATTTACTGTATTGCTGGCTTTAGAGTTGGAGATTTAGCTTAAAGATTATGGCTTAAACAATTAAATGTGTAAGATTACAATTTACATATTGCTACACAACATACAAAATGGGTAGACAGTATTTATGAATTGAATTTTAAAATATTTCCCATGTAATACAGTTTACTGTAATGCTGCCCCTGAAAAATAAGTGCTATAATAAGTTTCAAAAAATACCCAGAATCCATTTTTTAAAATCCCATACAAACAGGAGTCTATTTTAAGACACATAGTTTTATATTAATTTTAATAACTGCATATTACTTTATATTTTGTCATAGTTTATACTTACATACATTTCTATTATATGATATTTTATTGTATTTTACTTGGCTTAAACTTAAACCCTGAAAATTACCAACTTTTCTGTTTCCATTTATAGAATTTGTTCCTCACTCACATCTTCTACTACTAGTGGCACAGGGGAATTTTTTTCAATATCAGTGGATAGTGACCCTTTACATCCTCTAAAAAATATTTCCTAAACAGTTTCATTTACATTTATGGAGGAATACTGCAGTTATTGAGAGTTCATACATTCTTGATGCTGAATACACATTGTAGTGTTCCTAATCACACAGGTGTCCCATTGATGCCAGGGCTATTATTAGGATGGATAAAGCGTATGAAATGGTTATAACCAAGGGGAAAAAATATTCTTTCTCAAGGATGTAAATATCAGGATGTCTTCAGCCTTGACAGTGTCAGGTCTTTATTCTGATTATTTTACATCAGGCTTTTAAAATAGTCAGTGGAATAGCTTCTTCTGGCATATTTGAATGGAGAATCAATTTTACCCTAAAAGGTCAGCTGGGGCATGTGTTAGCATAACTTGTAATTTTGACAGCTAACATTAGCAGCTGATATAAAACCAGTGGAATCTTAGCAATGAGAAGTTAAGATGGCACAAGATTTGCTAGAAAATTCCTGATTTCTTGTCTCTATAAAGCACTTCGCGCTGTTATATTTTAACAAGCTCAGTTTTGTTCCTTTCTACTTGGGTTGCAACATCTATGTCTTGGATTACTTGCTGGTCTTCATTTATTTAGAATGCTTTCCAATCTGTTCAATTCCTACTCAGTTTTCTTTAGATGTTTAGCATTCTTCCAAAGAGAATATATTCTAAGTGGAATCAATTTTACGCTTTCTTCTTGGCTGTGATCTAGTATTCTGAAAAATTTCTAAGGTCAGAATGAATTTTGAGAACTACTTAAGCCTTCTGCATCTTCATGGATGTGAGTTGCATGCTTGGAACAAGAAAAAGACTATCTAAGGTTCAAATAAGATTACTAATAGCTTCCTATTAATAGGTATTAGGTAGAATAATAGGATATTAACACAATTTAAAAATTGTTTGTGCCCCCAGCTGTCTGCCATTTCCATCTAAAGAAGGGTGTGGAACAAAAGAAGAAAACCACACAGTAGTAATTAAAGAAATAACAGATGGGAGAGATGCAGAGCTGGTGCTATTTGATGTGATGTAGTTCAAGAAAATTAGAACAAATATTCATAATGTGAATTCTTCCTTAATCAGCTCAACCAGGACCTCCAGTGCTCCAGACTCTTTCCTCCCATCTGTCTCTCCTTCAGGTTTTCACGGCTGTGCTTATGCAAGCTCTGACATGGTGCAGCTGTGCTGCCCTGGGTTAGGGATCAGGTAGCAGAGCTGCATGAGCAGGAGCTGGGAGAACTTTGGTGAGGGGCTGTCCCCACTTGCCCTGGGAGCTGCACCATGCCCAGGTCCCACTGCCTGAGGTGTTGATGCCTTCAGTGCCTGGCTCCACAGAAACTGCACAGCAAAGTGCTGCCTGACAAAACCAGTCATGAATGTGCTTCCATCATGTTCATAAGTCTAACAGTGATGGATCTGTATTGTCTCCAAGCCTCAACCACTGATCAATTGCTTGCCCTCAGTAACAGCTTCTATTATCTTTGCTATCCTTTTTCTTATGACAGGTTGCAGAAGTCCACCCTGTGTTTCCGATGCAAAGTGGAAAACATTATGGATTGTTCTCTCACTTTTAATACACCCACCATCACTCCGGAGATTTTGACTTCCCTGTGGTGACACACCCTGAGGCACTTGGGGTGTGAGGCCTTGAGGAGCTTCCCATGGGGTCTGCACCCACAATTCTGCCCTTCTGCCTGCAGCCTGGGGCTTCAGAGGAGGACAGGGGAGAAGCCCTTTGCTCTTGGCTCCTAGTCCCTGACACAGCCACTGGCCCGTGTTGCTCCCTGACATCAGGTTAGGGGTTATGCTGCCTGGTCTCTCAAAAAAACTGCTACTCCTTACACAGTCATTGATTCCTCCAAAACTGTCTCTGAGGCTGGACATGATTTCTGCCCACTCAGGCCTCCTGAAATTTCTCAAGTCTCAATGTGCCAGTGCTGAAATTGCCACCTGGAGAATTCAGGGTGTTTATGGGGAAATTTGACTAAGCCACTCTTCAGCTGATCCTTAGCTATTGAGAGGTGATGCCTAGTAGCAGATAGGTTCATAGGCTGTTCTCCTGCCTCCCTTTACAATGTCCCTTTCCAAGATGCATAGGTGAAAAGATGATAGCAGCCTCTCTCCCATTACCCAAACTGAAGCCATCAGCTTTCAGTCTCAGAGGGTTTGTGGAAGTATGAATAGAAGACCAAAGGAAGGTCTGAACACAAGAGGTTTCTGCATGTCATTTTAGCTATACAACTTAGACTCTAAATGTTAAAAGCATGGTAACTGGACTATCAGTAATTCCTTGATTAGATGTCTAGGACAGTGTGTTTGTTTCACCTAAAAGAAATTTGAGCTTAACAAACTATTCAAAATTCAAGGAAACTACTCCAACCTGGATCCCAAAACGTGGTGATAGCAAGAAGTGCCTGTTGATGTGTCAAAATCTTTCCATGCCTTCCTGTTGGTGGCATGTCTCCTCCCACTTGTGGTGGGTATGTTACACCCTCTCCTGTTGTGTTTAGTGGGAAATCCTCTGATCCTTTTTCACCCTATAGCACTTGTCACTCTGTTTAGGCTGTTGAATAGATTTACTGTAAGGTTTTGGACATGATGAAAAACGTGAATATGATTTATGTGATAGAAGGCTATCAGTTTGGCTTACTTCTGTTTTCTCAGAGCTTCAGCTTCCCAACCAGGTCATCTTCAGTAAATTAGGTAGCTATGACCAGGATGCTTTAATTATATGACCTGAAACAGAAATCTTATTATTCCAGTACATTAGTCACTATAAAAGTAAAAAAAAAAATCTAGTACAAAACTAGACTGTATATGAAGCAAATTTAAAATCTGCTACATACAATCCCGAAATCAGAAATTAAGAAATGGAAGTATATTACTATGGTTTCTTGTGAACAACACCTTTTATATGATTCTACATAAAAATTAAATGCAATTTTAATTATTGTGCTATGGACCTCTAAAGTGGTACTTGAAAACAAACCACTGAATGAAGAAAGACACTCTTTTCTAGTCAAATAAGACACTTGGGCACCTTTGCAAAAAAAAAAAAAAGTCTTATAATGATTTAACTTCATAACTTGGCTACTGCCTTTGTTAGGAGCTAACATGCAAAGGGTGCAAAGGGTTTGAGAGTTTTTTTCACTTATACCTATTTGATATATTCCACGAATTAAATCTTCCTGTTGAACCTGATATTCGGTGGACTGCTGAGTAGGTTAATTGCTTAATTTGCAGCTAAAATTATTTTAAACTCCAATGCAATTGTTCAAGTTGTCAATTTCTTTTATTTTTTCATTTAAAGCTCTAATTTATAAATTTGCTTTTTAATGTTAATTTCACTGTTTTGTTGTTTTCTGCATTAAAAGAAATAAGGAAGGTAATTAGTACCTGCAAAGCTTATATTTAAGAGTATTTTCTGTTCCACGAAGCTTTTGAAGGCTTAATTTGTGAATTGATTTTTTTAAATAGAGAAATTCTAGAGAGTTCTTCAGCTTAATAATTTTCATGGAAAAAAAATTTCTTCTTTGTAATATATATTAATATTTTCCAGCTTTTATATTCTACATATACAATTATTATGAATAAGCACATTTAAAAATAAACCTATCCAAGAATCACTCATGGAAGCATTTTTAGCCAGGAGGATAAGTGAGTGAATGAAATCATACTAAAATCTCCTAAACAAAACAGAAGCTTTATATATTTGGAAAAAGGAAAATCCCTGAAAAAGCCTAGGCAAGATTATGCTGCGTCAATAAAATCATGGGGCAGAATTGTGTAATTTTAGTTTCATTAAACTTAATGTTAAAATTTTCCAGTAAAAGTCTAGAACAGTTGGAAATATTTGACATTCTGAAAATCAAAGCAACAAATTCAGAATTTATATATTTATCTGGATATATACCTGACATCTAGACAGAAGTGTCTAGCTAGTAAGAAGCTTTCATGCAGTGTGTGGTTATAATTTGCAAAACTGCTACAACCCCTCATATAATCTTGATCTCTTGAATTACAAAGAATGTCATATCAATTGATCCACCCCTCAAAAAATGGATTTTCCGAAAGTGAAAACACAATTTCTCAGAAGAAGATGAGATTCAGGAAAAAGAAATAGGTCTGAGTTTTTAAGAGCAGAGACATCAAGCCTGCAAATTTAATTTAGAATTCAAATCTTACAAACAATTAATTTTGTCATCTATTTGTGAAATGTTAACTGTACGGACTGTACTTAGTACTGACTGGATTTCTTTTGTAGCGGTGTCTCTAAGATAATAGCAAGTTTCTTTTTGTACACACTTCTGTCAGGGATATTTTTTAAAAGCCCAAATGGAGAGATTGATAAATTCTCTCTCTACATGCATATTTACAGCAGTGTTCTCAGTTAATAAAGAGGAAAAGTCAACTAGACTACTTCTAGACTAACAACTAGAACTCTGACAGAAGAGAATGATTCCATGCCAAACCAAAATAAGCACATTTGTTTTCTGCCGTTGAAATATTTGTTCATGCAACAGAACACAGAATTGCAGAGTGGTCAAAGGTGGCAGGGACCTCTGGAACCAATCTGGTCTAACAGCCTGCTCAAGCATCACCTACAGCCAGGTGCCAAGACCTTTTCCAGTCATCATTTTAATGTGTGTACGTATGGAAATTCCACAACCTCTCTGAGTAATCTGTGGCAGTGCTTGAGCACCCCCACAATGAACAAGAATTTTCTGATGTTCCGATTGTACATCCCATGTTTCAGTTTGTGTCCATTGCCTTTGATCCTGGGCACCACTAAAGAGTCTGGCTCTGATTTCTCTGCATCCTCTCTTCAGGTACACTGACAAGATCCCTGTCCAGAGCCTACTCTTCTGGCTGAAGGGTCCTGTCTCTCTCAGCCTTTCCACATAACAGAGATTCTCCAGTCCCTTCAACATTGCAGTGGGCCTTCACTGGACCCTTTCTAGCTCAATTTCTCTCTTGCTCTGGGGAGAACTGGACACCCAGCTCCAGGTGTGGTCTCACCAGTGCTGAGTAGAACTTACCAGAGGACGAAACCAGTGAGGATTTAACACAGAGGGACTGTGTACTTTCACCTGCAATATGAATGTTATATATAGAATAAATTCACTGCTAAGAAAAAACAAACTGCTATTACGTTAAGCATAGTATATAAGAGAGAACTTCTGTGAATGTTCTTGCTCTGTATATGCAGAATTTACTGTATATCATAAAGCTTTACTAGCTGCCTGCCACTAGAGGCCATATATTTGCTGATGAAACAAACAATGAAGCAGATCCAATTTCATTTAGTTTTGTTCAATCTATGAACCAGGCAGAAAGAAAATAGAAGAGATTTCTCAGTTTTAGGAAACACTGAAACTAGTGTTTCTCAAAAGAAATGAAATAATTCATTCTTCTCTATTGATCTACTAATTAGATTCCTAGGGTAAGAAAAATACGTGGATCTTACTTTGTGAAAAATCAATTACTTTGGTAATGGTATTACCTCCGAGTATGTTTACAGGTCAAATAACATGAAGGTTACAGAAAACAGGTGAGGTTTGGCTGAAAATAAAAGATTATAGCATTGACACAAAAACAGGAGAAGCCTTAAGTTTCCACATTGAGGCATATTAGTTAGGGAGCTTAATAAATTATGGGAATAACTATAGGTACTAATTGTAGGATATCACTTTAAATCTCAGTATCACTATCCAAATAATCAAACAAGCATACCCTTAAATATATTTCACTTCATGATATGTTGATTGGAATTAAAATGGCATAAAGGTAAGAATAAAACGTCCATTACTAACGCCTTAAAAAAGATAATTCAAAAAAATACCTCCTTCGTCATATATTCAAAATAGGGGGGAAATTGATATAGCTTCTTTGGGCCCATACTGGTGTCAGAATTAGGCACGGTCCAAACTAAAAGCTACATTACCATAATTTAAGTAGATACAAGACTCTAGACAAGCACTACAGTGACAGAAGAACATGATTTATCAAGGCACAATGGGATTTGGAGATACCTTCAGCTAGTTAGATTCTACAGGAGAAGTGTACATAGTTTTAGGTTTGCTTTTTTCATTTTCAAAGGAATTAGTGTGTTCGAAAGGAGACCAAACCAGATAATTTTTACATAAATTCTTCATAAAATTGCCTATGTGAAGTTTTTACATAAAAAACTCACATAGGCAATAAAAATGCTGTTTTTACATTGTTTCCACAACAAACACACCATCAGGACTGGAACAGAATTAAGATCTTACTAGTAATATAAAACAACGAAGATAGTAAAGAGAAAAAATAAGTAATATATGAAATTCCTGGTTCTACAAGCCAATGAGGCAGCCTAATTTATATTTTATTCTGACTCTCTCTGGTTACTGACATTCTTCTCCAAAACGGGGAAATACACTTCGTAAAAGTGCTAGTTGCGTCTTTAAATAGCACAAAGGATGTCAAAATTCAAGATTAATTTTCTTAAGTGGAAAAAAAATTAAAAATATGCAAAAGGAGATTCTTCATTAAAAAAAAAATAGCACTGTTTTTTCTTAGTATCCTTTGCATAAATTCTGACCCAGCCCAAATAATAGAAAATTATGTGGAGAGAGCTACTACAGATGAAATAATCTAAAGAGGAGGATTTTTGTCAGTGACATGTATCAGAAATAAAGTTGTGCAAGCATTTGAAGTCTGAAACATTCAGCAAACACTGAAAAGCTGCCTGGAAATTGTGTTCTAAGGACCCCAGGTAATCTGCTTTGCATCTTATTTTATAGCTGGTAGAGTCAAAGGGAATATCGTACTGACAAATGTTTGACTGAGTTTCTGGGAGATAATATTCCTGCAATGTGAGACTGGGTCTGTGTCCCACTTGGCCTTTATATGAGATGGGATGGCTTTGAGACGCTTGAAAAAAATTATTTTGAATATGCATTTTCCCCCATCTGCCTTATCTAACTGCAATAACTCAATCACTCGAAATTCAGAGGATAGTAGTTCTCAGGCTTCATAATGCACTCTATTTCTTAAACAAAATCACAGGTTAATATGATTGCAAAAAAATTGACATGGCATGATAACATGCAACTGGACAACTATGACTTGTGAGGCTACAGACTCAGTAGCTGATCAGACACAACACCGTGAAGTTTTAAGGCCCTCAATTTTATAATTCTTCCACAAATTCAGCAAATCTTTTCTTCAAAATAGTTTTTTGTGTCTCTGCAAGGTATTACAGTATTAATTGTATTATATTCTTCTGTAATAAACAGAAACTTATAAAACTTATTTTGCCCCTAGAATATAGCTTCCCATTCCTCCTTTAAACTTAGGATCAGAAAAGGACTTCCTAGTTAATCAGTTCTCCTGTCTTTATCCTAGTCATAACTTGATCAAGCTCCATCTGGAATTTTAGAATTCAGCAAATCCATTACTAGTTTGTTCCAAAAACTCACCTCTACTGAAGATTAAAAGCCTTCTAAAGCCAAAGAGAAAATTAATTGTCAGTTTGTTCATTTGTTCTGAAATCTTTTGTTGCATTTTGTCTTTTTCCTTATGGTTACGTATTTCATGAAGCACTTCAACTTTTTAGATTGAACAAGCTTGTTTCATTCAATTCTTTGTGGAAAACAAACTTCTCTGTAGTATTTCTGTACATTTTATCCTTCAGAAGTGATTTCATGTGAAGTTGGGGAAACAAGTGGTACACTATGGAGAATAACATATAAAAGAACTTTATCAAGTACGTTTGACTGCAATACACACATAAAAGTGCTGGTCATATTTGCCCATTTGATGAGCTTCTCTGGACTAGGCAAATAGATTATTCACCTCACAGTCTTTTACCATTTTTTATCTGAGCACTCTAGATACTCTCCTAGAAACCACTTATATTTTGCCATTTTCTGGTAGGTTTTGTATCAAGTCTTAAATGGGAAGAACTGAAACTTCTATAATGGCTTTAGATATTGTCTCAGAGTAAAGCAGTTTATAAAAGCTGGTTAAATCTGCTGCATTTCTCTGTAAATTGCTTTTGGGGACATAAACAGTGCAAAAATACACTATATTTTATTCTCTATCTCTCTCTTCCTGTCCCTGTAGCTTTCTCCTAAAATATGTGTTCTACTAGCATGGTACAAATTCTCAAAAATTCAATGCAATTTAATTTCCTCGATTATTAAATTCCCTATTTAATTTCCAGATTAGACCTACACTGGACACCACAATGCTACCCTCCTCCCCAGTTTCGTTAAAAATGTTGTTGGCTTCATCTGAACATATACTGAGCTCCACTAGCTTCTCTTTTTCTTTCCGTTCTGTCACCTTCCTGTGGTGATAAAACAAAACCACCAGTTGGTAGAGTTACAACTAGATGAAGATAACAAGAAACGTAGCTGATCTGGCAGAGCAAGAGCGGTTTTCATATCTTATTAGCAGTATAATAATTTAGCAATTTCATGAGTTACTCTTACTACACAAGTATGGAGGCACTCTAGCAAAAATCAGGATGTTGTTTCAAATGGCATGTCCTACTTTATTATAATTAGGAGGATATGAAAGAAAATCAAAAAATGGAAACACAAAAAGAAGACTCTACTATATTCTTTCTGAAACAGACTGGTGTGCCAGCTGGTTTATGCATATCCTTAGACCTCTCATGAAGCTGTTAACTGGGATATATTTTGATACCCACTTGAGGAAACAACATTCTGGACTATAGCCTGAAACTATAATTAATTTCAGGGCTTCAGATCGTCAGTGACCAGCAGAGGAATGCTTCACTGGAGAGCAGCTTTCTGTGCTCCTGTGGGCTTGGGAAGATCACTGCTGGCTGTGGGGGGGGACAGCACCTTGGAGGGACCCTGAGGTGGCCAAGGAGGAGAGTGGAGAAGGCCCAGGAAGTCCATGGTCCTCCAGCTCTAGCCACCATACACTGTCCCCTCAAGACGCCACAGAAGCAGCAATAACAGCTGATTTTCCATTTTCAATTTATCTATTTGAATAATTAGAAACATATTCTCTTGTCTAACTTACTTGTTTTCTTTTTACAGAAGAAAGTCTCCATGTAGTTTCTGTGCTGCTATATGAATACTGGAAAATGTGTGCTTCTCTCTAAGAACAGACAGTTGGGAATTCAAGACAATGCCCTGGCTTTCACTGTGAAACCAAAGTCACTGCTGATGTCTCCAGTTTCAATCCTCTTTCTCTTGACCCTAAAATGTCTTGGACTCTTAAAGGGGGAAGGACTTTTCAGGACTAACTCATACTGCCCAGAGATGATCACCAGTGGTGACAGCTAATTGATCCCCAGACTCTCTCCCAGTTATTCTTGTGCAGAGGAGTCAAACAATTTATACTAAATGCAAACAAACTCAGACTTTCTTATGCCTTTGACAAATTCTCATGGTTCATGTCTGCAATTGAATCAATGTGTTTAATGACTGGGAACTCCTGCACATGGAAACTTTCTGAGAGAATAGTATTTCAAAAGGATAGCATCTGCAAACGTCCACAGTTTTTGTTGTGGGCAGGTCATGTTGCCTAAAGTGGGAAAGTACTATATCTGGTACATTTTGCAACCTTTCCCTTTTTGCAACACTTATACGGAACGGGGTCTTTTTGGGTTTGTTTTTTGTTTTTTTTTTTTTTCCGTGTCGCAAAAGAAACATTCCTGATTACTTTTCTCAGGTACTTGGCCGGTGCTTTGGTTGTTGGTTTTTTTTTTTTTTTTTTTTTTTTTTTTTTTTTTTTTCCCGTCAGAAAAAAAGTTGTTGGAGAATATCGACGTGCCGGTCTACCCGCCCGACGTTCAGTGAACCGCTAAAAGCTGTTGATACTACGCGGCCGTGGTGTGAGAGGACGTCCCTGCCGCGCCGGCCGCGAGGCAGGAGCGGGGGCAGCCAGCAGGGCGGGCCGAGGACTGGCGGCGGAAGCGCTGCCACCTGCCCGGCGGGGCCCGGGCCGCCGGCGGGGTATTTAGCGGAGCGTTGGGCGCGGGTGCCGCTCGCAGCCGCCGCTGGCAACGGCCTCGGGCGCCATGGAGGGCGGCGGCATCGAGAATCCGGCGTTCGAGACGCCCAGCTCCGACCTCGGCCGGCGATACCACGCGGGCCCCGCCAGCCCAGGTGCCGGCGCCGCGGCCCGCGCCAGGCCCTGCCTTGGCCCCGAGGAGGGGCCCTGCGGGTGGGGCCCCTGCACCCCCAGAGCTCTGCAGCTCTGCAACAATTCCGAGGGGTACTTGGCTGCCTACAGCCTGCTGGCCATCTTCCAAGGTAATCTGTTCCTGCTGCCCAGGGCACATGCTGCTCCCCGTCCCGGGGCTGGGGGGAACCGCCGGGAGCCTGGGCTGGGGAAGGCAGGGAAGGAGTGGTGATGTTTTTTGTGGTGGGTAAGGAGAGACAGAGTTCCTCTAGTGCTGTTTCTGAACACTGACGGTAATGGCTTGACTAAGGAGAAGAAAGTACACTTGTGCCCTCGATGGGGAAGTTGCACGGTATTACTCTTTGCAGTTCACTGTTTCTCCTTTCTTCTTTTCCCACGTTCTTTATTGACCACTGCTGAGTCCACGGTCCTACCAGCTCTTTGCTTCATGCTCTTGTCAATGCTGCATCCCCACTGATCACAGGGAAATAGTGCTTGATGTGCACCACAGCCAGAGACTTACAAGCCAGGGATTAAAACACCAATATAAATACAAAATTGTAGTACCTCTCCACTTTACTACCTGCTTACTAATTAAAACACTATCCTGGCCTGGTTGGGTGGGACTTTGTGAATCCCAGTGCACCCATCTTCCTAAAACTTAACTAATGGTTTAAGTTCACCCTTGGGAGTAACCTGAAGTTTAGTTTGCCCTACATTCCTGTTGTTCAGGTTCAGAGATTCTTGTCCATATTTTTGGTTTTCTGTAATGATTGGTTAGGACCTCAGCAAGCCTTAGGCTTAAAAAGTAGAAATTAACTGAGGGGAGGAGAAGAATTAGTGTAAGAAATATACAAAATTGACGTTTGTAAAACTTAGATATTTGTCTGCCAAAAGGATGATTGAGTTCATGTTCATAACCTTTCAACTTTATTTGACTAGCTAGAAAAGAAAAGGGTGTTTCCTGAAAAATTTGCTTTAAAGCTCATTGTTGTTACTCATAAAGAGATTTCTATAGAGGGGTAGAGGGAAATGTTATATATTTGGAGTTAGAGGAGAGGGCAGCCTACAGCAAAGAAACATAGGGTTTGGATGTCTCTGTTCCACCTGGAACCACACTGAGGCAACTGGAATGGTATGAGAAGAGAATTAGAGGCTCTGCTTAAAACCTAGAAGGACTTTAATGCTACTTGTGATGCTTGGAAAGTCCTTGCATGAACTAGTGTCTTGGTATGTGTTTCTGTGAACTTTTTCTGATTTTAGTCCCTTCAGATTCTGATATTGTCTTAGCATATAGGTTTAGTGTTAGAAGAGAAGTATTTAGAAAGTTTTGGGATAAGCCTGTTGTTTCTTGCTTGGATTTGAAAGGCCATGCTATAGCTGGTAGGAGCAGAAGATGATTACTGTTGCAGTTGTCCTGTCATATTTATTTTCCCTATAAATAAAAAGGGGGGGGGAAGGGTGTGAAAGAACTTCTTACATCATAGGTTTCAATAGTAGCTGAGTAGTAGAAGACTTTTAGAATACACATATAAATATTTTTGAGTGGCATAAGAATATGGATAGGCAATTGGAAATACCCTGAATATGACACGAAAAAAATTGTTAAACTAAACAAAGTGTCTTGACTATTTCTAAGATGTCTAAATTTCTTAAAATCAGTCCTTCTGATCTGATTGTTGAGCTGACTAACAAACTCAGCATACTTTAAAATCTTGTTTGTAGTCTGGTTAGGTTCCCGATCATAAAAATAACTTGTGTATCATAAGAATCTGTCCCCTTTGGAGGTTTTGGGTGTTGCTTGTGCCACTCATCCAGGTCTTGCTTCTCTTATCTAACTGTATATGTATGCCAGGCACCTAACTTACCTAGTTCAGGTTTAGGGCCTTAAAGGAAGGCTAACTAAAGGAAACTTATGATGTTTGGTTTGGAAGCTGGTTTAGGCATGGCTATTACAGATCCTGTGACATTCTTGGTGTGTTACCTGGATTTTCTGACAAGAACCTTTCCTTTGGTTAGAATATAAAGGAAACTGGGTGCTGAAGACTCAACCTGCAATTCTTTTGGAGATGTGGGAAAAACAAGGGTCATCAGTAAGAAATTCAGGGTTATGTGTGAAACTTTGTGAAAATATTCAGGTCTTGCAGCTTCAGAGTTTAGATAAAAGCAAACAAAATACAACTAGGATTTTGAAGTTATGTGTCCTAATACTGTACTCTAGTTTGGGTCTGATCATTTGACTTACCCTCCAAATTACAGAAAGCATCACTGTGGAAGATAAGATATATCTATTAAACTTTCTAATGCACCTCTAGAAAAGATTATTTCTTAATGCATTGAAGATTAATGAAGTAATCTGTAACACACTTTTGATGAATGTAAGTTGTTCTACTAGACTTTTTACATGAGTGAACATAGTAGGTGATTATCTGCAGTGACCTGGTATATTGTGAGTCTAACTTAAGGCATGTGTTTGTCAGAATATTTTCTAGCTGCTCTAGAGAATAGGTTGTTATCATTAGCACCTGATATGCTGTATTGCAACTTCTCAGAGGATTTCAGGTAGAACTTAACTCTAATTTCTGGCTCTTTCTGGTTGAAGTACATGTGAAACCTGTATTTCCAGAATAGAAAACACTTCTTTGCCTAGAATGTTTTTACATGACTAATACTTGCTTTGTGTATGGCACTTAGAGTTGCCTAAATGTATGATTGCATCTAGTAATACAGTAACTGGATATGCTGCAGTTCATAGTAGTAGAAAACAAGGTAGAGGTTATCTCACTATTTTGAGTACAAGAAGGACTGTTTATTTCTCGTGTCATTAATAATTTTTAGTACATAAAGCAACAGAACCACAGTTTGAGACTGGTCCAGTCTAATCTACGTGAAGTCTTTGAATAATGCTAATATTTTATAGGCCAATTAGGCCTGGTACTTTTACCAAGGCCTTTTTAATTGCTATTTTTGTGTGCCTGTTGTTAAAGTCACCATTCTTATAACAACTGCAAAACACATATTTTTGTTGAATGGATGAAGAGAAAAAATACTCTTTTGCTTTGTCATAGCAAATAAAGTTGGTTTATAATTAATCTGGATTTTATGCGTCAGTACACACTGTACCTAAATCTCTTAACAGATGTGGCAGGACAACAAAGTTTTGGTTGAGAATAGTTAAAAATTAATTTCTATACTACAATTTTAAGTGTTGGGATGTCCTTACAGAATTTGTTTTTCAGATCAAGTCATTATCAGTTAGTATCTTTTTCTTGGAGAGACTTTAGTGATTAATCACTAGATTATGCAATTGGAGAAGTTATGCTGCCATTCATCACATCTGCATTTTTACAGATGAAATCTAATTATCCAGTATAATTACCTGGAAGGTTTTATGGCTTTTAGGATGTAAATTAAAGGTAGTGACTTAAACTACATAAAATACAATGCCTTCTAGGCTCTGTAATCCACTTGCTGTGTAGCATACCTTCACACGAGTGTTATAAAGCCTTAGTGAATGTTTGAAGTTCTGGCAGATGGGAAAAACTTGTTTGTTCATTCCTTCATGCTAGTATTGTTCTTTGGTTAATGCTTCTAAAGAGGAAAATAAAGTTGCTGAATGTGTAACTAATGGCAGTGGAAGGACACCTGAATACTTGTGTCAAACCCATGTGAATTTAAGTGTGATGACTAAACTGACAGGTGAAATTGTCAGCCTTAATAAAGAGGCCGTAGTAGGGTATTGGAACTAAGATTGTGCCAAGAGTTGTTTCCATATAGAAAGCTGAAGTTTGGCCATTAGAAAAACATTTATATTTGGAGTAATTTTTTTATTACATTTGAGTGCTCTAAGGAGATGTTGAAGTTTGGCTCAAGTAGTTGTACTTACGGATGGTGCATAGCTTGTTGAAAACTAACTTGAACACATTTCTGTCACTAGTCTTGTGTTCTCATTTTAGAATGACAGTAGAGAGTCATGTTGCAGTTTTAGAGTAGGGGTAGAGGCTCATCAGTCATCTGTAAGATTACAGAACTCAGATGTATTTGCATCTCTGACTCTAAGACTTTGCAACTTTTTTTCAGGTATGTATTTTATTATGGGCACAATTTAATTAGGCTATGATAGATTAAGTTATCTGACAGTGTTATAATTACAGCGATCTATTGTGTAACTGAATCCTATTTTGGGACTGCTAAAACCAAACTCCTGAAAGTTTAACTACCTGGTCTTTCTCATAGAAACAGAATTTGAAGCAGGATGGAAGATTCAAGTTAGTCTACAAAAAATGCTTTCGTAAAAATGAAGAGAGTGTTTAAGCATGCAGTGGCAATTGTAGCTTACTTCTACTTTTGTATAATTTTTTTTGCAGTTCATCTGTGCTTCAGTAGGGCAGCTTGTGCAGTGCCTTTTTTCCAGGTTGTTTGATACTTTTGCTTCAGGGAAGTTAAAGATTCAGGGGGGTAAACCTTTTTTGCTCTGTTGAAGTAAATCCCCTCAGCTGCTCTGAAACAGCTGCAAAGAATTTTTAAATAGCCTTACACTTTTTGTATTATATAGGATACATGTTCATTCAGAAGCCTTCTTTTATCTTCCCTTTGTGGTGGTGGGGAGTTGGTTGTTTGCAGTAATTTGAAAACTATGTCCTGAACTTGCTCCAGTCATATCTTGTATTCTAATACAGGTTGTAACCTTGACTATTTTAAAAGTATCTTATGACATTGTAATGCATTCTATTTGAAATCTGTGCTTCTGACAAATCCACAGGTCCTGTGCAATTTGGCTGGCTAAGCTGGCACTTATTGATCTACTATATACCTGTATTTTACAGCTAATAAATACCATTTAAAGGAATCTTGTATAAATATATATTAATTTTAACCTTTCCATCACACAAGGGTAAATTTATCTCTGCAACTCCATTGAATTAAAGTATCTTTGACTAATTATCTCCTTTTTTTATTTTTGTAGGTATTGTGGTAAATGGCCTGATTAACATCAGTATTTCAACAATTGAGAAGCGTTATGAGTTGAACAGTTCCCTCACTGGCTTGATCTCTGCAAGCTATGACATTGCTTTTTGTGTATTGTCACTGTTTGTATCTTACTTTGGAGAAAGAGGGCACAAACCACGATGGCTTGCTTTCTCCGCATTTATGCTAGGACTGGGCTCACTTGTATTTTCCTTACCACACTTTAGTAGTGGAAAATACCAATATGGAGGTAAACTTGAAGGTAAGCTTATTGTTACCTTTTGAAAATTACTCTAAAAAATTTAAATCTCTGTATCAACTTGGTGCAACTCTTAATTTGGTGCAACATAGTTAATCTCTGTCAAAGTCCTAAAATAGGGTGTTATCTGTAACTAAAAATAAGATGATTCTGTGAAATCTCTAAGTCCTAGAGCTGCCTTTCTGCACAGTAAACTTTATTTTTCCAGAAGAAATTTGAGTGTCAATATCAGTTCTTAGTCATAAACAACATTTAAATAAAATGCTTTTTTTTCCTTGCCTTGATGAATGCAATTAAAATTCACTTTAAAGAAACAATTATCTGGCATCTCTTTGTGACTAGGAATCAAGTTAGGTCAGCAAATAGGAGAGATGTTAAATGTTAGACTTAGCATCTTGCTGAAAGGTGACTACTTCTTGCATTTCTTTGTGGTTTTGAACTATTAAAGGCATCTTGATTAATTCATTAACAAGTTTCTCTAAGTTCTTTTAAGAAAGATGTTGATTTTAACTTGCGGATTTATTTGAAATAAAGAGGAGACAAGCAGTACTGAACAAAGCAGTACTTAAATCATCGGTGTAGCTATCTGTCAGTTCTGAAACTTTTTTCATTAAACAAGACTTAGCACAATATGATTAATGCCAACTGTATTTCAATTTAGTGACACATCTATAACTAATACAGAAATGTTCAGATATTTTTAAAGCAGGATGACTTGATCTTTTAGGATTGTCTTGTTTTTGCAGTCTTTAATCAAAATTATGCCTTCAATGACTAAGCATATTAGAGTGCTCACTAAAAAGAATCAGTAGCTAAGCAACCTGATGAAAGGTTGTTGATTCTCAAATTAATTTCTCTAGTGGTAATTAATTTGTCAACTTTTATGAGCTGTCTAGATGTTAGTTTAAAAAGTTTGGAAAGCTGTTTTTCCCTGTCTAATAAATGAGGATCTGAAATGGAAATTAACTGAACTTTTAACTGAACAAGGTCAAAGGAAAACATCTTTACAGTTTTGGGGGCTATGAGCAGATATTTACTTGTTAGCTCTTGGTAGAGGGGCAACAGGTTACTTGCTCCTGGCTCTGCTACAATTCAATTTCTCTAAAATTTTGGTTTCAGTATTGACCTTCTTACTTCACTATAGGATGAAAAGGAAGCTGAATTTAATACATAAAAGTTTAAACCTGATTTTAGTTGGTTTTTTGTGTTTTTTTTTTTCTGGTTTTGTTTTGGGGTGGGGTTTTTTGTTGTTTTTTGTTGTTGTTGTTTGTTTTTGTTTGGGTGATTTGTATTTGTTTTCTGTTGTTGTTTTGCGTTGGTTGGGCTTGTTTGGTTTGGTTTTTGGGGATTTTTTTTGTGGTTTGGGTTTGTTGTTGTTTTTTTTTTTTTTCCCCCCATTTGGGACAAGATACTGACAATATGGGAGAGCAGATTACCAGCTATTGCAACTGATCTTTCCCCTTTCAAACACTTTTAGTTGAAATCCCAAAGAATATGTTACTGTTTCATCCAACATCCATCATTGAAGATGGCTGTAGATACTGGTACCTTTATTAGGGACATTTTCTACATGGCCTTGTGAAATCTAAAAGTAGTGGGGAATTTTTGAATTGCAATATGTTTTCTTCACCGTAGTACTGTCAGCTGACAGCATGCCTGCTGTTTTGACTGTTGTAATGCAGGTGCCTTTGCTGTGCCTGTGTGAGTACATTTAAGATCTTAAGCTGATTTAAACAAAACACTATCAAAGATAAATGACTAAGAGTGCCCGGAATGTGTCTACACCATGGCAGTAAACATAAATCTTCAGGTGCAGTGCAACAGTATCCCTTAACTGTCAAGTAAACCACTGTACAGGATGATGAGATGTCTGGTTTAGCTAGTTCTGAGGTTGATGAAACATTTTAACTATACAATTAGTTGCAGAATTTACTAGCACCACAACCCCAAAGGCTTCCTTTTTCATTATTTGTGTGAGTCACTTACAGAGATCTTAATATTTTTTCTTTAAGCTTGTATTTGAGGCTTTGTATTAAAATCTACCACTTAATTTATTTCTGAACAGCTCTTTACTAGTTGGTTACTTGATTACTAATGTTTGCCTGTTATATGTCAGTACAGTGAGTTTTACATGTAGGATAACTTTAAAGTACAGTTCAATGCAAAATTTAATATGGCTGCCATATTAATTAATAAGTCTGGTCTGAAATACAAAATACATCTAGCCTCCAGCATAAGTCTTACAGACTTCCTGGAACTTACTGCTTTATCTTGAGATAACAATTTACTTTTATTCTGAGGATATATGTATCCTACTGTACAAATATATTTGATCACTTATTTATCACAATACCTCTTCCTGGAAATAGTTTAATCCATGTCATATTGAAAGATTTGCTAATCAGTGGTCTGCTTATTATTAATCTTTTTTTTAAGCCACCGTAAAATGTGTTTTCTATTCTCCAGAAAGGTTTTAGACTCAAATTTGTTACCCAAGTGTGACCAGCTGTTTGTTCTCGTAACTTGTCCAAGTTGCCTGAGCCGCCGGTGCCGCAGCTGGCTCCGGTATGTGCAGTCGGGGGCTCCCCCTGCTGGTGTGTCCTAACAGAATCAACTTAATTTCATAAATCAGAGACGGCACAGAGGACTGTAAAAACTGCAGATATAATAAGCAGTGTACCTTTAAACTTCAGTCTCGGATTTTATTTTAAAAACTAAATATGTTTCAATATGTCTGTGACACCAAATGTGAATCATAGTTTCTCACTTGACACAAGGAAGATAACTTCATTGTGAAGACAGTCAAACATTGGGACAGATTACCCAGGATACTTCCTAAGTGGAAAGGAAGGAAAACTTTAAAGACTCTTCCTTTTGAAGTGAGGTTTTCTTATCCCTTGTGTTGGCCTGTTTCTGTGCAATGGTGCTGTATCACTTTTTGTGTGCTACAGGAAGTAATGATTAAGGTAAATTTTCTTAAATACCTAGTGTGTGGCCAGCACTTCCTTATGCTTTGTTTTGTGAGCCCAAAGTGTGGATTGATCTTGCCCTTTCTTTGCTTTAGTAAAAAGTGTTCTCAGATGTAAAAGAACTTAAGGAAAATAAAGTCTGTAATAATTTTCTGGTGAAATAATGTGAATTAATCGGTCTAGTTACCTGATCTGGAGGACATTTTCATATATTTGTTCAGTGGGGCTCATTGCTACCAAACTGAAGGGTTTATCCTCTTTCTTTGGGTTTTATGCCCTTATGTTGAGAAACATGGAAAGAACCATGCTCCTAAATCTTGTCACTTGGTATTCTGTTACCAAAAGTGCAATGATAGCAAGAGAAAGGAGAAGACAAAACATACTCCCTGTCTTCACTTCCTCTTTGCCTCCTTGTAGTGCCAAATATTACAGCAGCAGACACAACCTTACACTGCTGTACCACTACTTTCCTCTTTGTGTGTGTGCACAAATACAGAGGATTTACATTAACTTCTCTTTTTGGAGGCATGGCAGTGTGTGTTCTATGAGAGATAGTGGCATAGGTTTTTAAGGTTTTTCCTTTTTTCATAAGCAAACACTTCCCAAAAGAGTGAACGTAAAGGGAGGATTATCTTTGCATTTTCTGCACTTTCTATCAGGCCCAGATTTCCTCAGGTTGTTCAGGCTGCTCTGTCACTTAAGAGTGGAAGTTGTTAGTGCTCCTCAGAATTGTTATAAGGTACAAGAATAAAATGAAGCGTCTGTTACATAGGAGTATTCATAACCTGTGGAATGACCATTTGACAGGTGGTAGGTTGTTCAGTTTTTTCATACGTCTGGTCAATAATACTTTCAACAAGCCAAAGCATTTTAATAGGGCTGTTCATGTTGCCTTCCTGGAGAGGAAACAGAAACCAAGCCCAAGAAAAAGTGTTTCTTTTGGGGGATATGATATTGTGGAAGGCTTGGCACTGCCATGTTAGATATATTAATAGGTATGAATATTAAAATGGGAGCTTGATGTAACAGCATTCTTTTGTAGTTTAGCTTTTGGTATAGATTTTTCTTTAAGTTGGACGTGATGAGTTAGGTTACAGAATTGTAAAATCTTGCTGTCTCTGTTTTTCAGACACGTGTCAAACTGCAGAAACCATCTTTGCTAATGCCACTTGCAGTGCCAGCACAAACTCTTCACTTCACAAGTATCTGTATGTCTTTATCCTCGGACAGCTGCTGCTGGGAGTTGGAGGAACCCCTCTATATACTTTGGGGACAGCTTTTATTGATGATAGTGTCCCAAAACACAAGTCTTCCCTTTATATAGGTAACTTAAAAACTGTCCATATACATTGTCTGGATAGATCATAGACTGCAATGTCTTCCAAATGTTTTTATTAATTCCTCTAATTACTTCCTCTAAGTCTTGTAATTATTACTTATGTACATGAAGTATTTCTACATCCATTACTGTGCAATTTAGTTATTAGTCTGCTCTAAGTACCAAGTCTTTTCAATTTTTATTTTGTAGAGCCTGGTAAAGCTACTTTGAGCACCCCTTCTGTCAATTTTTCATGTCAGTAACTAAAAATTGTTAAATGGTTAATGTAGCCCATCTGTTAATAACAGAGTAAGTTGTAGCAAAAACTTAACTTTTTAGTCACAGATGTTGAAAAATCTGTCAGGTCAGAATCAGTCAGGTCAAAATCAATCAGGTCAGAAGCTAGAGCATATTGTTGTATCCTTTAATATTTTTGATGTACCTTCTAATAGTAGGCTGTCCACTCAGTCCATAAACACTGCTGTGCCTCATGGGATCAATCCAGTTCTCTAGCAACATAGAAATTTGGCACTTGGCTGTACTGGAAGTACAGAGGTTGCTTTCCTGGGACTGTTTAAAAGCTAAGGAATACTACTACTTAGCAATGGTTTTTAATCTTTTTCAGTCACCATTCTCTAGGTTATGTGCAATTTTATTGCAAAGTTCCTTGCAGTCTAAGTGTTTTCTATGGGTATGAAGATATTTATTTCCCCCATCTTGTATGTAAGCTGATTAAAAGCATATTATCTATACTTGTAACTTATAGGAGGAATTCAAAGCATCTCAGATTCCAGGACTGTTTTCCAGACTAAATCAATATTTTAAGGGACAAAACTGAAATAATTATCTGTTTGCATGCAATTTTTGCACAGTTTTTCCAGGCAAGCTACTTCATTAGATGCCAAGAAATAGGATAGTTGCAGATGATAAATCTTAGATGACAAAGACAAGTTTTATTTTTGCTGTTTCTTTATTTTGAGAGAGATAATATTACACTTTTTCTTCCTCCTCTGCCTCCTCCCCTGAAACCAGTGAAATAAACAGAGCAAAATTAGGGCTGTCTGCATGACTGGGGGAACAAGGAGTGACCTGAAGACTCAGGAGAATGGTGTCAGTGTTCATACTTAAAAAGTGCACAATCTTCAGGCAACTGAGTTGAGTTCAGAAGAGCAGTGTATTCTGCTTAATATAACAAAACTGGAATGCAAGTGAGTGGGTTGGTAACTACACCTTGATTTTTTTTCTTGCTTCATGCAATGTATTAAGTGTTAAATTATATTGTGTTGCTTTACCTAATAGAAGAAGACTTATGCAAGGCAGAAAAAACCCAAAACCCCCAAAACAAAACCAAAATAAATCCAGAACCCACCCATAAAATTGTCTGTAAATAGCTGCTAGCATCTTTTACTATAAGCCTGCAGCTCATAAGTTGTTGTTTTCTTTCTCTTCTAAACTGCATGCATTTTCACAAGGACTGGGACATCTACAACTAAAGCCGCTGAAGTTAAACAATTCCAAATGGTATTTAAACTGAGTGTGTGGGAGGAAGTAGGCACTTTCTAAGCTCAGTTTGAAGTTCTGCAGGATGAATATGAACTTAACTCAGAAAGTTCCTATGACAATGTCACTATTCCCAAATAGTGGAAAAACTATTTGGTGGGAAAACCTGGGATATAGCTACTCAAAATTTATTTTGACTTACTTGAGTGTCACATTTTGCATTGCTTCCCCCCTCTTGCACTCCTCTCACCCTCCTGACTCCCCCATAATTTTCTCTTACTAACTAGAGGGAAATTAAGTACTTGTGATCCATGCACTTCAGAAACAAATGAGAAATCCAGATTGCTTCATCTGGGGAAACAGAAAGAATGCATGTTTACTAATTAAAGATGGATCTAGTTGCTATTAATTGCAAGCTTTAATCTGCAGAGACAGTGTTCCTGCTATCAGGGAGTGCTAAAATGCAACAGAAATCTGTCTGGTAGGCCAGGGATGCTATTGTGACATCAAAAAAGTCATGTACTCTTTTGTAGGGTATGGTTCCACCAGCAACTTTGCAGGTTGGTGATTTTTTTGATGGTGCGTAATTTCTTTTTTTTTTGGGGGGGGAGGTGTTTTTTTGTTGTTTGGTCAGGTTTTTTTCTTTAAAACTGTCAGGAGCTGTCAAAAGCCCTGGTTTTGTATTTTAAGGCAGGTATTACTCCAGTCAGACACTTTAATGCAACTCTGTCTTCTGGTCTTAGAAGATCTAGAAACCAACTTAAGATTCAAAAGCATAAACAAGCAAGTTCTCAAAGATTGTGGTCAATACTGTTAATAACCAATGTTCATAATTTCACTAATTTTTTTTCACCAGTTAGCTTTTAAATGTAGGCACAAAATGGGCAAAAAAGCAATCTAATAATGCTTAAAGGTACAGTCAGTTAAATTAATTTTCCTGAACCTCTGATTTGAAACTTCTGAGAGCTGCAAATTTCCTTGTTGAGGCATAATTATAGATTTTGTCTTCTATACACCAGTGAAAGAGCAGGTTGACTTACACAAAACTTTTGGTCTGAAATTGATTTAAGAATTTTATTAAAAGAAAGCTTTAAAAAAATTTAAAGAAGTTATGGTGAACTTGATGTATTTTCTCTTCTAGGAATTGGCTATGCCATGTCTCTGCTGGGTCCTGCTGTTGGCTATGTTGTCGGAGGGCAGCTGCTTAAGGTTTATATTGATATCCAGATGCCAAAAAGGCAAGATACAACTTAGTTTATTGCTTCCTCTTTTTTTTCCTAATAATTTTTGTTAAAATCTGTAGCTTTTTTCCCTGTGAGGAGAAAGTTTTTCAGAAAATATTGCATTTTCAAGAGCTTCATTAACTTGGAAACAAGTTGCACTTATAAAGTCTTCAAGCAAATGAGTTACTTCCCAGAGTGAGTAGTGACTCCATTGTGTGTGAAAGTTTCTTTGTAGTGCAAATAGCTTGTTCTAGCATTTAAATATTTGCTATTTTAAACCTCAGCAGCAAAAAATACTTTTTCTTTTGCTTAGTTGTTTATTTGGGGTTAAGCTGCAGCTACTGATTCCTCATGAACTGTTTCCCTGAGTTGTAAGATGAGGGTTAGGATATTGCTCCTTAACTCCTAGGGAAGAGCTTGCTAGAAAATCTATCAGTTGAATAATAGTCCACTATTTAAAAAAATGTTTTAAATTTTAGTAGTGTAAACCAACAACTTCATTTAAACTTTTAGTTTCTCTGTTTTAGAGCCTTCTGGTCAATGCAATGGCACTCTAAACTTCTGAATTGGTTTTGATATAACTCATTGATTATGAGGAATCTTTCTAAATCCAGATTTTCCAGTATCTTAATAATGCCTAAGGATCTTGAAATCAGGGCCAAAGAATGGTCTTTAAATTGGAAAGACATTGACTAATGAGTTGAAGGCTACATTTGGTGGAATTATTTTTAAAATTGTGTAGTTGGTTGAAACAAGCAAACAATATATGTAATACATGTAAAACTAAGAAAATTACAATATTGAAAGGCTTTCTGTTAAATAAGTATTAAAAGGAAATATTCCAGCTCACTGAAATCTGAAATTCAGAAAGGTAAACCTGCTTCTTCTGAATTACTTTTCCAGTACAAAGGTGGATCAAGATGACCCACGTTGGCTTGGAGCATGGTGGATAGGATTTCTTGTATGCTTTTTTGCAATTTGGCTTCTTATAATACCTTTTTCATGCTTTCCGAGGCACCTACCAGGTAAAGGTTTAGTAATACTTGGCTACTTTGGAAGAGAGATTGTTCATATTTGCAGGTTATAAACTACTGGACTGAATGTTTCCTCTTTGATTTTGTTTTTCAGTTGACTGTCTTTGACTAAAATCTGAGGACAAGTACTTTTTTTTTTGTTTCCCCCTCCAATATGAAGCCTTTAAAACAAGGCAGATCAGCTAGAGGGAGGATCTCGTGTATGGTGGGCTTGCCCATGGCCAGGGAATTGGGAATAGATGATCTTCAAGGTCCCCTTTCAACCCAAACCATTCTATGATTCTATATAATGATGTACAGTAGGACTGGAAACGTATACCTAATTATGGAAACTGGTGGTCAGACTTTGAGAGATGCTTATAGCTATGCACCCAAGACTAAAGATTTAAAGTTTCTGTGTTACCCACCAAGAATCATGTAGAAATTCCATGAGCATCCAAGGGGACTTACTATACTAATATTGAAGGAGAAATGATGGAGGAAGAGGAAAAATGGAGTAGGAAATGGGAGAATGTGAGGGTGATTCAAAAAAAAAAACCAAAGGGCTTCAGCATACTCTGAAGTTTTTAGGATGTCCCTGATAATATCTTATTGCAGCCAAGACCTTCCAATGGAAGGGTGATACTTTCAACAAAAGTCTTCTTTTAACAATACATTATTGATCTCTTTACAAATCTGTACCAATAAAACAGGCAAGAAGACCTATAATATCTGAAATAGCTTTGCCAAGTAAAGGAAGCACAAATTTTTGTAGTTTTTTGAAATTGTCTAAGAGTGCAGATATTGAATGTTTTCATTGTCGATAAATATGACCATTTATAGGAACTGCAAAAATACAGGCTGAAAAAATCTCTGAAACTCATGATGATGGAAGTCAGGTACTGGTTCAGACCAACAATATTGGACAAAGTTTTAAAGACTTTCCTATGGCTCTCCTGGTAAGAAAAATCTCAAATTTGCTAAAACTGAATATATTCTGAGAAATGAAATTCTTTACCAGATGTTAGATATCTTTAGAAACGACTTATCATGTTGTGGTATGGAAGACTTCAATGTTACTGATAATTTAATGCACATTCATTTAGTTGATACTTGAGATTGTTAGAAAAGCGTATTACTGAAGTTCCACTTCAGAGTATCTGCTTTTACAATATAGTGACTTCTACTTTAGTTGGTACCAAAATCAAATAATTTCCAGAGCGTTATGATAATTTCTCCCCATAGATACTGCTGAGGAATCCAGTGCTTATGAGTCTAATAATAGCCAGTTCCTCAGAAGCTTTAGTTGCTACTGGATTTGCCACATTTCTACCAAAGTTTATAGAAAATCAGTTTGGAAAGTCATCAAGTTTTTCAGCAACTCTTGGAGGTAATATGGCTTTTTATTTTAAAATCTTAAACATAATGTGTTGAACACTTCATTGACATTACAAGTGGAAGATTATATGGGTACCTTTTTTGTGTGAGATGTTTGTGAATGTACTTAGATGGCATACAGTAATCAGAACAATATTTTTGTTATTCTTGCCTGCTGGGTACTCTAGTACTTAATTCATTAAGGGTGTAGCTCTACTTGTTGTTTGTAGGTTCTGAAGACTTGATGCTCATTTTCAAAGTAGAAGGAGGATTTTGTGTGTTGATGACACTGTAGTTTATTCCTTTCTTATTCTTGGTGAAAAAAGTTTAATTTTCTTTATTTAAAATTGTCTGAAGGAACATTAGTATCTTAGTTCCTAAAACAATCAAGATGAAGGGCAGCTAGAAGAAAACAGTGCTTATTACAAATAAGAAGTTGACTTTGCCTTTCTCTTCTTTAGTTCCACACTGACAATTACAATGAGTTTGCAATAAAATGACTAATCAGAATATGTAATAAAGCTATTATGTAACTGGTTCTATAATTGGCCTACTGTCACCTATTTATTATCTGATACGTGGAAGTAATAGGTAGAACAGGAGAAAGCTATGAAAAACTTGAGTGTTGGAGAAACAGAAAAAAACCTGATGGAAGAGCTGTGCTCAGTAGGGTCACATGATTAACTTCAACACAATTAATTCTGAAGAATAGCAACCAGATCAAGGCAGAAATGTCCATAATGCCAACAGATGCTTGCAGTATGCAGACTTAATATTTCTAGAATGTGTCTTGCTAAGCTGTAGAGTGCTGCAATATAACTATGGAAGTTGAACTGCTCTTTCTCCAACAAAAATGTGTTTGGGAAAGACTTTCTAAGTTACTTATTCTTCTGGGCAATACCAGATAGTATTGTTGCATCAAAACAAAGCATCTGCAAGTTTTACATGAAAATACATTGGAATACATGCTCAGTTGTTAACCTATAACCAGGAGTGAAGTGGAAAACTGAGTGTTGCCTTTTTTTGTCCATAGACCTTGTCTGAATGTCTTTGCATTGAAAATACCAACAGTGCTTATTAAATGTACATCTGTAAAGAAATTACTACAGTCATGCTGAAAACTAGCTGTACCTGAACTGAGCTAGCTAATCTAAGCATTACCAATGACCATGGAAACTATTTAAACTATCATTGACTATGGGTGTCTGTGGCTTCGGCAGTTTTGTCACCATACCTGAACTGTCTCTAAAGTTAGCTGTCTCAGGTCAGTGAAGTTATACTGAGATCTATGTTGTATTATAGATTAGCCATATAAAACTGCTCAGTTATTTATCTGAAGTGCAAAGAGGATAAATCATTGTGGACTATATGGACTACGACAGCAAAACTGACCCACTGATCTAGACTTCTTTACATTCTTCAGTAGATGTCTTACTGCATCTTATATAATAGTGGTTATGTTCTCTTATTAAAAAGCTCATAACAGAAGTATAAGAAAAAACATGGACACATCAAAAAAACACTGAAAGAATGAAAGTATTTTCTATTTTCATGGAGATGCCTATTGGTGTTCAGAGATTCCCGCCTCATTGTGCTCCTAAGTCATCTAGTTTGGCTGTCTTGAATTGGGTTTCGGACAACTATAAATGACACTGTCCAGTTAAACCTCTGGAAAAGCTAAAGGTGATGTAACAGTAGAATGAATTACTCATGCAGTTAGATTCTGGAAGTATGGTTTGAAAACAATATCACATGGACTGCATTTTACAGCTGTTTTTATTTTTTCTTAGCATAAAATTGCACTCAGTTGCTTGCCAATTATGTCTTGCATTTTTATGTAACTGTTTCTGTCTTGTTTTCCTCTAGGACTTGTACTAATTCCAGCAGCAGCGCTAGGCCAAGTCATAAGTGGTGTCTTGGTTTCCAAGTGCAAAATGGATTGCAAAGGCATAATCAAGTTCATGATAAGCACTTGTTCAGTGGCCCTAATATTAAACACAGTGTTTTTATTTGCTAAATGCGGGAATGAACCTTTTGCAGGTGTCTCTGAAACGTATAATGGGTAAATATATTTTAGTGCACTCTTGGGTTTAATGTTAATATTTATTAAATTCCCATAGTTTCAAATAGTACACACCAGCAGTTCTTAAAAGTGGGAGGAAGGCAGCTAGCTATTGCAAAAGTCTGCTCTCAAGTGGTCAGTTACTCTGTCATGAATTAACAGAGCCAGAGGCAGCACCAACTGTTTGAGGGTCTGCCAAAGAGCCAGATGGTGCTGTGCCAAATAACTCTAGAAGGCGGGTACCTAGGGACTGCTAGATGACATGTGACAAAATCATAGGCATGATTTGTGCTGTGTAAATTGGTGAATAACTTACCAATACCTCTTTATTGTTTTCCCAAATCCCCGGTTTTAGACCAGGGCTACGTACCACTATCTTGTACAAAATTATGATCTGATAGTTCTGCTCCAATGCATAAAAAGGCACTTGAAGCTAAATAAGATGGCGAAGAGGAGTGTTGCCCTTTACTGACACAATAGCATGATGTGTACCATGAAAACAGGTAGCAGAAGATGGGTTGGGGAGGAAATTGGTTTTGTAGCCTCTAATGCACATGCAAGTTGGTGGAAAGTAGAAATTTACTGCTATGATACTCAAATATTCATTTGTATTTCCTTTTCCAGAAGGTATGCAAAGAGAATCAACAAAGTTCCATACACTGGTGACTGAAAGAAAATAAAAACCTTAAAGCTCAAGTTATGGCTCATTCTGATTTCATCTTTACAACTTGCTATATAAATTGAGAGTATATTTAAAGGCCAGTGTTGAAATTTGATGCCTAAAATATGGCTTTGCTTCAGAGTCTGAAAAAAATCTAGCAGACAGATGCCTTGGACAACTCAGAAATGTGAAAATCAGAATTCAGCTTTTGGTTGTAAAAAGCTTATAGTTACATACTGACCAAAAGAATCTGTATTCATCAATAAAATGCTGAAGATATGGTATAGAAAATGGTATATGAAATTATCCATATTTTTATACCAGGTCCTATGATAACAAACAGCTGCCAAAAGTTACCATGAACCGATTTTCCTCCTAAGCTAAATACAGCTAATTTGTATTTAGCAGTTTTGTGTAACTTTGTCAGTTATGTAGCATAACTGTTGCTGAAGACCACTTATCTACAGCAATTTGGAGTTAACCAGTCCTGAAATGTATCTTTTACCTCAGTATCCATTATAAAAAAATGACTCCGTTTTACCTAATTCAGTGTTACATGCTGGACTGTATTACTGGACATGTGCATCAGAATAGTTCGTGGCACCAACACAGTGTCAGTTCTTAAACTGTTTTCTACAAAGAAATAAAATATGTAGCAGCAGCTTTAAAAAATTAATAGATTTATAATCTCGTGGAAGAACAGCCAAGTGTTTGCCTCCTGCTTATGCTACTGAACAGATGCTTCTGAAGGAATAAATTATGAGCCTGCTCTGAGAGTTGAATTGGAATTTGATGTTGATTTTTGTGGAGAATTTCAAGAAATCCTTCATGGCAAGCATTATCTTCCTATTGAAAAATAGCCTGGAGAGGTGATGGAAGATTTTGCAGGTTTAGTCTCAGAATTATATGAGTACAGGAGGACTTGTTTGTGTCAGCATGTTGTAGTAACACTGTTTGTTACTAAATTAGGCTATCAGCAGAACTAACATGGTTTATTTTGTCTAACAGGCACTTTAAATAATTGGCTTTGCCAAATTCTATTGCCCAGTGCTTCCTTGAAAACTTGAAGGAACAGAAATGCAGTGACTGCTTCTGTACTTTGTTCATTTCCACATGTCTTTGGGACTCTTGTTTAAAAATTTGTATAGAGTTTTTTAAAGAGCAATTGATGGCCTCATCTGCTAGATTTTTTAGAAAAGCCAGGGGTATCTTTTTTGTTTTATTTTTCTCTAACTGTCCATAACTAAATAATCAGTCCCTCTTTGGAGGTCAGGGGAAAGAGACACTGTCTGCACATGTAGACAGGACAAATGCCACCAAATTGATGAAATATTTCTTGGCTTTGCATGCCTCACAGGCTAGCAATGCACTGTATGTACAAATCTGTGATTAATGAATTTGCTTATGGTGCACTGTGGTTCATTCTTCATACTTAGAAGGATTGAAATTAGTTTGCTTAGGCTTAAAACATGAATTAGTTTAGTGGGATTCTGCTGTAGTACAACAAAATGGAGTTTATTTGTAGTTACGATGTCCCTAATATTCCATTTGAAGTTTGAATGTGTGTAAGTTAGTTCCTAGACAAACTGTTTCTCCTTTTAGTATTTTTTGCTATCTCAAATTCTGATGAAGAAACATGCCTTTTAGATAATTAATGTAATGTGGAACTTTCATTTTACAGTACAATATTTAAACCCTACTGGCAGTGTCAGTAACCTGGTTTCAGCTGACTGAACTTTTAACCTGTGAAAATTCTTTACTTATTAATGAACTAATATTAGAAAATCAATGGATGTTTTCATTCTCTCCAGTTAGGACAGTTCTCACAGAACCCAAGGTGATTTTTCATGCTAATAATATAGTGGGACTACATAAAATAAAACCATATGATGACCTGTATTGGAAGTAAATGCCTGAATTGAGAGTAAATACAGTAAGCAAGAGTTAAAGTAAACTCTGTTAGTTATTAGTTATTCCCTAAACAGCCAGAGAAAATCTTTAAGGTCCTTTAGGGTGTGTCATTGTACTCTGCATTTAACATATGCAGTCATCTTAGTGCTCATACAATTTTGTTGTCTGCATGGAAGAGTTGGGCTGAGATACAAAATTTTGTCATCTCTTGTGAGTGGAAATTGGAGGAATAATCTTTGGAAGGAATAATAGCATAAAAATAACTAGGTGCATAATAAATGGAAATTCAAGAGCAGTAACTACTATGCTTATTTTTAAACAACTAAGTGCATAAATAACATGAATAGAATATTTTAAAATACGCTATAAATATTGCATTACTTATTTACATATCTTCTGTTTTTCAATTGCTTTATTAAAAGTCTATTAACTTCTGCTTTTCAGAACAGGCACTCTATATAACTTAACAGCACCATGCAATGCTAACTGCAGGTGTTTGCGCTCCATGTACTACCCAATTTGTGGCAGAGATGACATCCAGTACTTTTCTCCCTGTTTTGCCGGATGTGCCTCATATCTTTTTAACAACATGAAAAAGGTACTTTATGTGATGAAGATAGCTGACATGGTTTATTCTGGTTTCCTGTAAAATGCACTATATTTCAAAATGTTCTTCCCTTAGTATGACAGGAAATTGCAGTATTTATGAATTTAAGTGGCAGTTACTAAGAGATATACTCTGACCAGGTATTTTTAGACATTCTACTTGTGCAAGTGTGATGTTTAATATTAAGTTTACTTACTTGATGACAGTTGATGTTTCATGGGGTTTCTGATTTATCAGAGTGATACAAAATATGCTGAAAACACAATACAAATGTAGGTTGTATTTAGCAAAATCCAGCAACTGCAGTTCACTTATGGTACCAGTGTGACTCCCACTGCTGGTCTCTAACGTGTTCACTGTCACAGTGCTGGCCCTCCTCAGTTGTTGGGAAGGCTTACATGGGTTGAAGCCAGGTCAAGCCTATTGCTCTATAAAATGTTTCTGGTAGTTGTCTGGCTTTTTATACTCTGTTGGTTCAGAGTTCTGGTTTAAAAACGGTCAAGAACTGTAGACTACTTCCCATGATATTGATGTTGTATGTATGGTGGTCATTAATATAACATGTTATACCAAGTGGTATAACTTGCTATATACCAAGTATATAGCAAGTTAACCAGTGGTTTTGCTGTCTTTCAAATTGCTGAAATTTTTTTTGTTTGGATTTTAAAATGTGCTTCTTATTATGAATGTACAGCTGTTTTGCTTTATATTGAAGTTTGACCTGTTTTACCACCCTCCCTGTCCTTCACCTGCCATGTTTGTGCTGGTCTGGCTAAGTTAGGAGTATGTTTCCATTCTCTTAATGAGCTCTGGGAGAAGCATTTACACCCCTGGTTGATTCACTGAAGTGGCATAGCTGTTTCTTTTCTGTATAGCTTTCTTTGCAACAGTTCTGGTCATTCACAGCCTGCATTGTTTTGTGAGCTTTCTGGGCACATCACTTTTTCCCATCTCTGAGCCTCCCTTCATTGTAAGGGTTTACTGGTTAGCCACAGTATTTCTCATTTGTGTGATGCCATTTTACAAATACTTCTACCAGACTTTCTAATGCTGATAATAAGTTAAATCTAAATGCACTTTACATAGAATTGACAATGAGAAAAGTCAGCAATTGTCTTGACGTTACCTGAAGTTCCTATCTATATCTTTAAGCAAAATGCAATGTTTATTGTATACGTGACAATCTGAGTTTTGAAAACTTGAATGTCAGTAGCCCCTAATGCAGGAGTGGTAAGCCATGAAAGTGCCTGGGTATTTTCAAGCCTTCCCAGAACTGAGGGGCTTTCTGTGCTTGTCTCTACTAGTACAACAAACTCTTGAGCAGGGATGTGGGAGGAATACAGAGAGATCCAAAAGTCAAGCTGACCCAGAAAAGGCCTTTCTGCTTTTTATATTGGAAAATGAGAGGAGGTATTATCCATAAGAAAATGTAGGAGACTAACTACTTCTTGCTGTGGAAATTTCACACTTCACTGACACAGTTTTGTTTATTTTCTTTGAAAACAAGCTTCTGTGGATTTAGATGAAGAGTGGTCCTATATTGCTTCTATTCTTTCCTGCCTAAGTCTTAAGATCTCACCTCTGTGTCTGCATATGGTTTGGCTCTAGCTTCTGCAAGTTTTTTATGCTTGTTGCTAAAAGCTTGCTCCATACAAAATGGAGACTATTACTATATTTTTAGGTCAAAAAGCCAAAAGTATCTTTTGCTCAGGTGAGCTGGATCAGTCAAATTCCGATGAACCAGTTTTAAAAATTAGTGTTAGTGTCATGTGCTCATCAGCAAATGGACTGTTTCCCATATGGTAAAGTCAATGTTTATTCTTGTCTTGTGTGATGCAGACACAATGAAAATATACCAAAATAGTTTCATTTTTGTGTCATTCTTGGAGCTAAATTTTGTCTTATAAATTATTTGTAGACATACCACAACTGTTCCTGTATTGGGAAATCAAAAAGAGAAAATGGTTCAGAAGACTTTCTCTATGAAGCTGTCCCTGGGAAATGTCCAACCCAATGCAAATTTTTACCTTTATTCCTGACCTTCTTCTTTTTTGCTGTTGTTTTTACATTTATGGCTAATACTCCAACAACTGTGGCCATTCTCAGGTAATGTTTTTTGGCCTGAAAGAAAGGTAATGTTCTTGTGAAAACTAATATCAGTGAAATACTTCTATTTGTTTTGCTTTGCAATGCGCTGTTTGAACAAGTTTGCGTAGTAAGCAAGCAGTACTTTAAACAGAGGACTTTCATACCACTGTTCACTCGTTAGTAGAAATGTTTTGAATCTATTTTAAAAAATCTTTCTTACATGTAGCAAAATCTGTTTTATGGGAGTGCTCTTGACTGTTTCAGTTAAAGCAAAAAGGAATAACGTGCCATTTGCTTTGATGAAGAAAATATTTGACTAGCCTGTCTGTTGATAGTGTCAGTATTTCAAATTGTATCAGGAAATGGACAAAATAACAACTTGTATTTTCAGCCTTTTATTCCTGTCTCAGTTCAGAGTTCTGGTTTGAAAACTTGTCAAGAACTGTAGACTACTTCTCATGATACTGATGTTGTATGTATGGTGGTCATTAATATAACATGATAGCAAGTTAACCAGTGGTTTTGCTGTCTTTCTTTCAAATTGCTGAATTTTTTTTTTTGGTTTGAATTTTAAAATGTGCTTCTCAGTCTGAATGTAGAGTTGTTTTGCTTTATATTGAAGTTTGACCTGTACCTCTAATACTTCTAGTGAAAAGATAACCATGATGCATAGACATGTTGCTTTGTGAGGATGTGGCTAGATGCCTTTTGGCATGGGGCTGAGGAAATCAATAACATCCTAAACCAGTGCTTTGTAGTAGCCTCCTGTCCAGGTTTGGTGTAAATCTGGAATTAACAGCTTGTCATATTGGTGTGCGGGCAGAATAATGTGAAGTTCTGCATTATCTTCAAAATTGAGCTGACAGTTTTATTTCACTAATTCTAAGCAGTAGCATTTGGATATTTGAATCCATATATAATTCAGCTGAAATAGTGAAACAGTTTTTATGGAAAAAAGGACTGTAAGTAGTTTAAATTTTCAAAAATTAATTAAAAAAGCTAAATGTCAGTAAATTTTACTGTATATTCTGATATCTTTTCAGTGAGCCTATTTTGTGCAATTTCAAACATAAAATCAAATATTTATGACAGTGTTCTATTGCTAGAAATATTCACCTGCATGATGTGAAACTCATTCTCCTTCTCTTAATTGCCTTTATGGGTAATAGGGTTCCAACACTGACTGCTGATAAGTGCTCCTCTGGGATGTTTTGATGTGCCTAATTCTCACACATACTCCATAATGTGGGAATAGCTTCTGAATGTGTAAATATGGTCTTTTTCAACAGTGTGAGTTTATTAAAAGACATGATAGTTTCTTAAAGGAAATAGTTCTGAAACTAAATTAAGCAAGTTATGTTGTATTTAACCTCCATGGTAGCACCTTTAAGACACTGTCATGGGAATGTTTGTTCCTGGAAAAGTATCTTAAAATAGGTAAGAGGTAAAGAGGTGAATTTTGCTACTTGTTAAATCAATATATTGGTTTGTATAGCAGAGGGCAGCACATTTATTGAGGTCAGATGAATATATGCAAAGGTTATGGAAATACAGCATGTTGTGCTGTGCTGTAGTCTAGTCTCAATTCATGTATTGCTTCTTTAGGTATAATAGCTCAGGATTGCATCCTAGCACTGTTTTAATTTCCTTGGTTGTTCTATGGAAAAAGTGTTCAGCAGTATATCAGGGTGCTGATAGCAATCTTCCTTTTTATTTATACTATTTTGTTAAACTAGTTAAATCCAAAATTTCTTGATGGGCTACTGCTGTTTTTTCTATCTTTTATCTAAACACCACTTGAAATAGTTCAGCTACTTGTTCTGCACACTGGATTTCTAAACCCCTCAGCAATTAACAGGTTAAAAGAGTATATAGAGATAAAGCATATTCACTGAGGGACACAGCACAGAAGTGGAACTTGTTTACTCTGTGTTAAACTGCAAATCTTGTTTACAGGTGTGTGCCAGATAAACAGCGCTCATTTGCTCTTGGAGTACAGTCAGTGTTTCTGCGACTACTGGGTATGACTTTCTTGTTGAAACATTTGCCTCTGAATAATCTACTTATTTGACAATTTTTTCTAGACTCTTAAATAATGTATTAAGAAGCTTTCAGAGGAGCTTGAAGCAGTTTGTCATTGGGTTATAGGATACACTTGTTGTAAGGTACCATCTGGATTCAAATTCCTTGTTAATAGGGTATTCATGCTCTCTGTAGCCTTTCTTAGTCTTATGAGCACAAACCAAATACAGGTAACTGTCCTTCTTTCAGTTAAAGGCATCTGTTGTTACTTTCCCCAGAAGAAGGCCTATTCTGAAAGCTGAGATAAGAAAAACTGATGTAATAGAAAACAGCTTCATGTAGTTAACATCTGAAATCCAGAAGTTAAAAGGAAAGTGAATAGGTGGAGCCTTTCCTCTTCTTTCTTCCTTTAAAATACCTTTGACTAGTTTTAGCATTTATTGAAATTGTAGATACTTGTACATAAATAATTATTGAGTATGATGTGGGAAATATAATACTTACATTCTAAATCTAAGCATCTCCAACATTTCAGTAAGACAGATGAATCTCCTTAACAAAGGAAACAGAGCTATGCATAGGTATTTTCTGGTCCCCACTGATTCAAATTTTCTCAGACATAACTTAAATTCTTGTTTTCATAGTAGACTGTTTTTAAATGGCATATTTAATTCAAGACTGGGACAAGACACAAGATTGGCCTTCTATTCCAATATTTAGTACTGCAGCCATTCCCTCTCCTTTGACATCACATATCTAACAGTGTGAGTTTTGCTTTGCTGTATTCAAACTGTGATTAAGTCATTCTGCCAATAAAGTGTAACAAAAGCAAACATCCTCACAGGTAGAAATTAACTGGAAGATAGTGCTCAATGTTATATGAGGGTCTCTCTGTTTCACTTTACTCAGAGTTCATATATTTATGATACAGCTCTAACTCCTGACTTCACTGTGGATAGAACTTTTTGCACTGCCTATACTATGACTGAAGAAGGCATCAATTAACAGCATTACTTACCAGCAACATATTTTTGTTGCAGACTTCGGGAATCACACAAGGGTTTTAGGCTGAAGACCTAGTGAGGGACATAGCTACTTGGTTAGCTCTAGGAGAGTTTAGGCCTTGAATAGGTTGGGTAGACATGCAGTGATGTACCTGGTATGTTTATTCTAAAATTGGCTATACCTGGATCCAAGACACTTGTGCATTATAACACACAAAAATCACACGGAGTTAATAAAAGCTATGCAAGAATAATTTTAAACACTGTGCTTTTTTTTGGTGACATTTTTACTGGAAGCTTTGCTACATCTGAGGAATGGGAAGAAATGTATAACTGAACGCATAAACATAATGGTATTTCAGTTCTCTTCATTTGGAACAGATTGGTGTGTATGATCAGAAGAAAGGGAATTTCTTCCTTTCAGTTAAATTCCTGCTTCCTTGATTAGTTGTTTTCACCCCTGATTTTAATTACTTTTTTCTACAATGAAGACCAAGGAAATTAAGAAGCTCAAGTCTTGGAATAAACTTTTTGCTTAACAAAGTGAGAACTGTATAAAGAATTAACTCTATGCATCCTACCTATTAACTGAGAGCAATGTTAGGTGCAGACTTACTGTGTAATATGAGGCCTATGACTTTGATTAAAATGTTTTGTTTAGTGTTTGGTTCTCCCATTTTATCTTTCCCACCAGTATGGCATTTCACTGTACACATGAACCCCAGGTATGCCAAGTAACTCAAACATTCTAACATGTTACTGTGTTTTTTAGGTACTATTCCTGGACCCATTTTGTTTGGTGTTGCTATAGACAACAGTTGTACTCTGTGGGATATTAATGAATGTGAAACTAAAGGAGCTTGCTGGGTATATGACAATGAAAGAATGGCTTATTTGCTGATGGGCATAAGTAAGTCTTTTATATTAAATACATATACTAGATAATAGATACACTGAGCCTGGCTGATAGATGGGAATTATTTTAAAATAGAACCTTACACTTTTCATTTTTAGCAGCAGTGTTTTTTAAGTTGGTTTTTTTTTTTCATAAATGATCAGCAAAATATTATGGAAAGAGAAACACCACAGTAAGTAAACCTTAAAGGCTACTTAAAACACTCTTTTAATAGTAACATGAAATAGTTTTGCTCTTTGGTCATGCTTCATTGTCACACTAGATTTTTAAGGGACTGGCTTACACTTCAGTCTGTCTTCAGGGCAATGAGCATGATTAGGGATGTGAAGATGATTAGAGGGATGGAATACCTCTGCTATAAAGAAAAGGCTGACAGAATTGGGATTGTTCAGCCTGAGAAAGTGAAGTCTCCAAGCTGACCTTATGGTGGCCTTTTGGTACAAGAAAGATAGAGGAGGCCTCTGTCAGAGAGCATAGTGATGGAACAAGGGGTAATGGATTGAAACTCAGAGGGTAGATTTTGGTTAGATATTAGGAAGAAACTGTTTACTCAGAGGGTGTCCAGGCACTGAAACAGGTTGCGCAGACAAGTTATGGATGGCCCATGCCTGGAAGTGTTCAAGGTATGGGGCCCTGAGCAACCTGATCTAGTGGAAGGTGTCCCTGCCCCCAGCACAGGGTTGGAACTAGACAGTCTTTAGCTTCTCTTCCAAACCAAACCATTCTGTGATTTTCTGGGTTGGTGTGTTGGCAGTTAAGGGCTGGGGAGCTTTCCTCCTCTTTTTGTATTTTAGTTCTTTTCCCTAACTTTATATTAAGTTCTTGAAAATATCTCTGAACACTAGTCAGAAAAGTTCTTGACTTGTTTAACACTGTTCCTTTCAAATGTGAGGTATATATGCTAGTGGGAGAGAGGGTAGGCTAAGCTTGCATCTGTGATAAGTGCTGTTGTCCTGTGTTCTAGCAATTTTGATATTTACAGTATGTAAACTGAAGTACTGATGACTAATTCTGGAACTGAAAAAGCAGTAGTCACAATTTCAGGTTTAAGGATCTCGTGGCATATTTGTGATAAAATAAAATACTGCTTTGCCCTTCTCCTTGGCCTTCCAAGTTGCACAAACACCTTTCTGTAACTTTTTAAGATGGCTGATCTTAACAGGCATTCTATGTGTGAAGTTTTAGTTTCTGGAAAATGGAATATTGATATAATGAATGACAGTACTGAAACAAGAAATAAGAAAGACTTGCACTTGAGGCTAGAATGGGGTGAAGAAATACAGAACTGAACAAAGGTAGTAGCTGCTGCAAGCAAAAACTGGCAGGCAGGTGAGGGGTCTGAATTCAGTTGGATGACTGCTTTTATCTGCCCTTTGCTATTCATGTAAAATACATTTAAATGGAAGCTATGAATTTCAGTCTTACTGGGTGTATGTAAATCACCATATAAAGCCTTATAAATGAGTGGAACACTGTGTCTGCTACTGAAAGTGAGTGCAGTAAAGACTCTCCTGTTCTTTGCATTCAGGTGCTGCTTGCAAAACCATCACAATCATCTTTGTGGTCATGGCAGTGTGTTTCTACAAGCCTCCACCATTAACTAAAGCCCTGCCACGAAAGACTTCAGAAAAGATATCTGTTATATGCACATAAATTATGAGCAAATCAGGGACTTTTGAAAGAAAGCTGTAAAAATAAGCATTATTACAATACTTGTACCAAAGTTCTTGTTGCGTAAATATAAAAGATTATATTCAACATTTGAACAACTTGAAATATTTTGAATCTGTAGTGTTCTCTAATTTGCTAAACATTGTTTAGTATTCCATTGTGGCTATCCAAAGAAGTTACACTGAAATTTGCAGTCTAATTTTAAAAGTCTGGTATGTAACTTAATTGAAACAAGATGGAATACTCTGATCATAAAACAGGAAAACTGAACTGAGCTGACTGAGCCCCGTTTATCCTTAAATGTTACTGTAGTGGGAGAAAACAACTTACTTGGTATATTGAAGAGAACCGTGTTTGTTTAGAAAGGACTTAATGTGCACATAATCTGGGCTAGTGCCTTTGGGGATTTGTCTGCAGGACAAATGCAGACATGGGAATGTGTGAGTTTGGCTATGCTTTAGAAATATTTTTACATGTTATCTTAATGGCATAAGTTCACTTTTTAGTATTTGTAGGAAAATGTAAATAGTTATGATAGAATAGCTGGGTTGCAAAATCAAAATATTTGTTAATTTAAGTGCTTGAGTTTCTATCTGGAATATATACAGAAACTTGCTGTCAGTGGCTTTATTTAAGCATTGTTAAAATGTTTCTATAAAATTTGAAAATAAAACCTATTTTCTTACTACATCTGTGTGTGCTTTGTCATTTCCAAATGTGAGTTCATCTTGACTCCAAGAAACACAATGCTGAAGGCTAGCAAGAATGTGTATGGAAGCATCAAAACTAAAATATGGCTTTAGTTGTTCTTTTTGACTTATATTTTTATTATGTTATGAGTCATGCTATTAAAGCCATATTTGTATAGCACAATGCAAGTGGTCACAAGTTAGCCACTACTACCAAACATTAAACTGTATTGCCTACTACTTGAAATATCATTGAATACTGACAGGAAAATTTTAATGAGTAAGACATCCTCTATACTTGCTTTACTTAGGTAATAATTTTTTTCTCTCTTGCATTGGCTGTTCATGTCATTCTTATGAAGCTGTGTGCCCTCCTCCTTGGCTTAAAAGGACTGTACTCATTGACTCTGCCAAGATTTTTTAAACAAGTGCTAGAACAAAGGATTATGACATAGCGCTCACGTTTCATCTAATTCTTTATATGTACCTGTTAAATTAGGTGGAGGTTAAGTACGCAACTCAAGAAGATCTTCAATTTGTAAATAGCTGTCCAGGAAATAAAGCAAAATAGACTACACCCTGTGAAAGCACAAGACTTGATGGGTTTTGAGAGAGAGAAGGAAAGGGGCAGGATTTGCTTGCTTCATATAGATGAGTGTCTCCTGGTAAGTTCCTGATGAATGGGCTCATAGCAAGAGATTCATTACCCCTGAAAGAATGAGATACTGATCTTCCTTAATGTTTGGCAGTGTGGCCTAAAACTCTGAATTAGTTTTCCAGCTCTTGACATGGTTTGTGTGAGGTGTAGCAGGTCATGAAAAGACATATAGTATCATAGCTGGTAAACTTGTTTCTTTTTTCTTAGACTCTGAGATCATGGTTTACAGTTTCTGGTGCTTAATGTGTTGCATAGATTACAAAACTTGTGAGGCAGAGCAATGTGAGAGCTTTCTCTTCTGAAGAAGTTATCAGAAGTCTTGCTTGCACTGGAGTGGTTATCTGGGGGGAGAAGGAAGGAAGAATTGCTCTTGTAATTTATAATCTAGCCTATGACTCATTAAAGATTTCCCTTGCTGGTTCAGGAGTATCACAGTGACTAGAAGACAGACGAAATAGAAGTTTATCCATTTACCTTGTTTCATAGCAATACATAGTGGAGGCAAGTAGACATTGTGGTAAAGGCTTTACAAAGTAAAGGTAAGACACAGACAAATCTGTTACATGTATCTGGAAAAATATGGTGAGTTAAAAACTGGCCCAATAACTGTGTCCAGAGTGTCAAAGCATGAAGTCCAGGTTGAGTCAAGTCACTAGTGCTGAACCCCACAGATCAATACTGGGGCTAGTAAAATGCAAACTCAAACTCTTCTTTAATGACCTGAATGATGGGATATATTGTGCTCTGGACAAGTGGCTGATAGACTGGATGGTTGCTGCCATCCAGAGGGACATTTACAAGATTGAGAAATGGGCAAGCAGGAGCCTCATGAATTTCAACAAAGGAAGTACAAAAGCCTGCACCTGAAAGACAATCCCATGCACCAGTAATATGCAGGGTACCACCCAGTTGGAAAGCAGCCCTTCAGAAAAGGTCCAAGAGTTCACAAGGCAGCAATACAGCATTTCTGCAAAAAGCTAAGCATATCGCCCTATATGGCTAGTGCAAATGAATTATCCAAAACATTATTGGAGCCCCTACTCAGTAAATGTATAGGATTCCATTAGTCTTTTACAAGGAAGTGACTGTAATTGTTTAAGACTAAACTGATCTAAACTTTCTTTGTTGTACTTTCTTAGTCTCAAAACTAAGACTGCAAACTGCATTTTCTCTCATTTGAAGAGGAAGGATGTTGATGAGGTAACCTCAAGCTCTGTCTGGACAGTGAAAGCTGGAGCCACTGCTAAAAAAGCTTTTTGTTTGAGAACTTCTCCAAATTTAATAGATTAACACCAAAATTTACTTGCAATGGCAAGACTACATTCTTTCTGGTGTCATGAATACTGAGAATGGGGAAAATACGAATTTTATTTTGCATGTGGCTAGTTTTAATTAATATCATTAATTAGAATTTTAAAATATTTTGTATACACACCTAGTTTGTGAGGTCTCTTTGCACATGATTAGAAGTATCTGAACAAAATGACCTGAAATGTGTTGGTTATAAACAGAGTAGACCAAAGTACATCTACTGACAGATTATGGACAGAAACATGGGAACCTTAGCAATGCTGCAGCTTATTGGCTGCTATTACATGTTTCTCAGTTGCTGACCATTACTGAGATGATGACAGTATGAAGAACTTCTTGTTAAAGCAGTTACTTTGTTAAAGGTAGGTTCAGGTGTAAGGAACTGTAAGAAAATGACTGAAATCTGAGTCTGAAAGCCTTCAAAAGGGCTATGGGTTAAGTAGTATTTGTTTTTATGAATGAATGAATATAAAATACTTTCTTAATCTTTTGTTACCCTAGAGGAATGAATGTACAGTTAAGGTATTAGAACTTTAGACTTCTTTTGTTTGTTTGTGGGATTTTTTGGTTTTATTTATTTGTTGTGGCTTTTTTAATTGTGTGTGTGCACACTTTTTTCCATCCCCACCAGATGGCTCTGTTTCTGCTAAAAAATAGCCAATTTTGTTGGGTTTTGCATGCAACATTGCAATTTTTAGAGTGCAGAGCAGAAAATATGCAGCTTTTGCAAAAATACTCAGTTAATGAAAGTGTAACTGGTGCCTTTTGTCTGCTTCATTTCTGCTTTTGCAGTGACAGTGACTTTCTTTTTGTGGTAAATAAATTAATATGCTTGTTTATTACTTACTTTCTTTTCATGACGTATCTGTGAAGCACAATAGGCAGCTCTGTTTCTATATGGGTGGAGTACTTTTCCCCAGAAGACAGAAATCCACTGGCAGAAAAGATCAATGTTAGATTAAAGAAGCTTTACAGAAATACTGAGGAAGACAGTTACTCTTGTATCTCAGTAATATATGATGAAACAAATTGGGAATAAATTATTTTTATGCTGCTTCCATGGAAAATACAGCCAGAAGAATGAGTCTGCTATATAGAGGAGTCTTGTGAAATTGGGCAGCCTACTCACGTGTATGCCTTTCAAAATCTGCATAATGGGAATGTTGGTAACTGGTTAGAAAACACGTGGTCCTCTCCAGTCTACAGAACACCTTCGTAAATGCCCAAAAGGAAGTACAAGTGGCACATATAAAGTTTCTTTCTGATCATTACTAATATTCAAGCTTTCATAATTAATATATTAGTTTTTAGTATTAAATGGAGGTATTGAGCAAAGGTGAACTATAAACCAGAAAAATCATCATTCTCTCCAAATTATTCATTTACTTCAAAAAATTGTTTGGCTAAATTGATACCTGTTTTGCCCCCAGTATTTTGCTCTGAGATTGTCTTTAAAGATACAAAATGAAGGAAGTATTTAATTTGAATAGAAATAAAATCGTAAACTAGAGGTCTGAAGTCAGTGAAGGTTTTGCTGTTTATTTAAAGGGAATCAGAGTGCTTAGACAAACTGCAAGAAAATTGTTTCGTATTTGATGTGCTTGCCAGGTATCCAGTTGGAGGAAGTTTCTGTCACAAAACTGAAAGGATCTGGTAACCTATAAACCTTGTAAGAAATGACTGTACTATAATAGAAATGCAAGCTGGAGATAGAAATCAGTTGTTTTCAGAAATTTTTTTCCTACTTAGTCATGTTTTAGAAGTGTCTCACTTGTCATGTTTTAACTGGCTTGATGTAGAGTTTGGTTTAAAAGATTAGGAAAAGCCTGCTGATTAATGCAAATCCACATCTCCACCTTTGCAGTTCACATTTCTCAAGCATCTGTTGCCATTCCTTCAAATGGCAAACTGTCAGGCTATGGATAATGGAGGGTCCAAAACACTGAAGTAACTACCTTCAGTAAATGAACTGAAGCAGTTCCTTCAGGATATTGGCAAATAAACATGCTAGAACAGCTGTATCAGGACATATGAAATAAAACAAATGCAGGCTGAAAATGTGACACAGGCAAATTCATATAGGAGATAAAGATGATTACATTGCTGTTGTATTTTATTCTAGTCAAGGTTAATGACCTGCATATGAAGAGCCTTGTAAATCAGTTATTTGTGTCTACCAGAACACAAGGACATACAGTCAGTGATTGCTTAGGCACTGTTACCGTGGGGAAACTGCAACACGCATATCAGTCAACGAGGCCCGTGGAAAAGAAATCTATATGGACCAATTCTTGATAGATGTTTCAGAGAGATGTTTATTTCTCCAGCTGCATGGTTGGAGGTTTGTCGAGAAACTGTAGCAATCACGGGACCCGAGGGTCCTTCCCTGCGCAGGGGAACACAAAACAAGCAATGGGGAACGAGGCTGACCAGGGGCTAAGGAAACCCTGTGTCTCCCCCCTGAGGCCCCTCTCCCAGGACCACGTGGCAGGGGGAGGGCTCCAACATTTCACCCGTTTATTTTTAACAAAAAGAGATTTAAAACTTAACATTGAAAACAACTGGATAAACATGAGATAAGAAGGACAGTTTCAAAACAAAACAAGCCACCCTCCTGAGTCTTTAAATGTCCAAACAGATTCTGTGGAACATCTTAAGGCTGACAGAAGGGAGACCGGACTCTCTGGGCATGCTTTGTGGGGAAACTAAGGCAGGAGAGGGTTTCTTCTATTTGTACCTGTTGGAAAGCTAAACAAAAATAGTTAATTTCTTCCCTCCCCCTTTTCATCCCCCCCTCGGCATCGGAGAGGAGTTGTAGGGAAAGAGAATTGTATAGGGAAGCCATGGGGTGAAAAACAGAAATAAACTGGTGATGGGGTAGACTTAGGAAAGGGTTCATATTGGGTATAGGGTAAAAGGGGAAAGTAGGTTGTGGGTAGGGAAGTTGCTGGGACGGATATTGTTTATAATTTTGTGCATAATGAATTTGCAGTCAATTCCTTTGACTGGAATACCCCCAGGCCCAGTAACATTTGCTGCTTGTAAACCCTTCTTTCCTTGCACTATATCAAATTGTACAACCTCCCCATCTCCTACACTTTGCAGGTAATTTTTAGGGTTATTCTTTTTAATAGCAGTTCTATGAACGAATATGTCTTCTTGGTTGTCACATCTTGTTATAAAACCATAATTTTGTTTAACATTATACCATTTTACTATTCCTAAAACCTTAGCTACAATGATCTTTTCCATTTTCCGAGTGGTTGCTGTTTTCTGTCTCGCTGCATTTTTGCTTTCTTTTTCGCTTTCACTCGCTTCCATGTTGGAACTGCCAGGGTTGTCAGTGCTGCTGGGGCCGTCGGGGCTGCTCGTGCCTGCGCGCTCTTCCCGGGGTCGCATTCGGGGCCGCACGGGCTGGGCCGGGCTGCGCCGCTCAGCTCCCTGCGCACCGCCTCCTCTGCTCTCAGCTGCACTGCCACTGCCTGGGGCCACGCCCACGCCTCGGCCGGGCCCCCGAGCGACAATCCCCCCACGCCCTGCTCCAGCACACGTCTCGGCTGGGCGCGGCTCCGCTCTGCCGCCGCCGCCGCCATCCGCCGCCTGTGCACCGCCCCTCTCGGTCGGGCTTTCATGGGGCTCGCTCCACCACGCGCTGCACGGGGCTGGGTGAGCACCACCAGGTCGCCCCACTCCTGCCGTGCCTCTCTCCACTGCTGACACTGCAGCTCACGTTGCTCCGCCCACGCATGGGAATTGCCTGCTGCTGCTCGCAGAGCGCTCGGTGCATGTGGCCTGGGTCGCATGGTCCCTGAAGCAGTTTTAACTTCACAAGGACACAGCTGACATTGTTCAACAGTCTCGGTAATTAAATAATGTTCACGAAAATATTCTTCCATCGGCATATATTTTGACTCAGAAATTAACTGTGTCCAAATGGTCTTCCAAAAATCTTTGGTAAGAATTAAATCCCAAAAAACATAGAAAAAGTTCTTAAACAACCATGGCAGGAAGTGTTTCAGTTCCTTTTGAGCTTGAATTAAGCTAAAATTTACAAATCGTTGTTCAAGAATCTTTTCAAGTTTAAGATAAATGTCCATATGCGGCTCTGAGAGCCAAGAGTCTTTCCATGGTTCCTCCATACTTTAGAGATGGAACAGCAAAACAAACACAAGAAGAGAAATCCAGAGTTTACTCAAAAATTAGTCGCTGTCCTTAGGGATCAGGGATCGTTCTGCTCGCAATTCTCCACCATTTGTTACAGTGGGGAAACTGCAACACGCGTATCAGTCAACAAGGCCCATGGAAAAGAAATCTATATGGACCAATTCTTGATAGATGTTTCAGAGAGATGTTTATTTCTCCAGCCACGTGGCCAGAGGTTTGCCAAGGAACTGTAGCAATCACGGGACCCGAGGGTCCTTCCCTGCGCAGGGGAACACAAAACAAGCAATGGGGAACGAGACTGACCAGGGGCTAGGGAAACCCTGTGTCTCCCCCCTGAGGCCCCTCTCCCAGGACCACGTGGCAGGGGGAGGGCCCCAACAAGGCACAAAATCTCCTGGAAACAAATCTGGTAATGGGCACATGTAGTAAGTGTTGTGGTTTAACCCCATTTGGCAACTAAGCCACACAGGGCCACTTTTTTCCTCTCTTCTGGTGGGACAGTGGAGAGAATTGGAACAGTAAAACTGAAAAAAACCTTAGGATTGAGATAGATACAGTTTAATAAGTAAAACAAAAGCCACACATGCAAACAAAGCAAATCAGGGAATTCATTCACCCCTTCCCATGGCCAGGCAGGTGTTCAGCTATTCCCAGGAAAACAGGTCTACATCACATGTAATGTTGACTTGGGAAGAGAAGCCAAACACTTCAAACATCGTCCCCTTCTTTCTTCTTCCCTAAACTTAATATGTAAAGCATGATGCCATATGGTCTGGAATATCTCTGTGGTCATCTGGGGTTACCTGTTCCGGCTGTGTCCCCTCTCAAGTCCTTGTGCACCCCCAGCCTGCTCACTGGTGGGGTGAGAAGCAGAAAAGCCCTTGGCTCAATGCAAGCCCTGCTCAGCAATAGCTAAAACATCCCTGTGGTATCAACACTGTCTTCAGCACAAATCCAAAACATAACACTCCAGATACTGTGAAGAAAACTAAGTCTAGCCTAGACAAACCCAGCTCAGGAGGAAAGCTACAATGAAAAAAGATACAATATGTGCAGTTTAAAGGAGTTATCTTTCTGATGCTGTTAAAATTATTTACCCTCTTTCAGGGCTGGATCTGTCATATGCATAACTAGTCTTTTTTTTTTTTTGTGGGTTTTGTTTACAAGATAATATGGTAATGTTTCCTTTCCAGCTAGCACTTTAACATTCTCTTGAGTATGGCTCTGTTTTCCTTTGGGTGCCCCGTCATTTGATATAGCACATCAATGAGGAATCTCTTTAACTTGATCTCCTAAGAAAACAAGGCAAATGTGACGTATTATTGTCAGTTCCATCCTTGCTTAAGTTTTCCTTCATGTCCTTCTTGGGAATTTTTTCACCATGACTGAATCTGTACCACATTTGACACAGAGAAGATAGAAATATCTGAAACTTCCAGAAAATTTCATAATATTCATTGGAACAGATACATGAGTGCCGTTCACCAGAGAAAGTTATAACTCAGTCACAAGCCTTTATTTATAGCCAAGAGTCAGCCAGGTGATGGCATGGAGATCTGGAGGAGCAGATGCCCTTTGTAGATGCTCAGTGAAATTGCACTGAGAAGCAACTTTATGATTGCTAATGGTTCCTTAAAAACTGGATGAAGAAACCAGAAAGTGAGGATTTATCATTGTCTTGGTTTTGAAAGACAGGTGTCTGCTAAGGAAGGCAGAAGCCTCCCTTGAAGTGGCAGATATAACCCCTTTTCCTCCGAGTTGTTATCATTTTGAAATCAAGGGCCTTTAGGCAAAGATGTGGGAAATAGGAATAACAGTTCTTTACTATATATATATGTATATATATATATATATATATATATATATATATATATATATAACCAGTCCAACAAAACAACAACAACTCTGGCAGTAACAGCAATCACAAACCCAGTCCCAGCCTTCTCGGCTGCCAGGCCCTTTCCCCTCGGGTGCAGTTCCGCTCGCAGCCGGCAGGGGCGCTGGCGGCTCCCGGTGAGCAGGGCAGGTGCGATGGTTCCCCCGCGGCTGCAGGGGGCGCTCCGGAGCGAGCTCGGGGAGCACGCGGCACCGGTGCCCCGGGATCCCGGGGAGGGATTGGACAGAGAATTCAAAGACTTCACAAACTCCACACGGCTGGCTTCAGTGTCCGACTGGACTCTCGGGAACAGCAGGCTGGAGCGGCAGGCTGGAGCGGCAGGGACGAGCACAGATCCCAGAGGACAGATGAGATGTACCCAAACGGGGAACCCCCCCCGGAGGTCGGGCAGGCAAGGCAAGCACGGCTACAGCGTAGCGAAAACTCGAAGCAGCAGCGGGGCAGGGAAAAACAGCTTTGGGATCCCAGCGTTGTTTCCAGCGGAAAAGAAAAACGGCCGAAGAAGAAGAAACAGCAGCTCCTTTCTCTGCAGCTTCTCTCTCCGAACGCTGAGAGCGAACTGACCCCACCCCCAGGTGAAACAAAAGGGTAGCCAGGTCTTTTGTTTGCTCTCAAGCACCCAGCGATTTATCATCTTAGTAACAGAATGGGGGAAAATTCCTTTAACAGGAAAAAAACTAGACCTCTTAAAACCCCAACACATTTAAACCTGCAATAACTAATACTGAGAGTGCTCCAGGTAAATATTTTTACATTGAAAAGTCTTTGAGGTAACACAAATGTCAGATTCATATAGGTTTCATTTAAACAGGGCTCTGACTTCATACAGACACCATTTTTGACATTAGTTAGTACTTATTATTGAAGAACTGTCTCTTGCACACTGTGTTCACTGAAAGAGATGGAAAAGGTCTTGCGTATTGTTTTGATCCCACCACTCAGTGAGCAAATGTTTAACTTCAGTCATTATTGCAGTTCCCTCAAAGTATCCTTAAATTTCAAGCTGAGCAGATGGATAAATTCTTGTAAGGAAAGTGATGTAAGCAACTCAGAGCTACTGAGGCAGTAGCTTCTACCATGAAATGGTTTTCTCATCACGTTCACACATTCAGACGGACACATACTCTCACTGAAAGCATGAAGCCCGTAGGAAAGACTGTGAAAGCTATAGAAGACAATTGCAAAAGCAATTAGATACTATTACTTCATTTGCAGTAGTAGTAAGTCTACCCTACTTTACTGACCTTACTGCATTTTTCACTACAACTTTACAAGTTTTTGGGCATTTCTGCTTTCTTGAATACTTGATCTGGTAAGGAAAGTCTGCCTCAGGGCCTTTTGGAGTTAGAATTTTTTTTATTGGTATAGCAGAAAAAACACTCTTTTTTTCCTTGCCTGTTTTGCTAAAAAGCTCTATTGGACATTTTCTCAGTACTGAAGTTACCATTCTGGGAATAGTCAAACAGATATTTGGTTTAGTTTTAAATTATTTTTTTCAAAATTTTGAAGCTAGTTATGTGAGCAGACCTAAGCAAGTGAGCTTTGTTACGTTTCAGAATTACGCCAGACTCATGAAATTTTTTTCCTGTTTAAAAGTGAGAGTTGGCCACTAAAGCATTGAAAGACTAAATGTCCTAGCCTAGTCTGTCTAAGGAGCTGCTTAAGAATTTTTAATATATTGTTATTTGGTCTCCCGTGGAAATGTTAAAAGTTCTTTACACAGTTTCCAGAAGCAGTCCTCAAACTGCCTGCAGGGATATTGACTAATGCAATGAAGGTTCTTCTGTGTTCTCATAGAATCATAGAATTATGAAGATTGGAAGATACTTTTAAGATCATCCAGTCCAACCAACACTGTCACCACTAAACCACACCACCCAGTGCCAGATCCAGGTGCCTCTTAAGTACCTGCAGGGATGGTGATTCTACCACCTGTCTGGGCAGCCTGGTGTAATGCCAGACCGCCCTAAGAGTGAAAATTCTTTTCTGTTACCTAATCTGAATCTCCCGTGTCTCAGCTTGAGGCTGTTTCCTCTGGTCCTCTCTCTGCAGGTACAGTAGTGGAGACCAACCCCCATCTCACTATAACCTCCTGTTGGAGTTGTAGAGAGCAATGAGGCCCCCCTGAGCTTCCTCTTTGCAACACTGAACAATCCCAGCTCCCTCAGCTTTTTCTCACAGGATGTGTTTTCTAGACCTCTCACAAGTCTTGTTTGCCCTTCTCTGGACACTCTCCAGCACCTCAGTGTCCTTTCTAAAGGGAGGGCTCCAGAACTGGACCCAGCATTTGAGGTGTGGCCTCAGCAATGCTGAGTACAGGGGGATGATTATTTCCCTATTCTTGCTGGCCACACTATTCCTGATACAGGTTAGGTGCCACTGGCCTACTTGGCTACCTGGGCACAGCTGACTCATGTTCAGCTGCTGTCAAGCAGCACCCCCAAGTCCCTTTCTACTGAATTGCTCTCAAGCTGCTCTTCCCCCAGCCTGTAGCACTGCATGGGGTCCAGGTTTGGTTTTTTTCTGTTTGAAGGCATGAAAACTAAAAAACAGTTGAGATTATTTGTGAAAAACAAGCAATACATGCTTCCTGGGGTTTCTTGCATTACACTCAAACAGCACTGTATTAAGGCAACTTATCCAAAAGGTGCATTAAAAATGCTGTGCAAAAAATCTTTCGATTGCAACAGTCAAGTACCAGAACACTAAGCTAGTAAGATGAGCCAGAACCAATAGGTAGCAGCACTAAGTATTTTAATTTTCCTTGTTTTCCCTTTGAACTTGTACATTGTGCATGCTGTACTTAAGATGTACTTGATTTAAAGTAATTTTAAAGCATTTTTAGCAAAGTCAATTCAGAACCCTGCTCTTCTAAATTAATTGCTATAATAGATGCATTTGGAATGTTACAGATGTGTGGAATGCACATTGTTAAATAAAAGTTTCACTTACTAATGTGACTGAGCTTTTTTTTTTCTTTTTTTTTCTTTTTTTTTCCTTTTTTTTTTTTTTTTTTGTATTTTTTGCTATGCATGGCTTTTATCCCAGATTGGTTTTTTTGAGGTTGGTTTTTTTTTTCAGGGTTCTTGTAGCAGGAAAGATTCCTGTTGCTGGAAGCTGCACGCATTAATTGAGAAAAAAACTTTGGTTTTTTTCCCTCCCCTTTTAATTAAAAGAACAAACACAAAACTGCTTGGAACACCATGGGAACTTCTAACTAAAATTTCTGTAAAACTCACAAGCCATAATGAGCAGCTGTTATGATCACCACATGAAATATTTACAGAGATTTCACTGCTGGGTTAGAAAGAGCATCATATAATGGGATTATTGATATGCATGTTGAAGCCCTTACGCCGCAGAGCAACAGTTTGTTGGCAACAAACTCTGATGGAATAGACTGGATAGAATTTGATCTAGTTGAACATCTTTCCCAAATGCTGGAGTTAAGACGTATTTGTCATCTACATACAAAAGCTACATAAATAATGAAGAATCGGAAACACATCAGTAAGTTTTAGCACATTGTTACTTAATCAAAGTATTTAGTGTCCGTGAATACAAGAAGTATATTTCCATGATAATAAAACTGAATAAAAATGGGAAAAGGTATTTACACATTCCATTTAGGTGTTTTTATATTCAATTAGCTTTGGGCTAGTGTTGTTTCCTATTCTGCTAGAATATATAATCATTATTTGCTATGTGCTAATGAAACATTGTTGTATGAAGATTATTGTACGATGAAGTCAATTTCAAGAGAAGTCACTGTGCTGGTTTGGGCAAATTTAGAAATATATCCTCTGAGAGAAGGCAGGTTACAACCACCCCTCCCCCCACCAGGTTCGGGAAAAAATGAATTTTCCTCGAAGGAAAGTGAAAAAGATAAGATCTATTTATTTAACAAACACACAGGAAAAGGATGATAATGCTAAATAATGAAACCTCTTGCTGTGGAGAGAAAAACCTCGGAAAATTTTTAGAGTCCTTCTGTAGATCTCTCTCCCCCTCCTTGGAGCTGGGACAGGGTGGTGGGCCCACCTCCAGGGCCAAGGCCTCGGTGGAAAGTCCTCCCAATGTATTCTGATGTTGAAACCATCCAGCAGAGAAGAAGGGAAAAACCAGAGTCCCAGGAAAACAAAGTTCAACTCTCTGGAGGAAAAGGAGCTGAAAAACTGGCCAAAATCTGGCTGGAAAGAAAGCAAGCTGGGGTGCTTCCTCCTGCTCCCTCTGCTGCTCTTAGAAGCCAGAGGAGTGTGTCCTTGAAACATGAAAACAAACTGCAAACTGCTTTGAAGAGTTTGCTTGGTTTTCTCTCCCCCCTCTCAGGCCCAGTTTAAAGGCACGGAAAGGCACAAAATTAATTTCTGGACATAGGGCAGCAATATGGGACACACATCATAAAGTCACCCCAAGACAGTCACAGAAAGAATAAAAGAAGAAATTAATTTGGTGCAGGAATGATTATGGAAAAAAATTGTGCAGTAGATTTGGTGGGCATTCTATGTAGTACCTTCATCTTTCTAATTACATGTTAATGGGTCTTTTGGAACTTACTCTTTAATTTCAGGAAGCTTGTGTTTTGCACATTGTTTTGTGATGGCATTTGAGACTTAAAAAAGTCTCAGTTCAAGATGACATCCCTTGCGTACATAAAGGGCAATATTAAAGTTGGTATGGTCACAGTGATTAGGTTTGCTTCATTTTGAAAAATTATCCAGATAAACCACACAGACAACAGTGATCTAGTTAATTCTTCCATTTGTTGGTTTGTGTACTTTGTTTATATGCAGTCAATGTTAGCCAGTACTGGGGTTTTTAAAACATCAGCAGAACTGACCTGGGCTCAGTAGGGCAAAATGCTGTTATTCTGTTCTCTGTGGAAAAATGCTAGGTAGTGTCTCATTTATAAGAATCTGTTCTTTGAACAGTTTATGCTTACTCTGAAGGCATTTAATTCACCCTGAACTCCTCAGTGGTTTGCATGGATTGTCTGGTGCACTCAATACATATTTTGTTGTCCTTCACTTTCATACTAAAACTAGCAAAGTGCTAGCTATTAGTTTTATCTCGTAACTTTTTCACATTATGTATGTCAGACAAAATATTTTCCATTCATTTCCATTTTATGATTTGGTTTAGCAAGTGATATTTGTAATGTGTTACATGGAATTAGAAATATGGAGGATTCACTTTTTGGGGTGAGGAAAAAAAAACATTAGAAAAATGTGCTCATTAGGTTTATTATTATTTGTCAGAACAATAATGTCCTTTTAGAATAGTGCTCAACATCACTTGTGGGTGGAAAAACAATGTTATTAGGAAGCTGGCATATTGCTTATTTTAACATGAGCCATGTGTTTTACTGTGGAGATTCTTCAGAGTGTTTGCGTGAAGCTCTACTGAAAGACTTGTGTCCTCAGCAATCTGAAAAATAAGTTCACTTAATGAGATATCTGAAGAGACTATCTAAGTGTGTTTCCAACTGGAGTACAATACTAAAGGTAGAAGCAGCTGCATTTATCCAACAACTTGGGCTTGTTCAGGCAACTTGAGGGGAAGTCTTAAATGCAGATCTCAGGGAAACCTGAGCTTTAACTTGCATTAAAAAGCAAAGTCTTCCGTGATTCCACTATCTGGCATTTTAAGTGTTAATTTGTTACTATCACAGGGAGCCAGGTCTAGTTGGTGTTAAGTAAGTAATTTCTTTTCAGAAACGATATTCTTGTCTTACTTCAGAGAGTAACTGAGATGGACAAAATGGGGCACTGAGATCCCCTTCTTTCCCTCCCTCTGCATATACTTCTGAACTCTTAAATTAACTAGACTGTAGTGACTACATGATTTAACAATGCAAGCATATGCAGCTGCTGCTCTCTTAAAATTAGGATCCTAATGGGAGTTTATTTCTTCAAGCAGTAAATTTATTTACTGAGATCAGCATATTTGTAGCAGAAAATTAAAATGGAAGTAAAATAGTAACTGTCAGCATCTGATGCAGAGCAATACACCAGTAACCATTAAATCTTACTGTTCTCTCTTCAGAAGGAAAGGGATGATGAAGATTACTTCTTTTAGTGCTTCCAGTTCAACCCTGTTGCCTGTTTGTTTTCAAAAACTTATGTGCTTGAACAAAATTCACTTTTCCTTCTATAGTATTAGCCTCAGCTTTTCCCTCTAGAAAGCTTCTTGCAAATCAGATTTATTGTTTTCACAGGCTAAAAAGGAGTAAAATCTGTTACATGGCATGTCAGCATACCGTTTTTTCCTTGACAAATTAAAACATTGTAGTGGAGTACAGTTCACCAGTCCCAAAACTCTTGACAAGTGTAATACCATGTAGTACTTGTGTCCACATTCCCAGGAAGCTGAGTCACTGTCAGGTACAGTGTATGTAGTGGGTCCAAATGGCTCTTGAGAAGCTGTGGAAAGTATCACATACTGGTGCTGCATGCTTGGCAGGGATTCAGAAGGCTTGGTATTCTGCATTAACAGACGAAACTGGGAGGATGAATTTTTCAAGGGCCCAGCAGTACAGAAATTTAACTAGCACAAGTTCTATGCTATACTGGGGGGGTTTTTTGTTGGTTTTTTTTTGTTTGGTTTTTTTGTTTTGGTGGTTTTTTGTTTGTTTTTTGTTTTTGTTTGTTTGTTTGTTTTTTATGTAGTATTGGAGTTAATTTCAGAGAAAGCAGTAAATCTTTCAGAATGCCACGTAACTCGTTAGCCTATTTCAGGTCTCAGGACAAAAGATAGCAAACTTGTATTTTCTAAAAATGTAGCTCTTATAAAAATATGAGTTCAAACACTGGAAACACACACAAAATATTAAAATAAATCTGCTGGGGACAGGCTACAAACACTCTTTTATAGGCTACTATGTTTTTGTATTCAGAGTTGCATCCTATTAACATTATTGTTGACGTCCCAATAACAGGCCTTAAATTGACAACAAAATACAAATCTGTAGCTGTTCTTGCCATACTCAAAATACTCAAAATACTCAAAATAGATGAGCCATTTCATCCTTCAGGTTGTTCTTTTTCCCTCCTCATTTAGTTCTTCCCTTTCACGACTTTTATAATATCATAGTTTTAGCTTCAGAATACTGCAAATGTATTCAAATTTATTTTGATTATCAAATTTTTTTGAAAGGATGGAACAACCTCTGGGTACTATTGGAAGTATTTTTGCTTTTGCTTGGTCCTGGGTTTTCCTGTGAAACAATGTAATTGGAGACTGAGCTTAAAGAAAAGTTGGGATATGGTCTTGGTTGTCTTTTTTCCAACCAAGTTCACTGATGACCACCTTAATTCCTGATTTAAGTCAGCCACTGAGGCATAATTTTATATTTTTACCACAGACTAGTTTATAGTATCTACGTTTTACCGTTGTGTTTCCATGTTACAAGACAAAAGTTAGAGGAGAGATGTATATGTTTTGACTGGGGATTCTTTCCTTCATTCTTTAGTGCAACTCACTCAGACATCTCATGCTTTGCCTGTGGAAATACTATCTGGGCTTCCAACACCATGGGGGCAGCCATGGGTCAGTGTTTGTCTTGGTTCAGTGATGGTCTATTTTAATTTCATGCTTTCATGCCAGTTGTAGATACCACATCTACAAGAAGGCTTGTTGATGGAGATACTCACATTCTCTTTAGTTTAGGAAAAATAATAAAAACACTAGTTCAGCTTTTCTAATGACATAATGATTTTTAACTATTGGTGTAATGCAGAAATGTATTTTCCTGTTTCATAAAGGCATTCAGAACACCGGGGAAGCCACACTTGGTCTGAGAGGATTGCAATGTCATCACAAGACTGATAACACTGAGATAGAAGTAGGACCTTGTCTTGGGGTGACTTTGTGATGTGTATCCCCTATCACTGCCCCATGCCCAGAAACTAATTTTGTACCTTTCTATGCCTTTAAACTGAGCTTGAGAGGGGGCAGGAAAACCTGAGCAAAACTTTTTCAAAGCAGTTTGCAGCTTGTTCAAGGTCACACAGAGACAGCGACTTTTTTTTCCCAACTGCAGGAGGAGGGTGAGAGGGAAGGGAAGCACCCCGGCTTGCTTTCCTTTCCATCCAGCTTTCAGCAGTTTTTTTTCCCCAGCTCCCTTTCCTCCGGAGAGTTGAACTTTGTTTTCCTGGGACTTTGGGGTTTTTTCTTTTCTCTCTGCTGAACGGTTTCAACATCAGAATACATTGGGAGGACTTGTCCACCAAGGCCTTGGCCCTGGAGGTGGGCCCACCACCCTGTCCCAGCTCCAAGGAGGGGGAGAGAGAGATCTACGGAAGGACTCTGAAATTTTCCGAGGTTTTTCTCAGCAGAGCGAGAGGTTTCATTATTTAGCATCATTATCCCTTTTCCTGCATGTTTGTTAAATAAATAGTTTTTATCTCTTTCACTTTCCTTTGAGGAAAATTTTTTTTTCCCCGAACCTGGTGGGGGAGGGATGGTTATAACCTGCCTTCTCTCAGAGGATGTATTTCTAGATTTGGCCAAACTGGCACAGACCTGGAGGAAGAAAGTTGTGTTTAGGACAGAAGTCCAGATTTTAGAATATGTACATTGTGGTTGCTGTCTGTCTCAGGAAATGCCCAAAGTCTAAGGTTACCTCAGTTTCTGTTTGCAAGCTTCTACAGATGCTTGAAGATGTGTCTCCAGGTAAATCTTACTAGTTTTATTTGAACAAGTAGTATCTTTGTGCTAACGTCCTACCTTCTAGCTAATGGTCCTAACAAAAGATTTGATGAATGCATTGTCATGGTGTGCAGCAAGCAGCTGGAAATCAGATCTGCTCTTGTTCTGATTTAACAAAAAAACATGACATGAATGTGATAATAAGGCAAAATTGATAATTACTGCTGAAAGAAAAGATACTGTAGTCCAAGCTCACCACCATGTCAATGTGACTGTGTCTCGGGGCGATTTTATGATGATACTCAATTCCCTAATCATCTGCTTTATGCCCAGAAAGGCTGTTGTAGCTTTAAGAGGAACCAGGGGGCGGGGCGGTGCCTGGGAACGCAGGCGTGGGCTGTGCTCAAACTCTTTTTCTTTGGCGTGATTGGCGGTTGGACGGACTGTTACTTCATTGCCTTTGCTGGGTTAATTTTCACCAGCTGAGTCAAGAAGGTTCTGAGGTTTGTTGTTTTGGTTTTTTTTTCCCTTCCCATGGCCTGGAAGCTTTTCACCAGCAAATCCTTTTGACGGCTTTTTGGGGGTTTTTTTGGTTTTTTTTTTTTTTTTTTTGTTTTGTTTTGTTTTGTTGTTGTTGTTGTTTTTTGTTTTTTTCCCTTGAACTGTCTCAGTTTGCTTTTTTTTTTCCCCTCAGCCCAAAGAGCCTGTGGGGATGGCCTCGGTCGGAAGCCCTGGAAAGACCAAGCCAGAAAAAGAAGGGACATTAAACTCCACCAGCTTCACCTGCTGCAAGGAGAAGACCTACACCAGAAATCCAACAGGTTCCCAGCTGCTGCGTGAACTCTTTTTCTCCCCCCTTCCCACAGACAAAGAAGGACAGCTGCCATCTTTGCCTCTTGGCCATGCGGCGAGGTGGGGGTGGGGTGTTAGGTTCAATTTTCATTTTTTCCTGTGCTTTGTGGGTATCTTGCTTTGTTGTGGGAGTGTGTTTTTGTTTGGTTTAGTCCGGGTCTCCCCTCAGGTTTTGTACTTTTGTATTTACCCAGTTTGTACCCTCCCAGTTCTCTGTCAATTACCCTACTTCCCTCCTTTATCTCCTCCCTGGCCCTTGCCAATTGTGCTGGTACCCCCCCCAGGCTTCTAGAAAGCTCTGGCTGGGGCGTCGTGTGATTGGCCAAAGGAAAAAGGTCCCTCCCTTCTTCTCCCATGATTGGTTCCCTTATGTGCCCTTCATCCTGTTCACCACACCCTTCCCTCCTCTGATTGGTTGTCCCTATGATCCCTCCCTTGTTACCACCCTCCCATAAAACCTCCTGCAAGTGCCTTCTGAGCTTGCTCAGAGCTGGGCGCCCATGGGAGGTGGAACCTTGTGTTCGAGGGAACAATAAACTTCCCAGATTTCACCCAGATCTGAGTCTGCCTCCTCCCTCCACCGCTTGCCTCCATTGCCGCGGTCCTGTGGAAGGACCCACGAGCCAGACCTCTGGTCTCCCGGAGTCCGGAGGCTGGTCCCCGCAGCCGACTGCGTCCTGAGCTGACCGGGCTGAGTGGGATCTGATCCCAGGGGACGCAGAGGCAATTTGTTAATAAACAGTTTTACTTTTTTTCCCCCTTTTTTTCCTTTTTCTTTTTCTTTTTTTTTTTTTTCCACTTTCATCCCCTGGTATCCGTTTATGTCACTGACAGAAGAAGAGGGAGTTACTGAAACCCTCTCCCTTCAGAGGAAATGCTCATTCCAGGACATCTCCAAAACCGAGACAGACTGCATAGCTTAGCACACGGAAAGCATCTGACAGACAGCCCTGGTACCTGCAATTTCCGTGAGCAGCAAATACTGAATGGTTCCATACATTCTGCTGAACATGCACTATCTGCTGCAAACTTTGCTTCTGACATTTCTTCTTTTCGTATTCCATAAATGGGGAAGCAACTTTACTATTAGAAGAAAATACAATACATACAGTAACTCACAATAAAATAGACAATAAACAAGAATCTAAAACATGGCTGTAAAACAATCATGTAAAGCAAAGTTGGAAAAGTGTTTCTGTGAAAATGTCTTGGCATTCCATATTTATTTTTTGTTTAAGTTTCCAGATCAGAGCAGAACAGCCCACACAGGACATACAAGACGTGACTTCAGTTTTTCAGTAACTTCAGGCTGCAGTCATCACAGTCTTCAAAATTTTAACTGCCTCTCAGATGTAGCTTTAACCTGGTCGTCTTTTCAGCTTGATTTCCTGACCAAAATATTTTGCTGGCAAAAATAAGTGGTTGTTGCAGTTCTAAACAAAGGTGGTGGACAAGGGGTGTTAGTAAGGAGGAGGATGAAGGGATGACCTTCTGATAGTACTTGGTGGATTTAGTGTGAGCTCAGTATTCCACATTAGTGGAATGATACCCACCCTGCCTTTGAGGGTGGGAAGTCATTAATGCTGTATCTCACTGAGTCAAGATGTAAACTTGCTCATCTATCATTTGCTTAATCATCATCTTTGCTTAATCCTTAACTCTGATTTTCATAGAATTATCACAGAATCATAGAATGTGCTGAATTGGAAGGGACCCACAAGGATCATTGAATCCAACTCTTGGCCCTGCACAGCTTAACCCTGCCTTGACACAGTTTTGTGTCATTCCCTTGGTCCAGAGCAAACTTCAAACATCTCTTGCTTTGTGTATGTCCCTATTCATAAGGTGACCATCCCCATGATGTGACGTGTGGCCAGTGTTATTTCTAATAATTATTTCTATACTGCCTTTAGCTGTTAACATCTTTTTAAAAGCTTTTTTTATTGTTGCCACAGCCCTGGCCAGCTTCAACTCCAACTGAGCTTTGGATGCTCAGATTTTTCACTATAGTGGTGAGCAGCATCTCTGTATTCCTCCCATGTCACCCAACCTTGCTTTCACTTTCCTTTTTGTCACCTTAAATCCAAAGATCCGTGTTCAGCTAAGCTGACCTTCTGTCTCACCTGTCTGACTTCCAGCATTTTGGAATTGCCTGATCCTGTGCTAATAGAAGGTGGTGCTTAAAAAGTGACCAGCAGTGATGGGCCCCAGCACCTTCTAAAGCATTTTACCAGGGACCTCACTAAAGAGTTCTCTGAGCAATGTGCAGTCTGTGCTCCTCGTCAGGGAGGAGATCCTGATCCTGAATATCTCCTAGAGAGAGCACATATTATAATTCAGTGTGGGAGATCATTTGTATGCAGTCTGGTTTTTTTAAATTTTTGTTTGTTTTCTTTTTTACTAAATGACCTGAACCTAAACATTTTTTTGCCTCCTCTCTAATCTTCCTTGAGGAAAGCCAGTTCCTGGCCCATTACTGACTGGGTAAGTAAGAGCAGGCATATGTGCCCTGTATGTGTAGTGTATGTATCAGGTTGGGAGTTTCTTTTTGTGAGCTGGAAATGTTGACAGCTGAATGATGATGATTCTTTATGGATAGTGATTCTCCTTTCTTTAAACTAATTGAAGAAACTGAAAAATGTAAATTCCTTGTGATTTAAGGTTTGGGTGTTGAAAATGTGACTTAGTATCCAAAGAACTAAATGAACGATTCTTAATCGTGGTTGAATTCTTGTTCTTTTGCCAGTTAATGACCAGTTGGGAGCAGTTAATGGTCATCAGCTGCATCTTGGATCATTAACCACTGAGGAAAATATTTCTCAGTAAGTGCCTGCTAGTAAGAACTTTACTGTTACATGCTAAATGCATTTTAACGTTTTCTGAAATGCTTTTGGTCTTTTTTCCCCAGAACTTGTTTTGTGTATGTGATGTCATTGTGTGGACTTTTTATTTGATGTCATGTAAATTGTCAACAAAGAAAGCACCAAAATGAATATTCCTTTCAGTTTAAAAATTGAAGTAGTCAATACTCCGAAGTATTTTCTGTTATTGGAATTGAATTACATTCTTTTTAATATATATGAACAAGAAAGAAATATTGTGTAAAACCTAGTGTATTTCTGTCCTTCACAGCGTGCTTGGAGATAGCATGAAGATAAGGATGGTAATTAGATGTAATCTCCATAATTTGCAGTGTTATGTCTGAAGCATACTGGGATTGTGCAGCATCTAGGATAACTCTTTGGAATATGCCCACTGCATATAAATGTACTCAATGTGTTCTTTCTTTCCATTCAGCTTTTATTATTTGCAGCAGCTGTACAAGTAAGTTTTAGATGAATGATCATGAAATGATCAAATGAATTGATTCACCTAATGTTAGAAAGGAGTGAAGTGGGGGAAACCCTTAAATGAGTTTATTAATGAGTTTATCCTGGAATATTTCCTTAAAGAGCAAATATCTTAAATACCTTTAGTATTTCTAGCTACTGAGTCTGGAAGTTATAAATGCTTTAGAAATTCCTCATGGTTTTTATCCTCTTTTTTTCATAATTACAATTTTAAAATCCGAGGCTGTTCTCTTCCTATTAGTACAAGAGGTAGTATTCCTACCCCATAATATTACAGTAAGTCTACTTGTAGCAGAATTCCTAATGAAAACAGTTTCCATATTTCAGATTTCTTATGTCAGTTTTGAAAATTCCATAGCAAAACATAAAGTCTTCTCACTTAATCTTCATAGGTAACCCAACCAAATTATGGTTTCTGACAAACAAATATAATGAACAGCAGCTCTGTAGTATGAATTTTATGCTTGATTGATATGTAAAAGAGGAAAAGAGATTTTAGAGCACTTCTTCCCTGGCTAGGAGGATGGTATAGTTAATGTAATTGCTTTTCTTTTACTATGATATCTAACAAGTCCTGATCAAGAGAGTTGCTTCAAATTAGAGAAGGTCTCTTCAGGCTGGTCTGCTTGTGCTTTATAGCTGATCTAACACTTACCTACAGAAAAAGTATCTGCTATTTGGGGTTGAAGATGAGCACTATATGATCAAGTAATATTTGGTGTTCAAGTAGCAAAGATAAATCTAGAAAGACTGAGGTGGGAATTAGTCTTTTCGGCTAAAATTTCAGAATTGCTTGGACTACTAAACAGAATATTGATGAAGAAAGATACATTCTTGCTGAAGGACAGCTTTAGAACAATAAAATCAATCAATGGACTTCTCTGCTGCCATAGATAAAGAGACAGAAATTTAGGTAGTCACCAGAGACACTTTTGTGGGCTTTCATTAAATAGCAAACATTCAAAGGAAAGCAAGGCATAAAGGTCACAGAATGGACCTGAAAGGTTGGAGTGGGACATTTAGGGACTTACCAATATGTTGTACCTCGACCCCACCTGATGATACTTCATCTCATTGTATCATACTGTGTCATACTGTGCTATTTGAAGGAAAGAGTAAAGAACTTACCAAGAATATACAGTGGGTATTGCAACTCTTTTCATGATATGAAAAGTAATGATAAAGTAGTATCATTGATTTCCTTATTCTATCTGTATCCAACAGAACAGCAACATGGTTTTTTAGACAGCCCTGCTAGGTCCAGCTGTGTTCTCTCTGCTTTCTTCTGTTGTGGTTCAAGAGTGGAAATCTAGACAGGATCAATAGAAATGGAAAACTTGTACAGTAAACTGTAATGCTTCCTATCAACTGTTCCAGGCTCTGGCAATTTTCTGACTGAGGGATCTTTTTTATCCCTGTATTTATTGAAAAGACATGTAGATGTGGCATCTAGGGACATAATTTAATGGTGGATTTGTTACTGAAGAGTTAATAGTTTAAGCCAATGATCCTAAAGGTCTTTTCCAATCAAATAAATCTATGATTCAATATCAGTACCTAGTTTATTTTGAATCTCACTAGGGTGGTTCCTCGGTTTCTCTAGTCACCACTTTTGAGTTTCAGAGAATGTTGTTTTCTTCTCATGTTATGACTGATCCAACAGAATGTTTCACCTCATCTACTTTGGTTTGTTTGTTTGTTTTTTAATTCATTATTTCATATATGTGTCTCTAAATACCTTTTTCTTTGCTCTCATTGTGTCATTTTATTTTGCTTCAAAATAAATTATTTTTGCTCCAGTTGTTACTTTTACTGTGTGTCTCTAACACTTTCACTGTTGTGGGGTTTTCTGATGGGACTAGACTTAGTTTTGTTATTGATTTATATAAAACATTTTCAATATTAATCTATATATAGAGCGAGTCATAGAACATCTTACATTGGAAGGGACCCATAAGAATCACTGAGTGCAACTCCCTCACAGGACTACCTAAAACTGCACTATATGACTAAGGCCATCTTCCAGACACTCTAGCTCTTACAGGTTTGATGCCATGACCACTTTAGTGGGAAACTTATTCCAATAACCTATCACTGTCTCAGTGAAGAACCATTTCCCAATTTCCAATCTAAACTTCCTCTGATGCAGCTTTATTCCTTTTCCTTGTGTGCTCCCAGAGAGAGGATACCAGTACCTCTGTCTCCACTTCCCTCTTTGAGGAACTTGTAGTCTGTGGTGGGGTCACCCTCAGCCTTCTCTTCTCCAGAGTGGACAAACCAAGTGATCTCATCCTTGTAAGCTCTGCCTCCAAGACCTTGCACCATCTTGATTTCCCTCCTCTGGGCATACTCTAGTACATTGATGTACATCTTATATTGTGGCACCCAAGACTGCCCCCAGCACCTGAGGTGAGGCTGCACCAGTGCAGAGCAGAACAGCACAATCCCTTCCCTCACTTGACTGGCAGTGCTGGGCCTGATGCACTCCCAGACGTGGCTGGCCCTCCTGGCTGCCAGAGCACTGCTGACTCACTTGCCATCAACCAGGACCCAGACATGTGTATGTATATATATATACTTTTAAGTTGTTTTATTTTTTTACCATTCTGGACTGAACAGTGTAAAAAATGGTAGTAAAGTCCAGGCAGACAACATCCACAGCCTTTCCTTCATCCACCAAATGGGTCCTCTAGTCATAGGACTGGGTTGATCAAGCAGGATGTGCCTTTCACAAATCCTGATCCCCTGGTTGTTCTCTTATGTGCCATATGATAGCACTTGAATGACCTGCTCCATAGCTTTCCCTGGCATTGAAGTCTGTCAGACTGACCTTTATATCCTTTTAGGGGATAAAATACTAATTGTTGCCTGTCAGATCACTTGATCTCAGATCTAGAGAGTTAGTGTTTCCTGTTTAGATTTATTTTTACCTATATTTGGAATTAATGATAATAAAACATAATGACCATATTTTACACATTTTATAAACTTAGCTAGTTTCATGTTTACACTAAATATACAAGACTTGTGGAGATAAGACTCTAAAATGATAATAAAAACCCAGCAATGACTGTTAATTCTCCAAACCCACTTGTAATACAGTGGGGTTTACCCAATAGAACTCGCGCTTAATTTTATTATATAGCATGAAATTTAGTAAGTAAACACTAAAACGGCACTCTTGGAGATACTTCTGTAAAAGATGTCATTTGTGTATACTATATAAGCTCATATTGTTGTACCCTGGGCTGTACTGAAAAATATTTTTTATTTTCTGTAATGTGACCATGAATACATTTCAAATGTCTTATGTGCATGGAGCTTTGTTTTTTTAAATATTGTGCATTAAGTTAATGGAGGTATCTTTGTACAGGACTTTACACATCAAAAGTTAAACTTAAGCTTCCTCACAACATTAACTTTTTGCTATCAATAACATTTTAAAGAACAATTTCCAAGATTTTGAAATAATTATTGAAATACAAATACTTTTTTTGTGTGTCTAAGAAAATTTAGATCTGTGACGCAATCCACGCCTTAATTGCACCTCCCCTGATGGGGGAGACTTTTTAGAGTCTTTGCCAGGAGTCAGAGACGAATGGGACTTTTAGCCTTCTCTTTCTTCTGTAGCTGTTTATTACGTCTTACCAGAAAAGTACAAGCCACTGACGTGACCCAGACATAGCATGAAGCAGAGAACACAGGAAAAACCAAATTATCAAGATTACACAGCCTTTTTAAAGGTAAATCACCCAATGAAAACTTTAAAACGCAAGATATTTTCACTTTTCTACCAATGTCTAATAAATCATCTAGTCACGCAGGCAGGAACTGCGGAATTCTTTATCCAATCATCCCAGACTACTTCTACCGCAGAATATGGAGTAGATGAAGAAGAAGAAGAAGAAGGTCTGGAGAACAACTGCAATCCTCCATTTTGATGGTTTTTGCTATTATCTACTTACTATATTAATAAACCCAAAACCTCTAAATTTTTCACCCTGTGACAATCTTACATAGTATTCTATCACCTAATTCACACCAGTGTAGATTCTAATTTTTCCCAGTGGGTAAGCAATTTTCTCCATGGACGAAGGCCAAAAACAGTGTTGTCCAGGGGGGTAGGACCCTTCAAAACAGGCAGAGAAATATTCTCTGCACTCTGGGTTTCCACAGATCTGTTTTTAGATTTTTGGAGTAGACTATAACTGCAGTGTTGGAATGCATATCTATTCAGAAAGCCTGTCTTGCCGAGAATAGAATGCATCAAGGAGAGCTGATATATTCTATGAGAAAGGAATAAATAGCATTTTTGGGAGAAGTTTAATAATACAGAATATTACTACTTCATACACAATTTCAACAGGCTGCTAAGTTGTGCTTTCTGTTTGTGTATATGTTTACATAGCTGCTAATATCTATAAGTATATCTTGCAATGCAGCTCTTGCCAGTATAGCATGTTTATCATCTGAGCTGGAGGAGGACATTCCCTGTGGTTAGGACAAGCTATTGGGCAGAGTTTTGTAAGGTACTAATACCACTTTATTTTTTCCTTGAATCTCATGAGGTTTAACAAGGCCAAGTGCTGATGCTACAACTGGGCCAGGGCAACCCCCAGTGCCAACTCAGGCTGGACATGAACAGATCGAGAGCAGCCCTGCCCAGAAGGACTTGGGGGTGCTGGGGTGAGAGCTGGACATGAGCCGGCCATGGGCACTCCCAGCCCAGAAAGCCAAGTGTGTCCTGGGCTGCATCCAAAGCCCTGTGGGCAGCAGGGGAGGGAGGGGATTCTGCCCCTCTGCCCTGTTCTGGTGAGACCCCACCTGCAGAGCTGCCTCCAGCTCTGGGATCCCAGCACAGGAAGGACATGGAGCTGTTGGAGCAAGTCCAGAGGAGGCACCAAGATGTTCAGAAGGAGGGAGCACATCTCCTAAGAGGAAAGGCTGAGAGAATTGGGGTTGTACAGCCTGGACAAGAGAAGGCTTCTGGATGACCTAATTGCAGCCATTCAGTACATGACAGAAGCCTACAGGAAACATGGAGAGGGGCTTGTTACAGGAGTACATAGTGAAAGGACAAGGGGAAATAGCTTCAAACTGAAAGAAGGTTGCTTTAGATTAGATACTAGGAAGAAATTTTTCCCTGTGAGAGTGATGAGGCCCTGGCACAGGTTGCCCAGAGCAGCTGTGGCTGTCCCATCCCTGGAAGTGTTCAAAGCTGAGTTGGGTGGTGCTTTGAGCAATCTGGTCTAGTGAAAGGTGTTCCTGCCTGTGGCAGTGGGTTGGAACAAGATGGTCTTTAAGATCTCTTCCAACCCAAACCATCCTATGATTCTATGAACATCGCATGGGAGAAGGGTTTCCCTGCCCAATTGCTTCTCTGCATTTTATTATTACAAATACAAATGCAGCTTGTATTATTACAATTACATTGTATTAAATTATAATTAAACAAAATTCTGATGGAAAGTTTTGACAGAATTTTCCCATGTTTTATGGCTGTTCTGGAAAGAATCAGGCTGTTACCTTAGGTGTCCGTATTGATAAAGTTATCTGTCTTTAAAGTCTATTTGAAGTCATATTTTAGAACATGATAATGGAATTAGACGGACTTCTTGTCCTTTGGAGTTTTGTTCTCCTGTTTGTTTCTTTCGCAATTCTAAATCTACAATTTCTAGCTAGTGTTCACTCACTGGTAAAAGAAAACATAGTGGTTCTGTCAAGAGTAAAACTGCATAATCTACAAATTCTCTCTTGCTTCAAGGCAGAGGTGAAGTACTAGCATTTTTTACCTTTGTCCATCTGGCTTTGGTTGTAATAGGAAAATTAGTTTTACTTTTTGAATGCTTTATCCTTCCAGTGTTATAAGACTTCAGATGTTCACCTGTTATATAAGTAATCCAGTGATATTTCCATAGAAAATTGAAATAAAATTCCTTTATTAACTCCTAAATAATTGAAACTAAGTCTTTAGTCCTTTTTATTTAGGAAAAAGAATTGTAGAGCGGCCTGGATTTTCACTCTTCTTTCAGTCCATAGCAGCAGAGTGACTGCATGTCTGTTCTGGACAGAAAAGCTATGTCACAATTATCTTGGTTCTCTCTAAAAAGGAAAATTTTATAATGAAGTTTTCACTTTCAGTCAGTAGCAGTTAAGAATGAACATCCACGTTTATGGTTTGGCCATAATTTGTGTGCTGAAATAGTTTTTGCAGACTGTTGAGGGAGTGGCTTTTTAGAGTAACTTGATGCCTTAAAGAACCTACAATAAAAGAACTCTCTTTTGAGATAATATTAATATGGGAAGTAATATAAAGGCTGGTCTTTGTTGGAGGCCTCCGGGGCAGATACTACGGAAAATGCCCACCCCTGCATGGAGTGAATACAGTTTTATAAGTTTAGCAAATTAGCATAACTTACAAAAATCCCCAATTAGAGACGTAAGTGGTGAGGTCATTCTCTCCCAGTTCAACCCTTTTCTAAATCCTCCCCCCTCAGACAGGAACTAAACTTTGTTTATGAAAATGTGTCTTGAAGAACTGGTTTCAACATTGGCTCCCAGGGAGAACCAAGATAGGATAGGGGCCTTGGACCCCCACCTTGGAGCCTCTGGAATGTGTTTTGTCTTTTTGCCTATCAGGGTAGGGAGAAGGTAGGGAAAAGTACTGGGGCTGGCTAGGAATACAATAGGCCGCAGAGATACAAATATGTGTGTAAAGAATATAGAGAATATATAAAACAAGAAAGGCAGAAATTAATTTGGCATCAAACTAAGACTAGATTTATGGGCTGACATCTTGTACAAAAGTAAATTAATTTTTAAAAGGGTAATGATGTATGGTATGTTTCAAATCATGTAAACTTCCCAGAAACAGGGTTTATACTGTTACTATTGTTGTTGTATAAAATGATGTATTTATTATTGTCTTGGGGTGACTTTGTGATGTGTATCCCATATCACTGCCCTATGCCCAGGAATTAATTCTTGTGCCTTTCTATGCCTTTAAACTGAGCCTGAGAGGGGGAAGGAAAACTGAGCAAAACTTTCTCAAAGCAGTTTGCAGCTTATTAAGGTAACATAGAGATAGGGACTCTTTTTTTTCAGCTGCAGCAGGGAACCGAGTAAGCACCCGGCTTGCTGCTTTCCAGTCAGCTTTTGGCCAGTTGTTCAGTTTTCTTTTTCTCCAAAGAGAGACTGAGAGTTGAACTTTGTTTTTCCTTCCCTGGAATTTCAGATTTTCTCCCTTTTCTACTGGACTGCTTCAACACCAGAGCACATCAGGAGGACTTTCCACCAGGCACAGAGGGCCTGGCCCTGGGCCAAGCCCCAGCTCCGAGGAGACCAAAGGGAGGACTCTTAACACTTTCCCAGGTTTTTTCCTCCACAGCAAAAGATTTTATTATTTAGCATTATTTTCCTTTTCCCATGTGTTTGTTAAATAAATAGTTTTATCTCCTTCACTTTCCTTCGAGGAAAATTTATTTTTCCTGAACCTTGTGGGCGAGGGGTGGTTGTGTTTCTACACAATCATGGTGATTCATTGAAATTTTGAATGTTTTACAGAGCATGGTGGGTGGTTTTTTTGTTTGTTTGTGGGATTTTTTTGTGGGTTTTTTTGTTGGGTTTTTTTTGGTTGTTTTGTTGTTGTTTTTTAATAAACTGCCCTTAAGTATCAAGAAATATTCTGATAAGTGCTGGAAAGGGTGATACATACTCCCTTCTAGGTAAAAGCTCTGATAAATCCCTGACCACTTGGTAGCTCTTGAGTCTTGCCCCGTATCACATCCTCTTTTTCACTAGGTGCTTTCACAGTCTTCCTGGGGACTGTTAGGGGCTGAGCTCTGAAGCACTCAGGATTCATAGTCTGCACACCTCAGAACAGCCAGCAAAAGACAGTCCTGAGATCTCAAGTTCTGGTCTGCCAGCACTTGAGTGTTGATGAAGCTGATTCTGGAGAATTAAGATCACATTGTTTTAATTTATGTGCAGACCTTCTGGACTGGTATTTGCTGGGCATGGAGCCTTGTCTAATCTAGAGCAGAACCTCTGTCTTGTGATTCAGTTTTTCCTGATACTGACAGAAGACTGTTGTAGTGGTTTGGTCCCAAATACTCATTACTATTTACCTTCTGTGAGATAAGAATTAGGAGAAACGCAAAGCAGGCACCAAACTTGAAAGAATATAAAGAAGTTTATTAACAGACCTAAAAGAAGGGGAAAAAAAATACCACACCTTCAGAACACTTCTCCTTCCCTCCTCCCCCCAACCTTTCTCCCTTCTCCCACTGACAATGTAGAAAGACTACCCTTGAGATGTTCAGTCTGTTTACCACTTCCATAATAACCTTGTTCAGTCCATTTAGGAAGAGGAGTCTCTCTTGCCCATGCTATGAAAACATTGTCACAACGAGACAGCTGCCCAGGTCGGTTCTCTGCTTGCATATGAGTCCCTTCCCACAACTTGCAGCTTTTTCCACAACTGCTTTCGAGGGTCCACTCTTGAATTACTGGGGGTACAATTTTAAGGTTGAGCTGTTCAGAAACAAAAGTTCTCTTCACCCATCTCTGGGAGCATTTCATCTCTAAGAATAGAGGCCCTTCTCCTTCCCTGGGAGCATCCCTCCTCATCTTCATCTCTAGGACTTTCTCTGGCAGCATCTCTAGGAACTGAGGTTTTCTCCTTTTCCATTTGGAGCAAAAGTCCTCATCGCTTCCATCTCTCCCTGTTCAAACTTCTCATGAAATTACAGCTGCGTCAGCATCTGCTTATCTCAGCACAGGTGCTTTTGCTCACAAGTACAAGTTGAACACTCCACCCCCCATGCCTTCATGAAATCACAACAGGTACTCTGATACATCATAGCTTTACAACAGAATTTCAGCTTTAAGCATCTCCTCTTTCTTCTCCCTCAGGTTTTCAGCTCTTCACAACACTAAAAGGGTTAACCTCATCTAGGCCTTGCAGCTGGAATTTCGATTATCGCTGTTGGTCACATGATCTCTGCCAGACAGCAGGGCAGCTTCAGCTGAATCTTGGCCGCACTGGAGAGGGGAAGCCGGGCCGCTCTGGCTGCCCACAGCAGGACGGGGGGAGGGGGCAGTTCCGTGGGTGGAACAGGTCCATCGGCTCCAGGATGGCCGTGGCCCGGCCCGGCCTGGCCCAAGCAGGGCCTGGGCTGGGCCCGCTGGCCCCCGCACGGGGCCCACAGCCACCTGTCCCAGCGCCGGAAACGAGAGAGAGAGAGCCCTGCCCTGGGGTTTGTCTATTCTTAAGTGTGGATCACAGAGGCGGTCACAATTTAAGTGGCTCAAAGAATTGTCCATATTCAAACTGGCCAGCTGATAGGTTCTGTCAGGTCCCAGAGGAAGCTGTAAGCACCCCTTAGCAAGGACATCCCTTCTGGGACTATGCTTGCTAACCCATGACAACTGTAAAAGACATTTAAAGAATACAAAAATATTGTTTGGAAAACATCTATGTTGCAGAATGGTTAGAGGATCAGGGACATGGATTATTGATAAAGGGAACAAATCGATAACAGAACTGTACAGGCAAAGGCCTGCAAGCAAAGGCCTGCATGAGAAAAAAACTTCCATGAGAAAGTGCCTGTGTGAGAAACAGGCTTGGGAACAAAAAGGGAGTTTTTAGGAGGTACAGTGCTGTTTTGATAAAGATGTGCTGTCCATGAGAAGGGAGGAAAAACTTTGATCTCTCAAGACAAAACATAAAGCTTGCCAAATGTAGTCTTTTATCTAACCCAATTATGTAGAAGTAAGAATGTGCTTTTGTAAGTTTAAACTAATTAAAGAACTGATAAGCATGTACACTCAATACTATAAAAGTGGCTCTGTATTGCTAATAAACGAAGCTTGCTCTATCGATCACATTGATTGTCTGCATGGCTTCTCCCACCCAAAGTCGGCACATCTATGGTGAGAAAATTCTGTTTTCAACTGTATTGACAGGTGTCCTCCCAATTCCTTGTTCTGACGCTACAACTTACAGCAAGGTCCTATTTTCCAGGGAAGTTTGCTAAAAAAATGGGATCTTTTAGGATTAAAATATACATATATGCATATTTTTCCCCCACAGAAGGTATACTGATGGTAGAACCAGTTGTCTAAAACTATGACAGCTCTAAGTTTTTCCTACCTTTTCACTGGGACTGAGATACTACATAGTCTTCAAGAACAGATGACCTGTCAGAGCACATTAAAGATGAAAGTTGCCCATTCAAATCAAATATGTCTTAATAAGCAGGCTTCTCATTTTTTAAGTATCCTCAGGTATGTTCTTTAGTGGCCTGACCCACTTTGTGAGAGAAGATTATCTCTCCCTTGGAGAAGGCTTGTAAATATTTCCTGCATCACAGAGCTCCATTTTGCTGCCATTCTCTTTTCTGAGAGCAAACAGGTCTTTTGTCTAGACCTATTACCTTAATACAAGATCAAGGAAAAGGATGCTTTTCCTTCTCAGCAACAGATTTGAGGTTTGAGATGACAGTCTAAAGTCTATTTCAAAAATTTTGATTTGCAATAATTGTTCCCTAATTAGCCTGTAGAAGGACAGCAGAAAAAAGTTAATGATCAGACAATCTCTTCTCTAATAGCCTAAATTTGATATCTGTGTCCTACCTTCAAAAAGTACCATGCAAACCTGCCCCGTATTTTTCATTCTATGTTCTTACAAGCAGGTAATAAACCAATTTAGTACATAAATCAAGTGTGCAATTCATGTAAACTCTACTATAAATTTATCACACCTTGAGTTTCTGAAATTTCTCATTAACCTCTTGGTAATACAGTTTATTATATCTGGAGCGTAAGCTTGTCCTTTTTGACCTTCACGTGTGCTCAGCACTGTGGCAGCTGCAGCACACAGAACGTTATGCCGTACCATTTATGGTTTATGTTCCACAGATTCTGTAGCTGTAAAATTACTAAAACCAGTGGAAATGAGGATTATGCATCTTGTGATTTAAACTCCAGATATTTTTCATTATTTTCAAGAATAAAAGATGGATAATCATAGAAACAGTAAGCAATCATCTATTACTCACCTTCCGCATGCCATTTGCAGGTTTATGTAGCTGTCTTAACCATCCTGAGTCATCTCTTTTCTAGGTTGATGAAGACTACTTTCCATAGTCTTTCCCCTCAACAGATCTGATTGTCCTCTGAACTTTCTCTAGCTACCCTTTCAGGGCCTATGAACATCATATTTGCAAGTATCAACAGCAGAGCAGAAAAAAAAATACCCATGCCATCAGCAAGCAAATATTCAGAAGTTTTTCTGGAATATCATAAGAATGGGTGTTACAAACATGAATTTTGTAATACGGCACAGAGATACTAGTGTTTGAAGGAGATTTTGACACATAAAAGTAAGTTTATTGCCAAGAATGAAGTTCAATGAAATGTACTTCTGTGACTTTTGAAATCTCTTTTGTATAAACAGAGCTTCATTTATTTGATGCTCTTCTGGGAAGTTTTCAAAAATAAATTAATATTCTCGCATAAGTTTCACTCAATGTTAATTCATTGCATTATATTTTCTTCCAGTTGATGTGATGTCTGTGCTACAGTGTAAGGAACCAATTTAATTTTTATTTATGCCTCAACATTGTTTGGTTTAATTCTTGAACTGTGGGTTAAAAATCCTTTTTTTTTGCATCGGGTGGAAAATTACTAGAGGGGCTGTACACGTGCTGACAATGTTAACACGCTGTCACGTGCAGAGGGTGGCGAGCACTTGTGAGGGGGAGAAGACCACCAACATTACGGTCTCTAACCAGGCACTCCTTTTAGAAAATGGAGGGAAGTTCTATCTCCAGGGAGACTTTGCCTGACAGCCAATACAGGGAGAGAAAATTCCACCAGTAGGCCGCAAGTGATTGCCCCTAGAGGGCAGGAAACCCCTGCTGCCATGAGAAGACTTCCCTGACTAACCCATGGACATCCTCAAGGGATCAGACTATGGGAGGAGCCTTGGGATATAAAAGCAATTAACTGCATCACAAGAGGCTTAGCTCCTTCATTGATTTGCTCGTTTCTTCGTTGCTCCCATCCTTGTTCAGTCCAGCTTGTCCTGCCTGAGGTCCTTCTCCCTGTGGTCTACCCTGCTTCATTCCTGCCTGCCTGCCCTGCCTGCCTCTGCCTTCTGACCGTGCTTTTGCCCTGTCTTCGCTCCCACAGCAGCCTGCCACGACCCCGTCCACGGTTTGGATCGACACCGCAATCCCGCAGCAACCTGCCACAATCCTACAGCCTATCCTGCCCGCTGCTCCACCGCCTCCCGCGCGCCACGTCAGTGGCAGTCCCGCCACTTGTTGCTGCAGAGGCAGCTGCCACCCACCTGCCACAAGTCGCACTTGGCCTCTCTTCCCAAGAGCTGTGCAGACTCCCCCAGGCTCACAGCATGCACTCACTGCCTACCCATCGGACACTGACAGTGCACCCCTGAGTCTTGGCAGTAACACCCTGTCTCGCTGTTTCTGTCTCTCTCTCCCTCTGATTCTTCTTTCCCCGCCTTCGCTTCTGCTTTTAGTGTCCTCCTCTGGTTTCTCTCATCCATAAGTGGTTTTCAGATATAATATTGGTCTCGTTTGTGCTTAATTTTGTCCGAGATAGCCGTTTGAAAGAATCCTTTGCAGTTCCCTGTAGTGGAACATGACACACAGTTCTCTCAGTGTAGCCTTCAGTTACTGACTGTGCACGCCTCCAGTAATGGACCTCCCACAGCAGAGTACTTGTATGGAAATGTATAGCCTTCATGTGTTGCACCATATTGAACAAACCATCACTCCAGTTTGTTTTCTAGACTTAACTGTTACTTACTCAAGTCCCAGTTAAGTGCTTGTCAGTACTCTGAACTCGCAGCAAAGTACATACATTAACCTTGGCTCCTTTCCTGACTATAAACAACTTACTTAACTACATGTACTGCGTCTTTTAATCAATAAAACAGGAGAAAAGAAAAACCAAACCCACAATGAATTAATATAAAAATGCAAAAAATTATTTACAATACCAAAGGCCTTTAATTTACAGTTGCTGACATCGTAACATCAAGTACTATGTTTATGAAAACTATGAATATGTTTATATTTTGAATATTTATTCTGGGAGCAATTCAGAGAAAGTCCTGTTATTTTTTGTTTTCAATGACTTTACTAATCATAGAATCATAAAACAGCTTGGGTAGGAATGGGCCTTAAAGCTCATGTCAGTCCAACCCACTGCCAGAGGAAGAGACACCTTCCACAAGACCAGGTTGCTTATAGCCCATCCAACATGACCTTGAACACTTCCAGAGTTGGGGCAGCCACAGATTCTCTGGGTAACCTGTGCCAGTGCCTCACCACCCTCATAGTAAAAAATTTCTTCCCAGTATCTAATCTAAACCTACTGACTTTCAGTTTGAAGCTGTCTCAGTTTAGAGACAAGTTTAGGAGAAGAACGCTGGAATGAGTGTTTCCACTAACACAAAAAGGGGTTCCAACAATCAGTTTCTGCCAATGAGAAAATGAATACTAGTGGATGAAAATGAAAAAAACCCAACCATTTATTGACAAACTGTTTATTGACAAAGTGTCCACATAGCATGGGAAAAAATGAATAAATGCTAGATACTGAATTCTCAGAATCTTATCCCACACACACGTACACACCCCCACACCAGAACAAAAAACCCCAAAATGCCAGGGAAAGAAAAAAATGGCTGGCCACATGGCAAGGAGTAACAAAATGGTGCTGGCTTTTGTCTCAGGGAAGGAAGGAAGAAAGTTCACGCAGCAGCTCGGGAAAAAAACAGATGGGAACCTGGTGAATCTCTGATGTTGGTCTCCTCCTCACAGCAGATGAAGCTGGTGGATTCTCAGGGTCCTTACTTTTGCTAGGTCAGCCCTTTCTGAGGTCTGGGACTGGGACAGAGCAGCTCCTCAGGTCCCTGCTGGTCCACAGCCAATGCTTCTCCCATAGATTTGTCCTCTCTGATCTCAGAGCAAAATCAAGCTGAACAGTTCAAGAAAAAACAAAAGCTGCTGGAGGGTTGCAGTCTCCAAGGCCAGGGAAAGGGGGGAAAAAAGCTTCTTGCCGAAGCTAATGTCAGGAAAATCCACTAACGCCAGAGGTTTATGTCTGTCAGGAAAATTAATTCACAAGCACCAGAAGTTTATGTCCAAAAAGGAGACAGAGGAATCCTGTAACTTTATTCACATAACGGGAGAAGCCATGGGTATTTCCCATGGGGTTTCTCGAATTGTTGGTGGATGCAACCCCTTTTTTATCCTAATTCCCAGCCGCAACACCCTCTTCCTTTCCCCATTGGCTGAGATACTCAGAAGGTACAAACTTCTCAAATCTCCTATTCTATGCCCCCCTCTAATATGCTCCCCCCATTTTGTTATATAAAAGAATAAAACCTATCCATAATTTTATAAGTCCTTGTTCTTTTTCTCTGGGTTCAGGAATTTAACGTGGCCTTGGCTGAGCAACAGTCTGTGTTGATTAGTAACATCTTCTAGAACTGAGAGTTTTCTTCTGCTACTTCCCTATCTCTAAGCTCCTAGCCCTATCTACAAGCAGATTTGCATGGTCTGTTTGTAAAGACACAGTCATCTTAGAAGGCGACAGAGGAGTCCTTCAACTTTATTTGAATAAACGGAGCATATGCCCGTGGGGTTTTCTCTCAAGGTTTTGGAGGACGCAGCCTCCCTTTTATACTAACTCCCAGCTGCGTCTTGCCCTCTTCCTTCCCCATTGGCTAAGGTGCTAGGAAGGTACAGCCTTTCTGAACCGCCTACCTCGTATCACCCCTTGAACCTACTGTTTTACCGCAAAGTTCAGAAGTTCAGGCTTGTGCTGACCCTTGTCTGTTTCAGGAGCCAAGCTGTGTGGGCCCGACAACGAAGGTGCTGCCCCAAGTCAGTAGAGACATTTAAGACCCATTTCAAAGATGTTAACACCCATCAGATTGTAAAGACGTTAGCACACATCTTTCCTCTGACTAACAAAACCCCATGCTAGCTAAGCAACAAAGAAACCGCCAGTCCCCACCATACCAAGGATGCCAGGGAGTGAGGTTTCGAACAGCCCGTGTGAGAGCCCCAAGGCTCCCCCGCTTCCTCAGGACTCACCTCTGAGTCTCCCATGGGAGAGGTGCTCCATCCCTCTGATCACCTTGGTGCCTCCTCTGAACTTGCTCTATAACAAGTCCATGTCCTTCCTGTGCTGGGACCCCAGAGCTGGAGGCAGCTCTGCAGGTGGGGTCTCACCAGAGCAGGGCAGAGGGGCAGGATTCCCTCCCTCCCCTGCTGCCCACGGGGCTTTGGATGCAGCCCAGGACACACTTGGCTTTCTGGGCTGGGAGTGCCCATGGCCGGCTCATGTCCAGCTCTCACCCCAGCACCCCCAAGTCCTTCTGGGCAGGGCTGCTCTCGATCTGTTCATGCCCAGCCTGAGTTGGCACTGGGGGTTGCCCTGACCCAGGTGCAGCACCAGCACTTGGTCATATATATACATTGGTCATATATATACTTGGTCATAAATACAAGAGATACCCCTGGGCTCCTGACCCTCTGGATGTGAGCACCAAACCAATTCCTTATCCATCCAACAGTCCATCCATTGAATCCATCTTTCTCTAATTTATGGAGCAAAAAACTACTAATGTAGATAGCAATTGAATTAAAAGGCCAGTTGAAGCCAAAAGAAATTTTTCTGAGGCGCTGAAAGATTCAGCAATATTTACTTTTGACAAGATGAAGGGTGCTGGAAAAGTTCACAGTGCAGTTTCTCTTCCTATTGAATCACGTTTTCTCAAAATTTATGTAGGCTGTATTTGCATATGTGGCATCACATATTGTGTATGTGTATTTTTTGTGACTTCTGTAATTTCTGCCATTTGAAAATACTCTTAATCGGATTTATACAAAATATCACTAATGGGAGTATGTGATTGAGGGGTTGTTCTAGATCTTTATTCTATACAATTAACTTCTTGTGAAGATGTGAGAAAAACAAGGCAACACAATTTTACAAGGCAACAAAATTAACATGTTAATGGGCTTAGAGGAAAAAGCACTAGTTTAGCCTTGGATCTGTGACCTCATAGAGTACCTAGAATAAAAGTCAAGCTACAGAGATGTTTGATCTAGCTTGAATTTGCAAGGTTTATTGGTAAGTAGAGAACAGCATCTCGCAGAGGTGGTGGTAATACCTTCACTATGCACCCATGAGGGTAAAGCTCAGCTCTACCTACCTTAGGGCTGTGTAACCTCCTGGCTTTGTGCCCTTTGCTGTGTGGGAGTGAAGGTGGCCTCCAGGACTTGCTAGTAAAGGTGAGGGAATAAATCCTCCTTGGGGTGTCCATTATTTCCCAAACTGGTGCAAACAATTTACAGTGCAGACAGAATCTGTCCTGGAGGAATTTGCTGCACCCGGTTGATTGTGAAAGTGTTTTTGGATGGACAGTTCCTTTAGTGGTGTGAAATTCCTGCAAATTTCAGTCCTCTGGTGTCAGAAACAGTGGTCTTACTTCTCTTCAGGTTCGGTATTAATCCTGGCTAAGTGTTACAGAGACATTTTGAATTTGGTCTGTTACTGACCATTTCACTAACATAAACATGTCTTTTACTGGGTGCATCTTGTTCAGCAAGTCAATCAGTAGATGAGAGATGGAGAGTAAACCTCAATGATTTATGTTTAATTTACTGATCAGGGTCAGCATCCTTATCAGTAGGGGTGAGAGCAGCTTGTTTCTGTTGTAAGATCAAAACTGGTAATATTCGTGATGTTTACAGTGCTTTGTCACAGCTCATAGATTCTTTAAAAAACAATTATGTGTCACTCACAACAGTAATTGTTAACTGATTAACTTTTAATAAGGAACTTCATATGATGCTGTCCCGGTTTGAGACAAATTAAGGGAAATGCTCTGGGAGGAACGTCCCTGCCAAAGAAGGCAGTTTTCAGTCGCCCCTCCCACACCGGGTTCGGAAAGAAAATTCCTTGGAGGAAAGTGGAAGGGAAAAAACCTATTTATTTAACAAACACAATGCACGCAGGCACGGGAAAAGAATAATTCTGAATAATAAAACCTCTCACTGTGGAGAGAACCTGGGTAGATTTCAGAGCCCTTTGTGGGTGTGGCTTTCTCCTTTCCAGAGCTGGGTCGGCTTGGGCCCCCCGGGCTTAGGTGTAAGGGCTCCCGGCCGATGTTTTGGTGTTGTTGAAGAGTCAGAAGAGAAGAAGAAGAATCCGAAGTTCCAGGAAAACTCCTTGCTTTAGCTAATGAAAAAAAAGCTAGCTAGGAAGCGGGAGAATGCCACTCTCTTCGCTGCTGCAGAGAGGCGAGCTGAGCAGCCGGGCAGGAGAAGCCAGTGAGCTTATCTCTGGTTTTGAACACAGCACCAAAGGAATTCCACCGGCTTCCACCCGCTTCTCTCTTAAAGGTCTGCCTTAAAGCTACAGAAAAGGACACAGGATTCATGTCTGCGCATAGAGCAGGTGATAGGGGATACACGTCGTAAAGTCACCCCAAGACAGATGCCTGGAATTTTTATTGTTATTTGAAACAACCAGTTTAAAGTACTCTTAGTCTTTTTTTCTTCCCCATTATGGTCCATGTTTTAAAATGTCTTAGAGGTGCAGAAATATTCTACAATGTATAAACATTTAACAGGTTGTGATTTTTTTTGCTAGTAGTTTGTTTTTATTTTGGCTGTTATTGTTGACTGATCCAAATAAAAGATGAATTCAAGTGAATTTAAAATACCATGTTTATAGCACGGTTATGATGAGAAATGCGTGGATGTGAAATTCAGTTTGTACTACTACTTTGAGCTATTCACTTTCAGTGGCATGTATTCACATTCCGAGTATGTATCTCATGCTCCCCGTTGAAAGTATAAAATGTGAGTGACCATTGGGTGTCACTGCTGCTGCTGTTATACAGATTTTTTACCACCACTATCAAAAGAGCAGGCATGAGCATTCATTTAGAGAAAACAGGAGTTTGGATGGATTTAAGGTCCGCTTTTTTTTTCTTCTTGCAACATGAAAAAGGGTCAGCCAGAAGTATTGTGACTGATAACTGTAAGGGAGAAGATGTAATTTCCACAGATATTCTGCAAGGTCTAATGTGTATAATTAGATGCAGTTGCTCTGGGGTGATATTGTCTAAAATAAGATAAATTTTTCCATTAAGAAACAAATTTTCGTTTAAGTGAAATCAAACATATGTTTCTTTGTTAAGGGAATAAAAGCGTACTCCATCCTGTTGCTGTTGTTCAAAGCGAGTTATGGTTAAAAAAAAGGAATAATGAAAATCCTGAAACTGCAGAACAGCATTACAATTAGAACTCTTCACATATTCACTGATGAGTGAGAGTCTTATATCACCAACAAGCACAGCAGGTAGCCTGCGATCCTTGAAAGGCTGATATGTTTCATACAGTTGTCAAAATCAAATGTGGTTACATACTGGGTTGAAAATACGGCTCTGGTACTATAGCATGCATGCATTGTTATCTTTAGGCTCTTATGCATTGGAAGGCTCTGCATCTTCTCAGAAGCACACTGATTTTCACAAGATTCATTTCAGGCACCGAAGTTCTGTTTATACAGAAGTGCTCTGAGCAAAAAATACATGCTACAGATCAGGAAGAATGTATTGCTTAAACATCCTTTGTATTTGAGAAATCAAATCAACTGTATACACTATAAATATCTGTAAAATATAAACAAAGTGTTTCTAAAAATGAATGTGGTTAGACTGTGTTTACTGCACTTTGTGCTTATGCATCTTTTTTTTTTCTCAATAATAAGAATTTTATCTATGATCTTTTTTTCTTGCTAGAAGTAAACTGTTGGAAGATCAACACTGCAATTTTATCATACCTTTTTAGATCAAAGACATGAATTTCTTATATAACTATAATATTACCAGTTTGCAAGTTCTTCAGATGTTTGAAGACTTCAGCAAAATAACTTTTTCTTAGCCATTTAAATGTTTAAGATTTTTATCTTGCTTTCATGAAGTCATACAATTCTATGTGGGCATCCATGAATATGTCTTGCATGGATAATGTTAAGTTTAAATTAGCCCAATATGTCCTATAAAAATTTTATAATGCCCTTGTATTTGAGAAAAATGAATTCAAGAGCTAAATTTATAGCAATATAATATGACAGATGGTTAGGGGTCAGTAGCTCTGACTGAGGAAGCTGTGACCGGTCAGGAGAGATGGTCCCAAAAGGAATCGCCTTCCCGAGGCCCGGTGTCTTCCCTCAGCTGCAAGCTAGGAGGGCCCGTGGAGAAGCTGTCAGCTCTTCAGTGATTATCAACTCCTGATTTCAGCTCAGCTCTGCAGGGCAGCCTCCAGGCCAGACCAGGGAGAGAGACAAGAGGCCCCTGTAGCTGTTCTGCATGAGGTAGCTTTGAAGGGGAGGCCAGGGACGAGAACTCTCTCCCTCGCAGGGGCAGAGGGCTAGCTTTATAGGGGATACAGGGGGTGGGTGTCAGAGAGTAAAGGCCAGTGTGTTACAAAGGATCTGCATAGGGTCTCCCAGAGGATTCTGGGTCTGTCTTCTTCTTGCCGTAACTGAAGAGTAGATGCCTTCCCGGGGGGGTCCTGCTGGGAGATTGCTCAATCTCCTTATCTCAGCAGACATCCCTCCAGGGCAGGGACTGGGCATACCCTACAACTCCCCCTTCTGTATTTATTAAAAAGGCATTTCCGGCAGCCTTTCTGCAGCAACGTAGGAGGCAAGAGAACATAAGTAACACAATAATAATTACAATGAATACCTACAAAGCTCCCTTAATTAAAGATGCAATCTATCCCCATCATCAATGTAGATAAATTTCATCTTTGGACAGGGATGGGGCTTCTGGGAGAGAATATAAGTGAGATTTGTTAGCTTTGTGGTGAGAGAAGAGGTTTTGGGGTTTAAGGAGGTTTGAAAAGAGTTGAGGGAAGGGGGTATTTTGGGGTAAAAAGGGGTGGTAACATATGAACTAAGGATCAGTTTTTCAGGCTGTGTCTGGCCTACGGCTTGACTTTTGCTGTAGCTTCTTGTTCAGCTTTCTGTTTTGTCTGCTGCCGTGTGCTGGAACGATCTTTTCTCTGGTTGGTGGGCATTTGGCGACGTTTTCGTCTCCATGCAGAGCTGGTCTGGTTTTGGGGTCTGTATTTGACTCAGGAGAGTTCTTGTTGGTGTTTGTGGAAGCAGTGTTCGTAGGGCCTAGGTATGGTTTTATATTTTTTCCTGGGAGCCACTTCGGGCCAGATGGTAGCTGGACACAGGCATAGCCTCTCCCCCAGGTAATCAATTGGAAAGGCCCAGAGACCTGGTGTGATTCTGGGTCCTTCACCAGCACTGGTGGTTTCTCTGTGAGCTTAGCTTGGGTTGAATTTGAGAAGTGGCGGAGTATTGGGGGTCAGGCTCTGACGATGTACCATTTAGGAAGTTAATGCCATAGAGAGCCTTACAGAGTCTTTCAACAGGAGACAAGATTTCTGTTTCTCTCCGTTGCTGGTTGAGGACTCTTTTGAGGGTTTGGTGGGCCCTTTCCATGATGGATTGTCCTGTGGGATTGCTAGGTATGCCTGTCTTGTGTTTTATTCCCCATTGCTTGAAGAAATCTTCTAACTTACGAGAGGTGTAGGCAGGCCCATTATCTGTTTTGATTTTTTCAGGGACTCCCAGGGTGGCGAAGGCAAGGAGAAAATGCTTGATGACATGGATGGCACTTTCCCCTGCGTGGGCTGACGCAAACACTGCCCCAGAAAACATGTCAACTGACACGTGCACATATTTGGATCTCCCAAAGGATGGGAGGGAAGTGGGTTACATCAGTTTGCCACAATTGGCAGCTGTTCAGACCATGGGGGTTGACTCCGGTACCCATAGATGGTATTTGGTAGTTCTGGCAGTTCGGGCACGTTGCAATGATAGCTTTTGCTTGATCTTTTGAGAGCTTTGAACATTCTGACAAGGGCAGGAATGTTTTGATGAAAAAATGCATGTGACAACTTTGCCTGGGCAAAGATGTCAGGGACGTTTGCAGTCTCTGCTGGCATGGCCAGTGCATCTGCTCTCCTGTTCCCTTCGGCAATGGGACCAGGGAGGTCAGTGTGTGACCTCACATGCATAATGTAGTAAGGCTGTTTTCTGTGCGAGATTAAATGGATTAATGTAGAAACCAGTTGGTATAATTTTTGATTGGAGATCTCTTTTAGAAAAGCATGTTCAGCCCTCATAGCTATGCCAGTGACATAAGCCGAATCTGTGACCAAATTAAAAGGTTAATCTTTAAATTTCTCAAAGGCTCTGACAACGGCTGCTAACTCGGCAATCTGTGGAGATCCCTCTACTATTTGGATATCAGACTCCCATTTTTGAGTATTGGGTTGCCTCCAAGTCATGACAGACCAATGGGATGAGCCAGAGCCATCTGTAAAGACGGTCAGAGCTTTGAGAGGTTTTCTACTTTGGATTAATTTTGGAATCAATTTAAAAGCTGCATCACGGTAGAAAAATCTATGTTTTGGCATGTGAATGGAAATTTGGCCTGTGTAGCTATCTAGGGCTAACTGGAGGCTCTCATTGGTCTGGAGCAACTGCTTTAGATCTCCAGTGGTCAAGGGCAAGTATATGCATGTGAACTCACACCCTGCGAGAGAGCGGAGACGAGTTCTGGCCTTTTTATTAATGTGCCATTACTTCTTGGAAGGTGGTTAATGTCTTTGTAGGTTGATGGCTTGTGAAGACCCATTCAAGTATCAGCAAAGGGTCTCTGAGTTGAGGGTCCCATTGGAAGATCAGTCCGTGTAAACGGGGAGCCTTACCCAGAACTGCAAACTGGAGAGGCAGGCTGGGTTCAACGCGATGGGCTTGGCGTGAAGACAGGGCTTCCTGGACTTTGGTGATGGTATCTCGGGCTTCAGGTGTGAGGGCATGTGGAGAGTCCAAGTCTCCGCTGCCGTGAAGGAGGTTGAAGGAGGTTGAAGTCATCTGTTGTGACTCCTAGTAAGGGGCATATCCAATTTATGGATCCGCACAGGCTGTGTAAGTCCCTTAGGGTTTTGGGATCATCTTTGATGGTGTGTTGACAGGGTACGATGGTTCTCTCACGGATCTGGAGGCCGAGGTAAGTCCATGGGCTGGAGTGCTGCACTTTGCCCTCACAAATCTCAAACCCTGCTTCTTCTATGGCTTCAATTGTCTTTTTAAGAGTTCTGTCCAAATAAGTTTTTTCTGATGCAGAGATTAGGATGTCATCCATGTAGTGGTGGATGACTGCTTCTGGAAACAGGCTCCTGATGGGGGATAGAATGTGGGCGACGTACCACTGGCAGATGGTTGGGGTGTTCTTCATGCCTTGTGGGAGGACGAGCCAATGGTATCTTCTGAGTGGGGCTTGTTCGTTAAGAGAGGGGATGGAGAAGGCGAACCGTGGTGCGTCCTGGGGATGGAGCGGGATGTTAAAGAAACAGTCTTTTATGTCTATGATGGCCAGCAGCCAGTCTCGGGGCAGCATTGATGGTGATGGCAGGCCAGGTTGGAGGGGGCCCATGTCTTCAATGACCTCATTGATCTCTCGTAGGTCATGGAGTACTCTCCATTTGTTTATGCCGGGCTTTTTCAGTACAAAGACAGGGGAATTCCAAGGGCTCGTGGTCTCGGTGATGTGACCTTTGGCAAGTTGCTCTTCCACCAGGGCTGCCAGCGCGCTGAGTTTTTCTTCTTCAAGGGGCCACTGCCTCGTCCACTTTGGGTTGTCAGTCTTCCAGGTGAGCGGGGGAGTAGATGGTAGCGCGCGTTTCTCAGTGGCCCCAGTCAGAAATCCTGGCTGGGAATGGTGAGGGTGGCACCCTACTGGGATAGAAGGTCTCTGCCCCATAAGGTGATGGGGGCTCTTACCACAAATGGTCGGGTGGTCGCTATCTTGCCCTCAGGTCCATCAGTGACGACATTTCATTTGCTTCTCATGGATACTGCAACTCCACCAAACCTAGAGATCATACCTGCCACTGGCTCCAGTTCCCAATTCCCTGGCCACTCGGAGCGGGCGATGATGGTCACGTCTGCTCCGGTGTCCAGCATCCCTGGGCGGTAATCCCTCTCTCCTTTACAGAACAAGCTGCACTCGATGGTCGGTTTGTTTGAGCCCACAATCTCTATCCACATTGCTATTGGATTGAGGGGAAGCTGTTCTGGGCGGTTCTGTGGAAGTAAAAAAGCTTGAGCAATCGGTGTTCCCTGTGACAGAAAAAAAGGTGTGTCCGTGCAGCAAAGCTAGACAAGAATCTCTTGTCCAGGGTGCACTGTTTGTATCTCTGGTAATATGAAGATTTGTTCTGGACCATGGATGGTATTGCTTAGGATAATAATATCCCATGGGCCGTTCTGTGGTGTGTATTTTCCTGTGGGGATACGATAAAAATGCTTGTCAATAAAGTTAAGTGGCAGTGACGTTACCAGTTGACATGTGGTTCCCATCGGTAGCGCTCTGTGTGTTGGATCCTTCTCATGTGTTCTGGGATCACCTGGGATGATGGTGCTGGGTGAGGTCCAGTTGTCTGCTCTCGGTGATCCAATGTGGAGTTCGCAGGCAGGGCGGGGTAGTATGGCCTTTGATTTGTTATCTGAGCGCAGGGCCCCTATACTGCGCTCCGATGGAAGTTTTTTGAACGCTGCTGGTGCTGTTGCTGTCTCTGGTGCCTTTGGTAGGCAGCACGACGGTCCTGGGTGGGTGACCTTTGTGGGCAGTCCTTTATAAAGTGTCCAAGTTCGCCACAACAGGAACAGGGGGCATTCTCCTTAGAGACTGCTGCAGCAAATGCACTGGAAACTCCCTCTGTGATGCCTTTTACAACTGCTTGGGTCACTGTGTTTTCCGTGGATGTGTGTTGTGTACAGCTCTCTATCATTTGGTCTATTGTTGGTTCTGTGTCCATGGGTAGGGCCCTCAAGATGTTCTTACATTGTTCGTTAGCATTTGCCATGGCAAGTTTACCCAAAAGTTCTTTTTGTCCATCCGGACTTTCTATCTGTTTCTCTAAGCTCGTTTTTAAACGATCAACGAACTTAATGAAACTTTCATTTAATGACTGTTTGATGTTAGAGAAATATTGTGTAGGAACAGAATCATCAGGAGTAAGGAGCAGCGATGTCTTTGCTGCAATAGCTATGTCTTGTAATGCTACTTCAGATAAGGTTGTAGCTTGATCTGAAGGTTTTTGGAGGTCACCTTCTCCAGCCAGCTGTTCTGTTGTCCAATCTGTCTGATTTGCATCTTTGGCATAAGTATCAGACAATATTTTTAAATGTCTCTTCCAATGCCTTTCCCATAACATATATTCGGCAGGGGAAAGGATGCAATTAATAATATTTTTAGTATCATGTGGTAGTCATGTATAGGTGGAGAAGGTGGCTTCCAATAAGTTTTTAAAGAAATGTGACCCTCTCCCATGTTCTTTTGCTGCCTTGCAAAGCTCTCTGACTTCTTTGTGTGGGATAGGTTCCCATGTTTTTGTAGTTGATGGACTACCCCATCTCCCTTTCCCTGTAATGACTGGGAAGGCTGAGATTTTCTGGGCTAGCTCCCAGTCTCACTCCCGGTTCGCTTCCCTGCATATCTGTGCCCAGCGGTCCTCAGATTCAGAACCAGAGCTGTTGCTACTGTCATCTGAAAATGAGGAGTCGGCTGTTGCAGGGTGGGGCGGGGCTACAGGGGCCATAGCGCGGCAGTTTTGAAATGCCGGCTTTGCTTTAGACAGGGCGGGAGTAGCAGGGGGTCGGGGGTGTTTTTAGGGATGGGAAGGGGGTCTGTTGTGGCAGCATGGGGGTGGAGAGGCTGTGCAGCAGCAGGTCGTTTGGGGGGAGGTCGGATTGCAGGTGGTGCTGGTTTCACAATTCAGTGTGGAGTCAGCCTGGGCTGTAGGAGGGTGGGGGGCGGCGACAGGAGTGGAGGAGATGGGGATTGCGTAAGAACTCGGGGGGGGGGGTGTAGGAAGGGAGGGATTAGTAGCAGGGATTGCGTAAGATGCAGCTGGAGGGGGAGAGAGGAGGTCTGCTGGCGTTTGCCAGGGTGGCAGAGCCATTGGTGGCAGGAGGAGGGGGAAGGGAGAATCTGCTCCTTGGGCGGCAGCCTGGGGCAGCAGCGATGGAGCACATTGCTGGGACGGGGCCACAGCAGTGATGCTGGGGTGGGGGGGCAGGGGGGCAAGGCTGCGGGGACCAGGGACGTGGCAGGGAGCAGGGACGTGGTGGGGTGGGGGGGGAGGTCAGAGGCACCACGAGCCGGTGCAAGAGGAGGGGGGGTAGTGTCGTGTGCAAAGGATTGCGAAATACCAGGGGCACAGGGGAATTGGGCTGGGGAGGGCTCAGAGCTGTCCATCCCGGGGAGGGGGGATGGGTATGGGATGGGTCCTGTGTGCACTGCCTGGGAGGTGGCAGCGGGACCAAGGGGGCGAGTGGGGGGGTTTGGGTATGGGACAACTGCTGGATATAGGGGATCAGGGTAGGGAAGTGGGGTGGCCGGTGCCCCAGCCTGGCCAGGGCTGGGGGGGCAGGCGGGCTCTGTGCTCCGACTGGCCGTTGCTGGAGGTGGAGAGGGGAAGTGAGAGAGGGGAAGGGCAGAGGACGGGTTTGGCTGAGGTGGGTTAGTCGCATGACACGTTTTAAACATTAAATGAAATAAAGGAATGAATTTGGAAACAGAGAGGTTTCCCATTGCTTGAGAGGAATAGAGTTTCTTCCCCACTTTGTCCCAGAACGGATCAGAAAGGACAGGGTCTGTGATGGCATCAGGAAAATTTCAAGATATCCAATTAGTGAAAGATTTGAGATTTTTCTTAGGAAGTTAGAGAATTTAAAGTTGGATTTTAAGAGAAGGGTTAGAAGAAAGGGGTATAAGTCTCTCTCAGATTGGGTTTAGCTTGCCTACTTCCCATTTAAGTTCCTCCCTCAGCAGAAAAAAAGAGATAAAAAAACCAAAAAGGACTTAAAAGTATTGCGCGCAAGAAAGAGAGGAGAACCCGATTTTAAACTTACAAATCCCGTCTTCTGGTGAGGCTGGCTCCTGCTGAAGTCCAAAAAAAAGTCTGCTGGGGGGTGTGGTCCAGCCAGTTCGATCCTCAGGGATTTCTGTCCTAGATGAGAGGTGAGGGTCTCGAACTGTCCACCTCCAAAAGGCCCTGCTACAATATAGGTCCTATTTTCAGAGGAGTAGCACACGAACGGCTGGTTCTCTCTTGGCGTGGTCAAGACGCAGCTCATGCCAGGAGTCTGTTGGAGGTCCGGGGTCCAATGGCTGTTCGGGTGCCAGTTATGACAGCTGGTGAGGGGTCAGTAGCTCTGACTGAGGAAGCTGCAACCGGTCAGGAGAGATGGTCCCAAAAGGAATCGCCTTCCCGAGGCCCCGTGTCTTCCCTCAGCTGCTGGCTAGAAGGGCCCGTGCAGAAGCTGTCAGCTCTTCAGTGATTGTCAGCTCGTGATTTCAGCTCAGCTCTGCAGGGCAGCCTCCAGGCCAGACCAGGGAGAGAGACGAGAGGCCCCTGTAGCTGTTCTGCATGAGGTAGCTTTGAAGGGGAGGCCAGGGAACGAGCATCTCTCTGCCCTTGCACGGGCAGAGGGCTAGCTTTATAGGGATACAGGGGCTGGGTGTCAGAGGGTAAAGGCCAATGGGCTACAAAGGATCTGCATAGGGTCTCCCAGAGGATTCTGGGTCTGTCTTCTTCTCACCGTAACTGCAGAGTAGCTGCCTTCTCCCTTCTCCTGCTGGGAGATTGAGCAATCTTCCTTATCTCAGGAGACATCCCGCCAGGGCAGTGGCTGTGCATACCCTACAATATAATATTGAACATTTATTAGTAGAACAAAGGCATATCACAGCGCTGGGGCGCTTAGCAATATTGCCAGAGGCGCCCTCCATTCATTTTACTTTAGACTTAAGTACTCTCTTAAACTGTTACATATTAAGCCCAGAAGGTAATTTACACTTCACTCAACTTTTCCCACCTCCGATTTCTGCCCCTTCCACCAGCACGACGCCACCTCATGGTAGAAGTTTATCTCATAGCTTCAAATATTAGTGACAACTCTGTCAATATGTTTAATGAACAAAAGGTTTTGTGTGTTTGGGTATTTTAAATACGAGCTAAACAATGGTAGCTATACATTCCTTCAATTAAAATACATATTCTTACCTATACATGAATCACTACCAAGACCAGTAGTGGGAAGTAACACACTGATGACACTACTCAATATTTTGGACAATGTGAAACTGGAACTGAAAACCCATCACTTCAGTGATAAACCAACTGTAAAAGTCAGCTGTTGAGCTTGGATGCTTTGAAATATTTGTTTCCTTATTTTAAAATATTTAGATAAAATGTACTATTTCAAATTTCATATGCAGAAACATGAAAGATTAACAAATAGCGGGTTTTTCCATTTGGCAGTTCGATCACAAATGTACATATGTTCAATTATATCCAGTAATAGAGTGGGAAGAATATTGAAGTATATGATGATTGCAACATCTTTATAATAGTTATTTAATATGTACATTTTTCAGCCTCTATTGTGAGTGTCTTATGTGATCAAAAATGAAACATACATTGTGGGGTTTTCCCCCTTGAAGCAGGCATCACACAAATTCAGAATTCAGAATTCTTTTCTCCCTAACAAAATATATTCAGTGACTTGGTTTTTGAGGTGGCAAAAGAAACCTGACACACTGAAACTGCAGCAACTGTGCAACTATATTTTTTGTTTGTTTTTTAATGGATGAATAATATGTATAATTCTTCTTTTGTTACTACCCCTTAACAAATACATTCACGGCTCTTAGATGGTTGTTGTTTATCTCAAAGTTACCTAGCATGATATGCAGCTAAAATTTTTCTGAAGGCTTGAACCTCCAAAATACTAGTTGTACCTCTTAATTGGTCATAGGGTAGCATTCCTAGAGTGTTAAGACCTGATATATATTTACTGAGTTCCAAATCATTGAAATGGTGAGCAAGAAAGAATTTTCAGGAATGAGATTAAACTGACTTGTTAATTAAGTCCTTCGCTATCATTTGGAGTGAGGGCTCTATATACAGTTTTTCTGTGAAGAAAAAATTTAAAAACCCAAACCACAGAATTCCTACAATGGTTAGGGCACTTCTCTAGGGTGTGGGATGACATTCAGGTAAGTCTGTTTCTACAGACTGTCCAAATTCCCTTAGAAGCACTATTTGCTTCTCACAACAATTTGCTGTGATCCATAGGCCTGCTGGAAGTCACCAGCAAGCAAAAGGTCTCCTGAGATTTCAGATGGTGATCAGAGTAGTGTTGCTGGCACCTGCAGGAGAGAGCTTCCTACAGCATTCCCATAACCTTCCTCATTCCTGCAGACATTAAATTCAGACTCAGCTGGTCCTGATGAATTCCCTGGCATTCCTCACTCTTGACCAGGGAACTATGCTAAAGTCGAAGTTGTGGAGGGGAAACAGGAACAGGCTTCCAGCCTTTCCCACCCTGCTAATTGCTATCCTTGCTACCTCACCACTTTCCCCTCTGGATCTAGACTCTGCAGATTCTCTGCTACAACCATGGTAATCTCCTACGCATTCTCTGGGGAAGCACATTCCATTCACCACCCTACACATTCTTTGCAAGCACAAAAATATGTATCTCAATTTGCTGCTTATGGAAGTCATAAACACCATGGCTTTACATGCACTCTTCGTGGTGTGAGTTTTTATTAAAGCTACTGTCTCCTAATGGTGTGCTGTGCACTATTTCCCCCTCCTGCCCAGGAGAACACCACTTGTTTCTAAGGAGACTTTTCTAACTCTGTGACAGACAATGAAGTTGGTATTTTGCATCTGTGCTTTTTCCTAAATATTTTGAACCTTATAACTCTTGTGAGAAAGTGCTTGTTTTTTGAAGCACTGTAAAATAGATTTGCAGGAAAGTGGAATATAATTCTAGAGATCATGAACTGTAGTAAACATTGCACAAAATCAGCAAGCTGGGAATTAATGAAAAAGAAATGGAGCTTTTGTAGAAGGGCAAGTGTGAATGGTTTGGTAATTCTTTCTTCACTGGCATTTATTGTTATCACAGATCAGGATTTTGTCAGAGTTTGTAGTATTCAGCTCTTAGAGGGAAGAGAAGGTATGGAGATGAAAGACAAAAACCTGTTACTGCAGTAACGGCTAGTGGAGTTAATGAAAGAGTTGTATGTAATCTTTTGAGTCTGGTCATAAAAGATACAGCAGAAATTCATGGTAGGATAGTAGTCTTGAAAAGACCAGAGCTTTCCAATTGAAGGCAGGGGTTTATGGTGCAGTAGATTTCCAAGATGCAAGAATGGTACAGAAAGAAGGTTTTTCTGCCAAAATTACTGCAAGAAGTGTATGGTAAGAGTCATTAAAAAAAATGTTGGGGTTGTGCTATGTTTGGATGTTGATCCAACTTCTGTCATTCTGCTGTTAGTTGCATGGGTTTGATAGCTGGGAGTTTATTGATGTCAGAATTATGTCAGAACTAAATTTATCTTATGAAGATCAGGAAATAAGTGTACTGCCAGGTACATCTGCAGATGTGATAGCTAACATTTTTCCAGATTCACATAAAATACAAATGACATTGATAGCTTCAGATTTATCTTTGCTAAATAATAGGAGTCATTAAAGACTGGTTCACTGTAAATAAAGAAAAAACAGATGGAGATGTCAGCTGCAAAATAACAACTCAGACATTAGAGATCCACTTCATGAAGTCGAATGAAGTTAAATACATTGGAAAGTAATTAGATCAAATATACAAAATAACTAGGACTTTTGTATTATACAAAGGAGAAAGTTTGAAATACTTGCTGTAGTAAAGCCAGGGACTGGCCAAAGTCTTCAGAAATGCAAAAAGATATTCTCAGTTTTCTGGGCTTTATTTTTAACTCTTGTATACATGGAAGAATTAAGAGTTAAGAATTGCTGAAATTTTGGTCTAACTTTGTAAAACAAATAACCCAAAAACCTCAATGTTCTTCAACTTCACCAATTAAAAAAATAAGATGAAGAAAAAAAGATAGCATCCTGTGAAACTAGAGATTTGGAGGTGTCTAGGCAGAGCTCTTAAACTGGGTTTTCAGTTTTCATCTAGGGCAATAGAACTTATAATTGGAGGTAAACTTAAAAGTGGTGGAGGAAAGACTAGAATATGAAAACTGCTTCCACTAGGGTGGAAGTGAAACTCGAATGTTTTCAAACCAGGTTATCTAACCTTTTCCCTTGAATAATGAAAGAAGTGTCCCGTGTTCCTACATTACCTGTGTAGCAAGTTTCATTGTAAGTGGTAGAATGTAAAAAAAACACAACCCATACCTCATGGATTAAGCAAAGATAACACATCAGAAAATAATTTGAAACAGTTATTTGAGAATATATTTTGTAAAGGCTTTAAAGTGGTTAAAAAGGAAATTGCACTGGCCTGCTTTGAAAAGAAAATTATCAGTTTGGAGGAAAGTTACAGAGATTCAGTCAGTCTTTGGACCAATATAATTTAATGTTTTCATTAAAGTCTTTGGCAGAAGAGAGCTAATGAGGCCTGCTGATAAAACAAAGCTGTTCAGCATCATCAAAAAGAGGGATGAAAAACTGGGTCACCTTGTGGAATAGCCTGCAAGGTATGAGATGAAATTTAATAGTACAGCTGCTTAGTCATATCCTTAGGGAGTGGTAATAAGAAAATTCATTATTAACTGGAAACTGTTTAGTTGGAAATGACAAAAGATTAGAAGAATTAAGTGTAACAGTTCATAACAGAAAAAGTACAAGTCAAGAGTTATGAAAAAAGATGTTTCCAAGGAAAGAGATTATGAGATCCCAGGATTCCTTGCTAGCATGCTATATTCTTTTTTAGTAGGAGTGTTTCTAATACAGTGTTTAGGGAAAAGGATACAGGCAAGGGTCAATATGCAGCCTGTTGTGAGGAAAAGTGAAATAAACTATGGTTTGTTTGGCATAGCAAAATGAAAACATGACCTCTAGAAACTATCAGAAGTAGTGGAAAGTTCAGAAAAAAATCCAATAAGGGTAGTGGAACTTGACAGTCTAAGTACTTTAAGGCACTCTGATGAGCTTGTCACCAAGCAGAAAGTATAAAAAAGCTTTCTAAATGTGATGAAACACCACAAGCAATTTTCTTTCAGCCTTTGAATCTATTCACTACTTTGAGCTTTATTGAACTCCTAAATAGTCTCCTTAAAGTTTCACTGCAGTTGTTTCTGTCTTTACATATATTATATCGTCATTTACTTATTAGCTTCTTAGGTGCTTGTGGATGGATTACTTTTATTGCCCCTAAAAACTAAATCCAAAAAGTTGGCAAGCAAACCAAATGTGCTGGACTACCTTTATGACTGCTCCTGGATTCCTCTTTATCTTTTCAATTTTTCCTATTTCCCTGCTCCTTCTTAAGTGAGATTCTTCTCACCTTTCCTTACACTTATCCTGTTGCCATGTTGACACATTAACACTTCCATTTTCCTCACCTCTTCCTAACAAACAGGAGTGAAATTGTGAAAGCTTCAGGTTTTACAGGTTTCATGCTGAAGGGAAGCCAGGCACCTTACACCTTAAAACAGTGTTTTTCAGCCTATTCATAGTCATAATCAGTCTATGCCAGTTCATACCTGGTTTAGATCAAAAAATTAAATTTTTTAATGGGAACCTTAGGAATTTTATTTTACAAGCAATTCTGTTTTCAAAAAACTTCGTGATATACATCAAGTCTGTATGAACTTGTGGCAGTTTTTCTACCATAGTAGTTTGAGATTCATGAACCTACACTGCATGATACCCCTAGATCATTCCTAGATAAATCAAAGGGAGTAAGGCTTTCAAACATCACTGAAGCTTAGTACAAATCCATGAGAGATGGGATCTTGACCCTTGTGGAAGGGACATTCAGAACCTAAGGAGTCAGAGTGGTGACCAATTTACTGTATGAATAGTCCTAACAGACATCCCTATCTTCCCATAAGGCATTTTTAAAATTAATCTCCTTAAGACTGAGCATAATTCTTAGCTTGTGGGTTTTTTTGGATTGCAGTACCAATCCAGGATCTTTGAAATACTTGGCAGAATACTGGTTTGGTTCAGAGAGATAGGGCTGCAGTGACTGACAAGAATTACATTTGAGTAGTGTTGTCTGTCTATCTTGACATGCTGAGCTAATAAAGAAAAATACAGACGAAGAGATTAAAAGGAGTTAAGTGCTAAATGCCATTTCAGAGAGCACAAAAGATTTATACTGGCTATTCACAATCAATTACTTTGGTGGATAACATTTAGTTTTCATTCACAAAGAAAAAATACATCTCCCTCAAAAAGTTGCGGTTCTCCCATATTTTTCAGCATAATTCTGGAAGCAATAAACATGCTGACAGAGCTTCACAGAACCACAGAATTAATTAGGTTGAAAAAGACCTTTGAGATCATCAAGTCCAACCTATAACTTAACACTACCTTTTCAAGTAAACCATGGCACTGAGGCTTGGTGCTGAAGGCAATAATGTAGAGAAATAATCAGCATTTAAAAAGAGGAAATCAGAAAAGAAAATAAATTGCTTTTCTTCTTTTTTATTATATACTACTGTGTCTCAGATATATGTGGCCATGATAACATTTAAATTGGTGTTACTTGAATATGTTTTTATGCCTTAGCCATATGCAGGGATTTTTATCCTAAAAAGAGTACTCATATGTAATTTGAATTTTTCACAAGCATCTCCTACAGAGATTTTGCTAATAAAACACTGGCTTAAAGTTTTTAAGAATAACTATAAATCTTTACTGACATACCATACTAAGTATGAATTCATATGAATGAATTTGTTAGTGAGGCTAATGGTGAATGTCAGCATATTCTAGTGCTATTCAGAATTTTGAATCAGGGTAGTGTGTTGACACATGCTTGAGACCATTGAATAATTCAGAATTCTGCAGGTGTCAATGTATTTTATTCTCAAAATCTAGAATAGTTTCTGGAAATCTCACTTTCTGGCCTAATATACCACCTGAAGATCCCAAGGAAGCATCTCCTTCATACTGAGATTTGCAAGGCTTCCTCTTGTTGTAAGTCAGCCTGTATTAACTGCAGCTCTGGGTATCATCTGAAGCAAATGGAAACTTTGCTATTGGTTTTGGTTGTCAAAATACAGGACAAAATACAGAGAAGAAAACTCTAGAAATGTCTTACTCTGATGCATGTCCTCCTAGTGGTTTTTGATTTAAAGGGGGCAGTTTTTTCAGAGCTTAGATCTTTTTGGGAGTTGCAGAAGTGAAACCTAGCTTGTTTTTGAGTTTGTAGAAGTGTGGTCAGCCTCACCAGTACTCACTAACTCAGTAGAGTTTTGGAATAAACCTTTCCTGTGAGTGAGGTTAGTGCAGATTTTTCCATTTTTAATAAACCATATGGTTGAATAGCATATTCTTGCATGTTTCACAGCTGTTTACGATAATGTAGTGATAGCTAACTAGCTATTTAGAAAAAATATTCTGTTACTGGTTTCTAGAAAATATATTCCAAAATACATTCCTTATTTTAGTTGGTGTTCTTTCAATAGAAATACCAATAGAAAAAAGTCTAGGTTGTTTGGTTGAGGTTTTTTTATGAGCAGAAATATAAATAAATCCTTTGTTTTGTTTGGAGTTTACTCTCCTCCTGAATCAAGATTCATAAAACATTTGAAGACATTGTTTAAGTTGTTCAGGCTGCAAAAACAATAACTCTAAAAAGCTTGGCGTTTTTTGACCTCTTTCTTTCTTGTCTTTAAACTGAAAATTGATGTGCTGGCTTCTCTAGAGATCAGGCAAGACCTACTTCTAGATTTTCAGTGAATTTTTTTCCCCTGAAATCTGTTGGAAGTTTTCTTGGCTTTTTGCTAGCCTTTATTATGTTGCTGGGAAAGGGGGGTTACCTTTCTTTAAGCTGATTGATATCTTGTTCCAAAGTAAGAATTTTCCAAAGTACTGCTATTTGCACTGGTTCATATGAAAACAAATTGCACAAGATTACTATTATTCTTACCTCATACTTGGAAAATGTGCTCACAAAAGTGAATCTAAACGATTTGTGAAGAAAGACACAGGCAACAAATGTTTGAACTTCAAGAGTGGTGGTGCTTCAAATTTAACAGCTGCATTTGGACAAGGAAGACATACAAAATGTGGTTTCCTTTTGTGATTTTATCTGATCTGATGGCCGTTTACTTTTTTGTCCTTTAGTATTCATGAAAATTAATTTTAAAAGGGAGCAGAAAAACAAAGTTAGTTTGGGATCTTACTTAAAGAGAATAATTGAACAATTATAGATGGTAATGTGGGTCTGGGCACTGCATATCTTTTTTTCACTGGTTTCTTACCTTTCAGTAGAGAGTGAAGATATATTTAAAAATAAATACAGCTTTCAACTTACAAGTATTAGTCTTAATGTTCTTTCAGTCTTGATTCAAAAGGAAAAGTATGGTTAGACATTGACTGAAATTTTGTGATACAATATGCATACATGTTTAATAATTTTATATTGCCTTGTTTGAAGATTACATAGGAGAATATCCTTAGCCATTAAATTTTAGTTTTCTTCAAGACTTCAGCTTCTATGAGTGTTTGAGGGAAAGAAATAAGGTGGAATGTAGGGCTGTGACTTGACCTTTTAAACTTGTGCTCTGTGAGGCTTTCTGCATTTTTACCTCCTGTCCAGGGTTTTTGTTCATAGTTTTCTTAAATAAAATGTTTGTTTCTCTGCTCCTTAGTCAGGCCATGTAGCCACAGATTTTTGTTTAATTTTTTTTTTTTTTTAATTTTTTTTTTTTTTTTTTTTTGGTGCGCTTTGCTTCATTCTTGTTTAGGAGAGGGTAGTAAACAGCACATCAGCTGTCAGGACTGGCAGATGATTTAAAATCTTCCTGAAAGAAAAGAATAATACCTGTTCCAGTAGAGCTTTTGTGGTTTTGAGCAAATCTGTTAATTAACATAGCATATGAGAAAGAATCTCTGAAAACAAACCATGAAGAGTTCAGCTTTGTTGAATAGAAGGAAGGCTTTGCTATTTTAAGATGAATGGCATCCTGATTATAAAATTAGTGGCTACATAAAACATTTGGTATTGTATCTCTGCATATTTTGAAATCCAGTTCTTAAAGAGGTTTGTCAACATTCAGCAATAAATTTTACGCACATGAATAAACCTCTGAAAGGCATTTTGAAAATAGAATCATAAGTAGGTTTTAAGTTTTGGTGGGGAGTAAAGCCTTTCACAAGCAGCTACATCTTTAATCACACTCAAAATCGTGCATTGGTCATTTCGTATTTCTGACTGGCACTATATGCCATGCACATACTATTGTTTTTACATTATGTATTATTTGTGTGCATCCTGTAGTAATTTCATAAAAGATGCTTCACCAAGGGCACGTTCTGCCTGACCAAACTAGTGTAATTCAATGATGGAGTGACTACATCAGTGGACAAGAGAAGAGCTATGGATGGCATCTGTTGGGACTTCCTTAAGGCCTTTGACGTAGTCCCTTGCAATGTCCTTCTCTCTAAAATGAAGAGATATGGATTTTATGGATGGATGATTTGGTGGATAAGGAACTGTCTGGATGGTTTAACGTAGAGAATTTAAACCATACTTGACAATTTATGCTGTCAAAGCATTTATTTAAGTAATTGCTACGTGATTGGAGGGGGAAAAAATGGGCCATGGAGTCACACATCCTTTTGGATCAGCTTGTCAGGCCAAATAGCTCACTGCTCCTCAGTGTTCCCTACTCCTTCAATTGGAAGCTCTAATTTTACAAGAAAGCAATCTTCTTATTCCTGACAGTTTAATAACTAGTCTAATTATTAATAATTAGTCTTTGAGATTTCCTTTCTTGACTGGCAGATGAGATGCTTCTTTTATTGCCTACTTCTGTATTGCTGCAGAGATTTTGCCATGCTCTAGAACTAGAGATTAGTGAAACTACAGACAGAAAAGCAATTTGATGGCCAGAAACTTCAGAGAAAAGAGCTATTCACTCCTGTTCCTTGTCTGCTCAATGAAAGTACTATTGTGATTCTATAGGAAGACTTTATGAATTAGCGGATATTTTTGGTATTTTTGTCTGCACAAATTTTTTTTGCTGTTTACAATTAACCACAGGTACTCAAAGCAGAAACTCTTTTCCTTTGTTCCAGGAACAAGTAACACTGTTTCAGTTCTTACTGACACACTGTCTTTATATGCAAGAATGTTGTACTTTTTATCATATGCATGATGGGAGTAACATTGGATGAAGCTCCATTTCCCTGGAGTGGGTAACATATCACTGAGCAAGTATAACACTTATGTATCACTTGCCTCTTATTTTGCTGCATTTTGCATGGTTTATAAATGTTATGATGTCTTGTTGCATGTGCAGATTTCATTATATTTGAGGAATGGAAGTGCATGCTAGAGAATTAATTATGTGATAGCTTAGTAAGGTACTTCTTTGTTCTTAGTGTCAGTGCTTTGATAACCAGAAGTTTACTGTGTGCTGTGTATGCCCTCTCACCACTTATTTTCAGTTCAAGATCTCAGTTTGAAGGGGCTACACTTCTCCGTACTTGAGAAATATCTCTTACATTAGAGATCCTCCGTTAAACAAGAACCTGTGTTCCCAATCCTCAGGGTTACAGAGATAAACTGGAAAAGGCTGCCAAAGCTATTATAGCCCCAAGGGCATCTGCTGAAATAATCCTGAGAGTCATCTAGGTCATTCCTTTGCCTTCCAATAGGCTTTAATGCCTTTCTAATAAAGCCATGTACCTCAAGGTACATAGAGACAAGGGAAGTGGGGAGGGAAGTAAGAACCTTTCACTGTTGCTGTTGTAAAGGAATAACCTCTTGTGCACGCAAGGGCAAAAGTGTAGGTCCACAGGGCCCATACCACGGAAACCCAATTATATGCTATTTCCTTTTCTGAAAATTTTCTTAATCATGCTGTGCAAACTCTTAGTGAACCAGGTATAGAAGCTGCTTGGATGTTTACTGTTCACATTCGTCATCATTGGAAAATTTTCCTACTCAGTGATAACAATGGAACTCTTTAATAGCTTCTGCAGTCTTCCTTTAAGGTATGGGTAAGAAGAAAAATGAATATGGTTTTTAGGCTTGTCATCTTTGGAATGATGTGACTGCTTTAGCATTTAGAGGAAGAGAAGTTGGCATAGAGCTGGGTTCCTATCAGTCTTTCATAGCATGAACTCTGGTAAGTATTAGCATTCCATACTTTTTCTCTGATACAGAGGTAACAAATATCCATATGGAGTTGCTGTGATGAAATAGTCAATGATTGTGAGACCATAGGTTCTTGTATTTTGATATGGGAAGACGTTATGTTTTAACTAATACATTGTCTAAGGTAGCACTGGGTATGGATAAAATGTAAAAAGATGTTGATACTGCTTTGTTATAACTGGAAATTACCTTAGTTACCAGTTGAGAAGTTAGTATTGTAAAACATTATGTTATTTTCTATGGTAAATTGCTTTCAAAATGTTTCCTTCCTTTCTTCAGATGCATATTTGAAAAGGTAGCACATATATCTGGACGTGCTCAGTGCACTGTCATCATGGAAAATATAATTCTCTTGTCTATCCATAAAGTACAACACAATGCCATATCAAGCCTCACACTATTTTCTAAAAAAATTTGCATTATTGATAGCAATATTATCCATCTTTATTATGAAATATATTGTAGGATAGTTGATTAATAGTTTGGCTAAATATCTTATTTTGAACTTAAGTCTTAGAAATATAATCTCAGCACTGTGCAAATGCCACATATTTTGGCTAGATTAAGTAAGTCACTTGCACACTATAAAGCAAAAAATCCCAGCAATTCTCATATGAGTTTCTTTTTGCTTGTATAAAGAAAATTTAAAATAATTCTTTTTAGGACCATTTAAAAAAATAATCTGTAGGAGCAGTAAAATATGGAATAAGAAGCTGGGAAAAGTGTGAGTTGTGAAGAGGTTATCAATGCTGGTTTGATGATATTGTATTTATATTCTTCAGTGAATGTTTTAAATATAACATTGAATTATATAGCTGTCCAGGATTTCCTAATGAAATGTGACTTTCTCAATTTCAAAGGTCTTGGCAGAAAGAGATACATTCAACATTTTTTCATATGGGAAAGAAATTAAAACCCAAATATTAATAATATAGTATTTAAATTTAACTGTGTAAAATAACATTTTATTTCTTAATTTGAAGATTACTTTCATTTTTACCTTAATTATTTTACATTCAAATTGATAACAATTTAAAATTAATTATTTCAAATTGGAGTTTCTAAATTAAATTCCTGTTTACTTTGGTTCTCATGAAGTTTCAAAAGCTTTAAATTAAACCGTGTCTTTCTTCTAAAAAGAATTGGAGCTTATCAGAGATAAAAAATGTCTAGAAGAATGGTGAATCTGCTTCCTTAACTGATCTAATGGGTTATCTTCTATTCTGACAACCTGTGCTCAGCACTGGTGAAGCCACACCATGCATTATATGTCCAGTTTTTGGGCCCCTCATAATAAGAAAGGCATTAAGGTGTTGGAGTATGTCCAGAGAGAGCAACAGAGACAGGGAAAGGCTGCCTTCAACAGAGCTGTTGAAGGGATGTCTAGATGTGACACTCAGGAACATGGTCTAGTGGTGGTTTAGTTAGTGCTGGGTTAATGGTTAGACTTGATGATCCTACAGGTCTTTTCCAACCTGAATGATTCTGTGATATAAAATTAGATGCAGCAATAGAGAGTTGTGAGAACTTCATGCCATGTCAGTTGCAATACCTAATACACATTTCCTCTTACCATCACAATAAGGAATGTGAGGCCTGTGACCTCAATTGTAAGAGCTGAGCTCCTGAAAATTATTTCAAGAGACTATTGCAATTCATACTGATACAACACTGATATAACACCATCATGAAGGCAGTTACGTTTAACATACTGTTTTAACCTATATTTTCTATTAAATGTGTTTTGCTAAAGTACTGATTTTTCTTCCTTTTCACAGAAGTATATGGCAACTGTTTTGAGATTCAGGTATTACTGCATCAGTATAGTTCAGTCTAGATGGCCAGATGGATAGAATGGAATATAAAATTACAGGACATTTTGCAAGTAGGTGACTATGCCATGGCTGTGGGTGCTGCCAGCAATGTCCCATTTCCAGCCCTTTACAAGTTCTTCCTCAAGTAAGAGTCAAGTTTCTTTGCTGTGACACAGTACATTCCATAAGAGTGCCCAGTTTCAAAGCTAAAGAAGGAAATCTGTTCATATACTCATGATGGTATTGAGTAGGGATAGGTGCCTCTGTATTCCTTTCAGCTCTGATCTTCTGTGTAACACCATCAACGAGAATTTCTGTACTGTGTATTTATCAGAGCAGCTTCCCTGCCTAATCTGTCATATCAAAATGCTGCTAGTGAGAGGCTCACATCAGACAAGAACCTGCCTGTAAGAAATTGCCTTCAGGATATTCTCTGTCCCAAAGGGCAGGTTTTTTCCTTACCAAATAGAGGTGGTTTCATCACTTCAGTTCTGCTGGCTAAGCTATCCTCAGCTTTGGAGTAGCAGTGATGGTTTCCAGCATGTTAGTGGAGGAGTTCTGCATTGAAAGCAAATGCAAATTGTAGTTTCATCATTTTCAGCAATCCAAGTAATTGGAGGATGTAATTCTTGCTCTCTCTAAAATACCTGCCTCACTAAAACTTACATGCTTAGTGCCTTGGAACTTTATGGGCTATCATTTAAGGCATATTATTATATCAAGTGATTGCTTATTTTCTATTTTATTGTTTTATATAATATGTGGAAGCAAATTAAGGAAAGGTTTTTTTAGAGCCCTGATGATTTAATACACTATCATTAATATATGCACATGCTAATATGGATCTTATTGATATATTTATAGTTAAGCATCTTGATATTGGGAGAGCAGGAAATGTTCTTGGGAAAATGCAGATCACAAGGGAAAATTATTTTATACTTGCTTTATGTAAATCACATATAGATAACTGTGACAATTGCAGGATTTTCTGAATGTCCTGTGATTGCCAGTGATGGCATTCTTGGCTGTCTGATTTAATATGATTTCATAAATGTCTTGAAAGATTAATTTAGATTAATTTTGTAAATTGAATAAATAGTTTAGTAAAACTTCTTCATGAAATTCAAAGTAGATCAGATTAATACACATTCCTTTTCACCGTTTTGCAGTACTGTACTAATACATGCAGAATATAAACAGAGAATGAGAGATCATCAAAAGGAAAAATAGTTTTATCTCACAAAACTAAAATGTTTTTGTGGTGCAACAACACTGCTACATTTCTTCCAAGTCTTTTTAGTAGCTTTCAGCTCAACTCTTTTCAGGAATCCTTCTGGAATATGAGGTTTCTTGACTCTTCAGTAGCAACTCCAGAGCAGATACAGGCAGGGGATATAATGCCAAGTGTCACAACAAAAGAATTGATACAATGAGAGTAAGGGAACTTAGAGATGCAAGAAAAAGAAAAGAAACTAAACCAAATACTCATTATAGCCTATTATTCTGATAACAAGTAAAATAGAAGGCAGTAGCCTATTTGCTTCAGTTTATATTAAATGTTACTTCTAATGTGTTTCTCTAAGCTTCACAGAGAGGGAAATTATGTCCTACTTCTACTGTAAAATTAATCTGAAGACATTTTAAATTGGAGTGAGAAAGTACAAGAGAGAGATACTACGATTATCCCTGATATCAGAGAAATAGAACAAGAATGTGTCTCTTTCTAAGAAAAAATGGAATAAACCATTCATCATGATATGTTCTTCTTGTATTTTCTGTTGTTGGAACAATTCTGTTACAATTCCATGTCTCTTTGTACATCTTAATTATTCTTCAGTTATGAACATGCAAGTTTTATAGGCATAATAAAGTCATAATGAAGCTCATCTTTCCTGAATTTTGGTAACTATTTTCAATGGTAGGATTAAGTATTGGGATTAACACTTCAGCACCTTATTAGCATTAATTTATCTAGTAACCATTTAGTCTTCCAGCAAACATGAAAGACAAGAACAAATTGTCTTAATTTGTTCCTGCTAAAAAGAAATTAGACACTGATGGAGCACAAAGTCTCCAAGAATGTCCTCTCTCTTTTGACTTAGTTTGGCATAGTCTGCTTTTTGCATGTTGTTTTTCATATATGGATTAAGCTTCGTTTGACATACTGCATCACTTCTTGAACATATACATAAAATGAAATCATAATTTCAAGAGTTTATTTGATGTTGGGGTTTTAGGAGCTCTCCTGGGTTTTTTTTCTGTTAAAGGAATTTTGCCCATACATGTTTCCAGGGGGACAAATGGCTAGATATAGGAAAAACAAAAGAGCTGGCTACTGTTTTTTTCTTCACCTGGGTGTGTGGGCAGTTTGGTCTCTGGCATTCGGACAGAGAGGGAGACAGAGAGGGAGTCTGCTTTCTTCGGCTGCTTTTCCTTTCTGCTGGAGAAGCCCCGGGATCCCTAGCCCGCCTTCCCTGCCGCGCTCGGAGCCAGGCCATGGCCGCCCTGCCCCGCCGTTGCTTTGAGCCTTCGCTACGTTGTAGCCCTGCTCGCCCTGCCTGCCCAGACCTCCGGGGGGTTCCCCGTTTGGATACATTGCGTCTGCCATGTGGGATTTGTGTTCGTCCCTGCTGTTCCAGCCTGCTGTTCCTGAGGGTCCGGCCGGACACCGGGATCGGCTGCCCAGGGGTTTGTGAAGCCTTTGTTCCATCCCTTCCCGGGATCCCAGGCCGCCAGTGCCGCGTGCTCCCCGAGCTCGCTCCGGAGCGCCCCCTGCAGCCGCGGGGGAACCATCGCACCTGCCCTGCTCACCGGGAGCCGCCAGCGCCCCTGCCGGCTGCGAGCGGAACTGCACCCGAGGGGAAAGGGCCTGACAGCCGAGAAGGCTGGGACTGGGTTTGTGATTGCTGTTACTGCCATAGTTGTTGTTGTTTGTTTGACTGGTTATACACATATAGATATATATAATAGTAAAGAACTGTTATTCCTATTTCCCACATCTTTGCCTAAAAGCCCCTTGATTTCAAAATTATAGTAACTTGGAGGGAAGGGGGTTGCATCTGCCGTTCCAAGGGAGGCTTCTGCCTTCCTTAGCAGACACCTGCCTTTCAAACCAAGACATTTGATTATATCTAAAATGGGTGTGTCATCTTTGGGACAGTTGTACTCTATTTTCAGGGCACAGCAAAGGCTGGTGTCTCTCTGGAAGTCAGCATAGGGCTTCCCTCACAAATGAAAGCACAGGGCAGGGCAGGGCAGGGCCTTGCCAGGCAAAGCTCATCCGCTGTGCCAGATGCCATCAACCCAGGAAGCTGTCCACGGCTGGAGACAAACTGTGTCTCTTTTTCCCCCTGCTGTCTGAAGGACAGCAAAGGAAGGAATGGAATTTGGTGTCTGAAATTTTCTTCAATACAGCAATAACTGAGCATGTGTCTGCAGGGGTTCTTCATCAGTACAGTAAGAAAGAATTGTAGGGCTTTCAGTATTTGCTATGCCTCCTTTTCCTCAGTAATGTCAACATGCCTCTTGCTGTCCTCCCCATCCTTCTTATTGATGCCAAATTGTTTTTTGCCTTTTTGCTTTTATATTTCCTTCATATATATTAATAGCTCTATTGTTGCATAGTTATAGTTCCTAGCTAGCCCCAGTACCTTTCCCTGCCCCCATGGGCAGAAAGACAAAACAGATTCCAGAGGCTCCAAGCCAGGGGGTCCAAGGCCTCTATCCTATCTTGGTTCTTCCTGGAAGCCAAGGTTGAGAACAGCTCTTTGAGATACATTTTCATAAACAAAGTTTAGTTCCTATCTAACCAGGGCTACAGAAAGAGGTGGAACCATAAGGGGGAATGACCTCACCACTTACGTCTCTAATTGGGGATTTTTTTAAAGTTATGCTAATTTGCTAAACTTATAAAACTGTATATACTCCATGCAGGGGTGGGCATTTTCCATATCTGCCCCTGGAGGCCTCCAATAAAGACCAGCCTTTATATTACCTCCCCTATTAATACTGTTTGAAAGTGTGTTGTTTTATTTCTAAGCCTTTAAGGCATCAATATCAGCAATTTGCTGATACTCAAGAAAGTTATAGATTTCAGATCAGCTTTTATTTCCTCTGAGCTCTGTTCTTCTTTACTGTGAACATGCTTTAAACATAAGTGGCACCAGCTAAGTTAGCTCAGTCACTTCAGTGGCTTTCTGCAATCATGCTCATTAGAGGAGCTGGGCTAACTGCAAGATGCTACATCCATGGGTCTGTTTTCATGATTGCATTGTATCCTGTGACCATGACAACAGATCAGTTTTAGTGATGAAAAAGAGAGAAAAGTAAGGCAAGGTGAGGCGAGGTAAGGCAGGAGAGAAGCAAGGAAGGAAGGAAGGAAGGAAGGAAAGGAGGGAGGGAGGGAGGAAGGAAGGAATTCGGAAGGAAGGAAGGAATTTGGAATTCAGAAGGAATTCGGAAGGAATTCGGAAGGAATTCAGAAGGAAGGAATTCGGAAGGAATTCGGAAGGAAGGAGGGAAGGAAGGAGGGAAGGAAGGAATTCGGAAGGAAGGAAGGAATTCGGAATTCGGAAGGAAGGAAGGAAGGAAGGAAGGAAGGAAGGAAAAGAGCATTCATGGAGGGATGAGGGGACAGGGAGAGACTGACAATGGTTAAGCAGAAACATATCACCTTTCTGAAGGTCCAAACAATGTCTCGTTGTTCCCCTCCATCTGGTCTTCTTGGTGGTGAGGATTCCCCACTGCCGAAAAGTGTGGAATCCCGTGCATTAATATTTGTTTGGACCAGGTGGGAATGCCCACATGCCTCCCTTGGTGAGGGCAAGGTAAGTTTGACACTGTCCCTTGCAACACTGTGGATCTGTTGTATCATTTGCAGTGCTTTGGTGAAGGGTTGGGGAGTCCCTTTGGGGGAGCCTTTGATGGGCCATGACAGCCCCTCTGCTGTCCTGTAGATGCGGCTTTTCCCAGGGTGAAGGGGCCCCCCACAGGCTGAGGTGGTCTGCACAATGGAGGATGGGCAGTCACTGCCTCTCACCAGAGGCTTTTTACCACACCCAAAACCTCTCCTCCACCCTGTCCCCCTCTCCCTCCCCCCGCCTTGGTGTGAGGGTCCGTACAGGCCTGGCAGCTTGGTCTCCACCCCAAAGGTGCTAAGCTTGATCCCTTAGTGAATGTGTTCTTTTCCCCTGAGCCTTGTCTTCATCAATGAGCACTCCAGGGCCCTGTGCCAGTTTGGCCAAATTTAGAAATATATCCTCTGAGAGAAGGCAGGTTACCAACCACCCCTCCCCCACCAGGTTTGGGAAAAAATAAATTTTCCTCGAAGGAAAGTGAAGGAGATAAAAATTATTTATTTAACAAACACATGGGAAAAGGATAATAATGCTAAATAATAAAATCTCTCGCTGTGGAGAAAAAACCTGGGAAAGTGTTTGAGTCCTCCCTTTGGTCTCCTCAGAGCTGGGGCTTGGCCCAGGGCCAGGCCCTCTGTGCTCGGTGGAAAGTCCTCCCGATGTGTTCTGGTATTGAAGCAGCCCAGCAGAAAAGGGAGAAAATCCAAAAATCCAGGGAAGGAAAAGAGTTCAACTCTCAGTCTCTCTCTGGAGAAAAAGAAGCTGAAAAACTGGCCAAAAACTTACTGGAAAACAGCAAGCTGGGTGCTTCCTCGCTCTCCTGCCGCAGTTGAAAAAAAGTCTCTATCTCTGTGTGACCTTGAACAAGCTGCAACTGCTTTGAAGAAGTTTTGCTCAAGTTTTCCTCCCCCCTCTCAGGCTCAGTTTAAAGGCATAGAAAGGCACAAAATTAATTCCTGGGCATAGGGCAGCGATATGGGATACACATCATAAAGTCACCCCAAGACAGGCCCCATTCAGGGTTTTGGTGATTTTCTCTGTAGCTTTTGTACAGTTTTGCTATAATAGGCAAAAGTCCCTCATGATGATGTTTAAGCCATAAATTATAACATGCAGTCTCTGCCAATGAGGCTGGGGATGGATGAATTATTCTATGATTTATTTTTCTTTAAATTAAAAAAATATTCTTAGTGCTCCAGCAATTCACATATCTTTTTGTCTATCTGTTAAACCAGAAAGCACCAGTATGAAGAAAAAGCTCAGTAATACAAAATACATGTAAGAGCTCTTTACAGAAACTCTTAGCCATGTATGGTTTATACTGGAATTAAGGGCCTAATAAGGAAGAACATGAATTTAATTATAAACTGCATTAACGAAAAAATTGCCATAGAGGAAACAAGTCTTAAAAAAGCAAGACAAGCAAACGACCTTGATATCAGAGTTGTTGTCTTCTACTAAGGGAATTGCTTTTGAGGGGGAACTGAAAGGCTGAAGATTTACTTCCCTTCAAATGACACAAAATGGAAGAAGAGAAAATACTTTCACTTCATTCACAGCAGATGAGAAAAGGCATTTAAGCAAATGAAAGATGAAGGCTACCGTGAATTAAATTTTCCATGAATAGTTTCATAAATATGAAATGATTGCTTCTACCAGCAGCTAGAAATGAAGTCAAGATAAAGAATTTCCTGCTGTGTTATTCAGAGGATCTTATTTTTAAAAAGTTACAGGTTTTTCTGAGTGGCTGTAGGCAAATCACTTCTTCTCAGTTCCACAAAGAGAATTGTTCAATTTGTTACTTTCAATTTTTAATATTGTTCAAAAACAAATAATAGTTTTTATTCATGCATGGGGATTAACCAAACAAGGACAGATTTGAGAAAGACAAACTCAAAAATATGTGATTACTAAATTATGGCATTATCTTGGGAGCTGAGACATTTTCATTCATGTTCCTTTAGGGATAGCTGGAATTTATACCACAGTTTTCTTTCAGTCTTGGGTGAAGTACAGGTATGGCGTCAGTCTCACCCTGCCTGACTGTGGGTTGTGCAGGTGGGAGCTCTCCATGTCTTCACGATATATTTTGGGGGATGTGAGATTGTTAGATTAGATTTTCAGGAATATGGAAACATGAAACATGACACGTTTTGATTTCTGGTAGGGCTTAGGCATAGAACTCCCCAGCAGTCAGAAAGTAGGTAGATATGGTGCCCAAATGTATACATTTAGGTAAAAGTGAGTGAATATGCAAATTTATGGTAAAGTTCTGTCTTTCAAAGAGATGAGATTAGCAGTGCCTTGGTTTTGAGGACATGGATTTGAACTATAAACCCTCAACTCTATTTGTGAATCTAGCCAAATTTTGTTTCTCCATCTATATGTGTGAATATGAGTATGTCATATCATGTGGTATGACATCTCTATGAAGAGGATGAATTTATTGATACTTGAAAGAATTTAATAGGTCATGTGCCAAAGAGCACATGAAGAAAGGCTTATAAATAGATTGTCAGTACATAAGCAGTCAACATATTTGTGTTTAAGATTGCATTTGTGTTGCATTCCAAAGTAGACCAGCTGCTTCCTCGAGGCAAGGGCAGTGGGATCAGTGGGGGTTTCCCATGGGGCGGCCATGGATCTGGACAGGCCAGAGGGACAGCTGAGGGCATCTCCAGACCAGAGAATCAAGTAACTCCTCAAGGATGAGGTCAAGGCAGGAGAGCAAGCAAAGAAGTAAGGATGAGGATCACCCTCTTTGAATTGTCTTGTTAATGTCACTGAGCAGCCAGACACTTCCTGACCAGGTGTGATTTGTTGCATTATTAATGACCTTAACACTGCCTGTATCAACCTTCCTATGCTATGCAAATATAAAAAGAGACTAAGGAACAGAATTTTGTAGATCGGTATAGAAAAGCTACATCCTATCTTTGTACTGAATTTTCTTATATCTTTAGAAGAAATATAATGGCTCTTAAGGTGGCTATTGCCATGTCTACTGTCACTGAAAAGTGAATTATGAACTAAGGGCATTTCTTCTGAATTTGTAGAAAGCATCTTAGCTAATATTTGTGGTTTGGCATGAAATGAATGGTTCCATGGCTGGGGGCACCTTATTTTGAAAGACACATGTTGAGTCATATGAGAAAAGAAGGGAGTTTCACCCTTGCTAAATCAACGGTTATCTATCAGTTAGGCAAGCAGACATGCTGGACAGATTCTCTTGAATGATAAAATGCACATTAATAATAAACTGAAGAAATTGATCTGAATTTTTAAAACACACTTCAATGTTATCATGATGCATAAGCATCCTAACATCATTCTTTTTCCTGTTTGTCCGGTGAGGTAAATGGTCCTCCTCACATTCTCCACATATTTGCAGTTCAGCAATTGCAGTGCTCAAAATAACATTTGAATGTAAATACCTTATTTCATAATCTATTGCTTCTTTTGTTGATTTTTTAAGTTTTACTTTGTTCACATAACTTGCAGAGGAAGTTATAACAGATTACTCAACAAGGAGTGATTAAGGCTAATGGCTTTATCTCTTGTAGTTAGCATATAAAGTTGTTTAGGAAGTAAGAGGGAAAAGAAAAAGCAATCAGTTTCTATTGAAAAAGACAAAAGATTGGATAACTGCATTGTGGCAGTGCAAGTGGCTTCTGCCGCCCTGACCACTCAGGACAGCACAGACAACAAGCTATGATGGTCAGAATCCCAAGTTTAAGCACCCCACTTGGCAGAGATGGTGAGAACCCATAATCCCTTTGTTCTGTCATTTGCATGTTTTCTCCCAATTGGTTAAGGTTCTCCCCTCCCTATTTTATGTATGAATTCATGTTTATGCATTTCCCTTCGTCAATATGTATAAGTTCTAGAAAGTTCTTTGTTCCTCGACACCCCATTGGTTCCTTCCCTAGGTCCTTCCTATGCAGTGTCCCTATTGGTCCCTCCATTGTTCACCCCACCTACTTACCCTCATATCAGTGCTTAAGATCCCTTTCCCCACCTATTCTGTGTCCCGTATAAAATCCCTGGACCCTCCAAAAAATCTGGCTTTTCGTCCCGGTCCCTTCACAGAATAAATGTACATGGAACCCACATGGAGAGTCCCCTTTCTTTTACTTCTTCGTCTCTGCTGGTGTGTGCCTTTTCAATCTGCTTTGAGGGAAGCCCCTTCACGTGAGGTGCTCGACTCTGACTGCCAGCCTGTTTCTGTGTGAGTTTAACTGCTGTGGGTGGACAGGACTGTGGCTAGACCGCCAGACTCCTTTTGGCTAGCATGCAGCTCCCTGACACTGCATGACAGAACTGGGCTGTGTTACTGAAATACAGTAAAATACATAAAAGAAAGTCCAAGTGTAAGTAGAAAATCATAGACATTTCTGAAAGTGCAGCACATTTTCTTCTTGAGGTTCAGAGGAAGTTTTGCCGAAGTGTTTTTAGTATATGTTAGAGGAAAAATGTAATAATGCTGGAAGGAATTCTAGGGAACCTCTTATTTTTTTCAAAAAGAAAAAATGTGTATGCACACACATGTATATAAGATACAACTGAATACCTGAGTGGTAATTTCCTTGGATTACTGGAGGCATGACAGGAACTTTGCCATGATACATTAATTGCTTAAATTAAAGTATGTGAAATTTCACCATTTAAGGTGTAATGGCAAGATAGTAACTAATGACTAATTCTTGTATATTTAAGTGCATTTTTCTTGTTTCCTTATTAGTAAGGATGAGCGATGCTTGTTGTTTGGCCAATAGAATATTCTGGGTTTACATTTGTGAGGAAAAATGGTCCAATTTTTAATATGATACTTTAGATAAGGAGAGTTATTAGTTGTTTATGGTAATAACAGCTCAGGTAACAGCATTTTGAACAGGTGGAAATACTTGCTAGTACCTGAGTAATTATACCCCTGAACTGCTATAACATTCCTATGACATCTGCCATAGAGTCCATTTGCAACAGGTTTCCAAAAGAAATATGAGACGTGCAGAAGGCCTGAGAAAATTTAGGGGAATGACTTTCCTTCCCTGCTGGCAAAATGCAGACTCTTACCCAGAGTTTATATAACCACTGAGGAAACTGGTAACACAGGGTCTTTGCCATGTACAGAACTTCCAGGGCAGTGCTAAAAAATCTGTGGAATGCCATGAAGGAAAAGAATAAAATATATCCCTTGTTGTTTCTGTGAATGAACATAGCCAGACTAAGAATTGCGTTCTGAAAACTGTCACTTCAAATAAATTAATGGTGGAAAAAAGATGCAGTGAGGAAAGTAACACATGCAATACATAATTTTATGTGTATCTACACAAGCGTGTACATACATGTGCACATATATTGACGTGGTGCACTTTGATCACTGCTCACATAAAACTGCATTAGGTGTAATCTGTTGCAACAGATTTTGATCTGTTCTATTCACTAGAGCTCCTGGAGTTTACTTTTTGATATTATGTCATGTTCATTTTCTATTTTCTTGCTCAATTACTTTTAATTTCTGGATCAGAAACAAAATCAATTTTGTGTCAGTTGACTTGTAACCATCACCAATAAATTCGCAGGTGTTTTTACTCTTCAGGACTATTTGCTTTCAATCCTCAATCAGTTTTTTAGTCTAATAGTTTGCTTCTTCACATCAGATCTGCTTACCTTGAAGATCAGTCTTTTTTGTGTTAGGATACATTGAAAGCTTTCTTGAAGTGTTGGTAAATTATGTCCTCAATTTTCACCCTGCCTGTCAGAAGCTTCAGTAAGATTTATTACAATGCCTTTTGCTTTTCTAAGTTCATGTTTGGACTATCTTTAATCAAAATGTGTCTCACTAAATGAGAGCCCAGTACACCACTCACCTTCTTTGCAGCAAGGGCATGTTGAAGGCTCATGTCCAGCCTGGTGTCCACCATGATTCCCAGACTCTTTTCTGTAAAGCTGCTTCCCAGCTGGGTAAGTGCCTAGCATACATTTGTATCTGGGGTTGTTGTTCCCAAGTCTTTGCTCTTCCCTTGTTGAAGTTCATAGGCTTTTTGCCTCTCCAGACTGTCAAAGTCTCCCTGGATGCAGAAAAACCTTCTACTGTATTAGCCACCCTTACCAGTCTGGTGTCATAAGAAATCTTGATGAAGGAATGCTCTGCCTCATCGTCCAGCTTGTTAATGAAGGTATTGAAAAAGTACTGGACTCAGTACTGGCCTAGTGAGCACATCACTAGTCACTGACCCCCAACTAGACTTTGAGCTGCTAATCACCACCTTCAGTGACCAGCTCTTCAGTCAGTTTTCAATCCACCTCATTGTCTGCTCATCCAGCCCATACATCAGCAGCTTCTCTCTGAGCATCATATGGGAAACAGTGCCATATATGTTCCTACACTGCTTACCAAAGTCCTGGTGTTTCCTGAAAACTCATGAAACTATAAAAGCATACACACTGGAGAGTACTTCATTATTTTAATAGACAGAAGGAACACATTTACTTTCATAGAAGTAAAACCTTCTTTTAGCTCTCAGTCCCATCAATAAAAAAAACCAATTTGTTCTTCATACAAAAGAACCTTTTCAGATTAATTTTATTTCATGTGTTCTAAACAGTCATTTGAAAACATAAATTGATTTAATAAACTTGTTATGTTAACTTCAGGAATCTATCCATAAATGCTTGGTGAATATTTACTATCAGGGACTGCATTTATCTATAGAAAAATGAAAGCTTTACTTTGATTACAGTCAGAACAAGGATGAGAGGAAAATCTAATAATGATGGAAGAGTTAAAGGTTCAGAAATCAGATATTCTAGTACAGAAAGAAGCATATAGAGAAATCAGCATGCAGGGAGAATCTAATAATAAGATATTTGAGTCATGTATGTAGAATATATGCTTTGAAGAGTACAGACCATGTGAGAGTGTTATGATCCAGTTGATGAACGATGTCTCTGCCCAAATTAAGGTGCAAGACCATATGCCAAAGTCAATAGTATACATTTTATTTAACAGTAAATGAGAGAGAGAGACGGAGCCAGAGACAGAAAGAGAGAGACAGAGAGAGAGAAAAAAAAAAGTGAAAGAAATAGAAAAGAGGTGGGGGGGAGGGGGGGAGAGAAAGAGAGTGACAGAGATAAATTAAGTAGAAAATACCACCACTCCATGGATTGTACCAGCATCCTGATGATCCTCTACAGCTGGTCTTCTTGGTGGTGAGCGTCCCCCAAAGAACATAGAGTCCAGTGGATTAATATGGGCTCAGGCCAGGTGGGAATGCCCAGGTACCTCCCACAGGGAGGCAGCGGGGCAAATCTTACACTGTCTCTTGAAATAGACGCTGGATCTGTTGCATCACTTTGCCTCACATGCAGTCCTCTGGTGCAGGTCCTCCAGAATGAGTCTGGGGAGTGATTCGGATCTTTGATGGATTTTGATACCTCCCAGTGGCCTATCATGTGAATGTCCCATGGATGCGGTCTTCCTGTTGTGGGGGGTTTTAAAGCTGATCCAGTTTGTGAAAGGGAGAAGGGTTGTTCACTCCTCCGACCAGAGGTTATGCCACACACCCAAACCTCTTCTTCTCCCACTTTGGTAGTGGGAGAATGTGTGCAAACATGGCCTCAGCAGATGCGCCTGTGGGCTGTGGCCTTCTCCAGGGTGAACCCAGCCAGAGCTGATTTTCAGGACAGCTGCTGTGTTTGGATTTCTTGTGGATATATTCTTCTCCCTAGACCTGAGAGAATTGAACCGCAGTGTCACCTTTATCTTATCTCAAGTTCCCTTAGGTGACTTAACACAGAGTCCAAAGTTCCCCTCCGGAGGCATCTTCAGGGAGGGGTGGGTTTCCATGGTCACAGCTTCTTTATACAGTTTTGCCATAATGGATGAAAGTCCTTTGTAACAATGTTTAAGCCATGAATCATAACATTTCAGTCTCTGACAGACTGCAACGTTGAAGGAAATGAACTTGCCACAAAAAGCAATGCAGGAGCATAATTTTTATTACAGATGTTCCACGGATGGACTTAACCCCGAAAGACTGTACAGGTACAAAATACTATGACATCTGTCATTCTATTGCTTTTCCTTAAAATTTAGGTATAGCCTCATAAATTGTCAAGTGTTGTTAAATTACTGACATCCAAATCTAAAGCAAAGAACAGTTCCGAACTCGGCCTTCTCTATTCTAGAGTACCTTTTCAATTTCTGTTCATAAAAAGTCAGCCCAAGTTTCAAGAGTAATTGGTCCATTGTTTACTTTCTTGTTCAGTGCAGTTTTTTGTTTGTTTGTTTGTTTGTTTAACACCTCTATACCAGAGGTGCCATTTCTGTTCACTTGAAAATGTTTGTCTCCTGGTTCAAAATCTCATTTTCTTTTTCAAAATTGGGGAAGTCTTATGCACTTGCTTTGAATGGTGCTATGTTACTCTCAGTTACATTGAACTGCATGGTCCTCTCTAATAAGGTGACCAGAATGGCATACTGTATTGTAAGTTTTTCTCACTAATCCCTTACATTGTATGAAGTATAACTTAAATAAAATTATTCTAAATTTTCTATGCATTCTAGTTTTACCATTGCTAATTACTCTGTATGATTCTTTAGCATTTATCAAGAGTTTCCAGATCCTTCTCCTCCTCTGTATTTGTAGAGGAAGTCAGTATAGTTTGCTGTACTTCCTTCTGCACTGGCTCTTCCTTTATTTATCATATCTACTTAAAGTCGCTGTCATCTGTTATAATTTTATTCCTTGATATCAATAGCTATATTTTGTTAATTCTGCAAGGCTTTGTTCATGATCTGGATGTTGAAAACACACCACCTATCCAAAGAAGCTTTCAGATTAAGAGCTTACATTCCAAAAATAATCAAACTTATATAGAATTTATATTAAAATGGTGTGTTTATTTAACAGTGACCTATTTCCAGTGAGGAGCCAAAAGCAGCTATTATTTAAACTGAACTGCAGAGTTTGGGGGTTTCTTGAATAGAAAAGTTTGCACAAGTTTGAACTTATTGAACAGTTTAAGGAGTGGTACTTCCATGGCAGTTCATATTATCACAATTTTGAGAAAGTACTGCTTGCACACATGCAGGCTAATTATGATAGCAATTTTCATTTCAATATCCCAGTGCAAAAGTGAGAAATAAGCAGCCCAGTATAAAACTTAGCCCTATTTCCTGCCGGGATTGATTCCATTATGTGAAGTCAGCAGCTGAGGTTTTTTGGAAATTAAGTTTTGAAGTCCAGAATATGTTTCCTGGGTTAAATGAGACATGACAAGCTAGAAATTAAATATGGCCTTTAAAAAGTAGCCCTTTGTAAAAGGACACAGGGATGTGTTATTAAGCTTTCAGCAACTAGCTGTTTTTCAGGATAACACACAGTGCTACTGACAAAATGCAGACAGCTTCTTACCAGCTGCTGATTGCATTTTGAGCCAATAGTTACTAATAGAAAAGAACTGAGAGACTATTTCAGGTTAAATGTTTCTCCCATTCTTTCCTCAGAAGTGAAATGTGAAAGATATTTTTATTAAATTTCTCTACCAGTTCACCTAGGATATAACTTTCATTCTCAAAAATAAAGCCAGCTGGGCCTCATTCCTCCCCTACTCTTCACTAGACAATTGCACTGAGCACATAAGCCTTGACATTTTCCTTTCTAGGTTGGTAACACCAGTTAGAGCTAGAATGCGCTCAGTGAGGTACAGAGCATGGAAAGAAAATCTAGGTTTGTGAGCTACCTACTGTCTTCCTTGTGAATGAAAGCCACACGAATTATGTGGCTCTCCTTCAGAACCATTTTTCTTCTGATGGGCAGGTGTGTATGTATCTGCTATTCTTACAGGGATGGGTTTTTTAGGTAATATATTCTGCATCATAAGACCAAGAAAGTATTGGATTTCACAAAATTTTAGATGGTGTAGGAGCTAGATGTCCTTTAAAGTTCCTTCCAACCCTAACTACACTGTGAATCCACAACTCTTAAGATTCTACTCCATTAACAGGGTAAAGCCATTGTGGCACTGGAAGGAAAAGGTATTATTGCACATTAACTGTACTATTGGTATGCAGCCACTCTATAAGTACATACTTTCTTTTCCCTTAATCTGAACTATTGTATATTTATGTCTCTATTTCTATACTATGGTATCTGTATTTTGTGTTGCAAAAGTTTCTAAGTTGTTTTGCCCCCTTTTGATTAAATTACATGAAAACTATTACTTATGTCATGCTTTTTGTAATATTCAAAGGCAATTCATCACACTGAAGCAATTTAATAAGCACTGTTTCTTAGAAATCTCTTGATCTAATGGTTTTAGAAAGGTGTGTTAAATTTTATGCATGTTTTTATTCTTTTACATAAGATGCTGAATTGCATCCTTTAGATTTCAGTCTCTGGCTATAAAAGTTTCTTACACCTCTTATTAATTGCTCTCATAATCAGTTGCTAAAGATGCACTTCATCAGTTGCTGAAATTACTACCGTGCTTTAAACAAACCAACAGGAGGCAAATGTAAAGACTGGATTGTGAGGATGGGCAAGACATGTTTGGAACGGAACTCTTGGAAAGCAACCAGGTTAAGGTTATATTTGAGATGTTGTGAACAGCCTATCAGAAAGAAAAGCTATCTCAAATTGCCTCTAGGCTTAGGAATTTAAGAAATGGAGTACTCTTCATTCAATAACTTTCCCCAAACTGTAAATCCAAGATGAAATTACAACCGTAATTTTCTAGCTCCTTTTGTTCCCACTACATTCATAAGAACCAGCTGAGAATTTTTGTTCCCTCGGAATTTTTGCTTTCCTCTCCTGAGGCTGAAGCTGAGGGCAGAGATCTGAATATCTCCAGGATGTGAATGTTTCCTAGAGTATTCAGCAAAAACTTATGCTCAGGACATAATTACAACTTTCTTTGTTTTCAATCCACATATTGTGGGGAAATAGCTTGAGGCACTATATTCTAGGGAACAATTGCAATCTATTTTTATCATTATTTTCCTCATATTTATGGGTAATCTGTTTCATTTGCCACACCATAATTGCCTTGTCTCATCCAATTCTGCTTTAATTTCAGTCCTATCTTCTTTTCTCCACAGAAATTATTGTCACTTTGCTTTGAATATAACACCATTACTGAGTTACCTCCTTCAAAAATAAATTTAAGCAGTACATCTCAGTCACTCTGAGTGCACAGTGTGAATCTTGGGGTTGCTCTCTGCAGGGTCTGGAGTTGGACTTTGATGATCCTTGTGGGTTCCTTCCAGTTCAGGATATTCTGTGATTCTATGATTGGCAAAAACATTTTGTAATCTAGATTTTAAAAAATCTGTTAATTCTTGTTGGGTTTTGTTGTTGTTGTTGTTGTTGTTGTTTTCGGTTTTTTCTTTGGGGTTTGGAGGGGGTTTTTTGTGTTTTTTTCTCATACTACCTTCCCAAGTCCTGTCGCAAGAGATACCTGATGCTGGATAGCAGTGTAACTACTTTCCAGGACACTGAACAAACTCTCCTATCAAGTTTATGGACTAGAAGGATACAAATTCCCAAGTGGCACCCCTTTCCCAGAATTACCAGAGAGACATTGGGGATGAAAGCTGTAGCAACAGCTCCTTTACAGATTTTGAATATGAATCTGTATTAACAATCTACTGTGCCATAAACGTGAGTTCTTAAATCTGCCTTCTAGATGTTTTTGGTTTGTCTGTGAGAGAAGGTCTCCTAATTTAGAAAAGCCATGAACAAAATCTCTCCCTCTATTCTTTTTTTAAAAACCATTTAAATTTGCTGAAAGGAAAAACTTCCTTTCTTGTCACCACTTTTGTATGAAACATATTTCTTGTTTTCATTTCACTAAGACTTGAGAATTTTAAATAATTTTTTGTCTCTGTTTTTTAACAGGTTCCTCATTTAAAAAATGTATTTGAGGTGACAAACTTGGAAAAATAATTGCTCCTCTATACTTTCCACTTCTATTTTTTTTTTGACAGGCTCTATTTTTTAAAATTGGTTTATATGAAAACTACAAAGAGCTAGGAACAAACATAAGTTTTGAAACGCCTTAAAAAGCTTTTAAAAAAAATCTTGACAGGTTGTTTTAGAAATATTGATAAATTCTACACCAGTTATTTGAAGAGCTTGTAAACTGTCAGAAAATTCATTTGGCACCTGAAGCAATGTCTGAAACTCGAAAAAGGGTATCAACACAGGAATTTAGGTGTAAAACTCGAACAAATGTAGAATTCAGAAAACATTTTTTTTGTCTCTTTTGGTCTGGGCCCAGGCTGTTTATTTGAAGAAGAGGAAAATGAAGTCTATGCAAGTGATTGGATCCAAAACCAGTATATAAATCAAGGTGATTTTTGTGAGCATTCATTTAAACCTGGACTATATCCTGGGAAAACTGTTACAGGTTGAATGGAGGGTGGAGTACACAATGTCCAGAGGGCTATGTCAGCTTCATTCACTGTAGGAGTCCCTCCCCTCCGCCATGTAGCCCTGGGAGAGGAGAGACAGGGGGAGACACGGGGTTTCCCTGGCCCTGCTCAGCCTCATTCCCACTGGTTGTTTTGTGTTTCCCTGTGCAGGCAAGGACCCTCGGTCTGGTGATTGTGAGAGTTTCTCGGCAGAGCCCCGGCCATGCAGCTGGGGAAATAAACATCTCTGAAACATCTATCAAGAATCTGTCCATATATATTTATTTTCCATGGGACTCCTTGTTTGGTGCATCATGTTGCAGTATCCCTGCTGTAACTAATCATGGAGAATTGCGAGCAGAACGATCCCCGATCCCTAAACGACTGATGTGTGAGTAAACCCTAGAAACTTTGGATTCCTCTTCTTGGTTTTGTTTTGCTATTCCATATCTAAACTATGGAGGAACCGTGGGAAGACTCTTGGCTCTCAAAGCTGCATATGGACATTTATCTTAAACTTGAAAAGATTCTTGAACAATGATTTGTACATTTTAGCTTAATTCAAGCTCAAAAGGAACTGAAACACTTCCTGGCATGGTTGTTTAAGAACTTTTTCTATGTTTCTTGGGATTTAATTCTTACCAAAGACTTTTGGAACACCGCTTGGACACAGTTAATACTGGAGTCAAAATATATGCCGATGGAAGAATATTTTTGTGAATATTATTTAATTACCGAGACTGTTGAGCAATGTCAGCTGTGTCCTGGTGAAGGGAAGCCTGGCTCAGGGACCGTGCGGCCCAGGCCACGTGGACTGAGCGCTCTGCGAGCAGCAGCGAGGCGCAGCCGTGGCCAGCGGAGCCACCTGAGCTGCAGTGTCGGTGGCAGAGAGAGGCACAGCAGGAGCGGCAGGACCCGGCGGTGCCCGCCCGGCCCATGCAGCGCGTGGTGGAGTGAGCCCCGGGAATGCCCGACCGAGAGGGGCGGCGCGCGGGCCGGCGGCACGGTGGTGGCAGAGCGGAGCCGCACCGAACCGAAACACGCGCTGGAGCGGGGTGTGGGGGGGTCGTCGCTCGGGGCCCGGCCGAGACGTGGTGCAGCGCCTGGCATTGGCAGCGAAGCTGCGACCAGAGGAACGCACGGAGAACTGAGCGGCGCGGCCCAGCCCAGCCCGAATGCGACCCGGGAAGAGCGCGCAGGCACGAGCAGCCGAAATTCCAACACGGGAGCGACCAAAGAAAGCAAGAATGCAGCGAAAGAAAACAGCAGCCACTGGAAAAAGGAAAAGATCATACTAAGTTTAGGGATAGTAAAATGGTATAATGTTAAGAAATTATGGTTTTATAACAAGGTGTGACAACCAGCAAGACATATTCGTGCATAGAACTGCTATTAAAAAGAATAACCCTGAAAAATGCATCCCAAGCTTGGGAGATGGAGAGTGTGGAATTCAAAATTATACAGGTAGAAAAGGGTTACAAGCATCGCAGGTCACTGGGCCTGATGGTGTTCCTGTAAAAGGCAGTATATATGCAAAAAATCGTAGTCATGTTAGACAATATCTCCATTGTAAGCCCCCCCTACAGTCTCCCTTTCCTAATCCCACCTTTCCCTTTTACCCTATGTCCTATTACCCCCAGTGTATTCCCAATCCGTTTTTTCATCCATGGTTTCCCTCACAAAACCATGCTTTTGCCAATTGTTTCCCCAAAAATCCCTTTCCAATGCCGAGTGGGGGATGAAAAGGGGGAGGGAAGAAATTAAACCCTCTCCTGCCTCAGTTTCCCCACAAAGCATGCTCAGAGAGTCCTGTCTCCCTTCTGTCAGCCTTGAGATATTCCAGAGAATCTGTTTGGACATTTAAAGACTCAGGAGGGTGGCTTGGTTAATTTAAAACTGCTCTTGTTATGTTTATCCAGTTGTTTTCAATGTTAAGTTTTAAACCTCTTTTGTTAAAAATAAACGGGAGAAGTGTTGGGGTCCCTCCCCCGCCGTGTAGCCCTGGGAGAGGGGCCCTGAGGGCACAGACACGGGGTTTCCCTGCCCCTGCTCAGCCTCGTTCCCATGGGTTGGTTTGTGTTCCCTGCGCGGGCAGAAGGACCCTTGGTCCCGTGACTGGAACAGTTCCTCGGCAGAGCTCCAGCCATGCGGCTGGAGAAATAAACATCTCTCTGAAACAGCTATCAAGAATCTGTCCATATATATTTCTTTCTACGGGCCTCCTTGTTTGATACATTGTGTTACAGAATCCCCACTGTAATAATTCACTCTGTGATTCTGACTTGGATCTAAATTCTGAGATATGAAAATCATCTGTGATTGAGATTTGAATGTTCAGCACTGGTGGACTGTGGCGCAAACTGGCTTGCAAATACATAATGTATATTTCATAATATAAAACCAATATGAATTTCTCTAGCCCCACTTTATTTGGCTGCATTGTCTCTCATTTATCTTGAAAATGTTATGCAATTTTCACATTGAAATATGTAAGTTATCTGATACAATTGCTATCATTACACAGTAAAAGAAAGCAACTCATAAGACACACACACAGGTATTATATATATGTGTGTGTGTGTGTATATATATATACGTACTTATGGCAGCCAGTGAGGGGTCAGTAGCTCTGACTGAGGAAGAGGTGACCAGTCTGGAGAGATGGTCCCAAAAGATAACATCTTCCCGAAGCCCAGTGTCTTCCCTCAGCTGCAAGCTAGGAGGGCCCGTGCAGAAGCTGTCAGCTCTTCAGTGATTGTCAGCTCGTGATTTCAGCTCAGCTCTGCAGGGCAGCCTCCAGGCCAGACCAGGGAGAGAGACAAGAGGCCCCTGTAGCTGTTCCGCACGAGGTAGCTTCATTAGTTAGGCAAAGGGGAGCCAGGGACGAGCATCTCTCTGCCCTCACAGGGGCAGGGGACTAGCTCTTATACAGGGGGTGGGTATCAGAAGGTAAGGGGCAATGGGTTACAAAGGATCTGCATAGGGTCTCCCAGAGGATTCTGGGTCTGTCTTCTTCTCGTCATAACTGAAGAGTAGCTGCCTTTCCAGGGGAGTTCAGCTGGGAGGTTTAGGCATTCTCCCTATCTCAGCAGGCGTCCCTCCAGGGTAGGGGCTGGGCATACCCCACACATACTTACTAGAGAAAATACAGGGAAAGGGCCCTGCACGACCAGAGGGCCAAGGCCTGCAGGTCTTCCTCTGGACGGAGATGTAGAGACCAGGGATGCATTTTGATCTAAACAATTAAAGGATAAGATTGTTTATCACATATTGTGGCCCTTCTCCTTGCTCACAAAGGAAATTGGGGGGCACATTGGTATTAGGGAGTTAAAATAGATCTGTTTATAAATTAGTACAATAGGCTATAGTTCATCTGAAAAATTCTGTCACTACAAGCTATGAACATTTCAATAGATGGATCTTACGAATACTGTGCTATTTTTAATAACTAAAAGTTCAATGGAACATATAATAGAATTCAGGTGTATTAACACCTTCATGTTTGTCTTACTAGTAGACTAGAGAAGTAGCTTTCAGATTATTGGATCAATTAAGTACTTTATATATGGTTAGTGGTGGAAGGAAAGATTTTCTAAATGTAATTTTGCTACTTGAGTATAATAGCATCCAGGATCTGGCTAATGAAGTACAGCAACAAGTCTCAACTTTTCTGGAAAATGGTAGACTATTGAGCAGTGCTGACAAAAGTGAGCTTGCGTAGCAGCATGCCAACTCTCAACAGTTAATTGGTATTTCTAGAAAATGAAAAAGTAAACGTGTGTGTATGTATATATGCTCACAGTGCATAGCTTCACAGAGTTCCAGGTATAACTTCACAAGTGTAACACAGAAGGACTTTGCTTCTGAATAATCTGGATCTGATGTCAGAAAGAAATACCAGAAAAGCTCTTTTACACCCTTCAGGAACAACTGAATTCTTCTGTGATTTTATTTTTGTCAGTGAAAATTGAAACTTTTGTCCTAATTTTCATCCAGTTGCATGAAAGGACAGATGTGTCTAGACATCCAGGTCTGGACCAGAGTTCTTAATCACCGCAATAGTATTGTACCTTTAAAACTAAGTGCAGATTCCCTTCTATTTTTGAATGTGAGGTTCTAAATTTGTTGACATTCAAGTTTTAAGTGTGGGGTTGGGGTTTTTTTGTAGGTTTTTTCCTGGTTTTTGTTGTTGAGATTTTTTATCCCTATGTCATTTGTTGGTTTGTGGTTTTTTTCATTAAGTAAATGCAAGTTCAAACTACTTTTCCTCTTTTGACAAAATTACAAGTTTTTCTACTGGAGCCAGGCTTTTTTCTGGTCTCTGTTCTTTAGGATACTAGATAGTGATGGCTTATATCTCTGAAAGAAATATCTGTTCTGGCATTATGTCTGAGGTATGTGGTTTATTATTAGGGTTCAGGTTGGTTTGCTGTTGCAGCTTTCAGCTTTCTGCTGCTAAGTACTTCAAAGGCATCTCAGGGTACCCAAATATTGAGAAATACACTAAACAAAAAGCAATACATTAAAAAAGATGTCTATTTCATGAACAAGGGTTTAAGAAATGGGAATAAATTTCTAATTTCTCTTGAAGTATAATTCTCTGCAAGCCACTCTTAAATCCTTGTAAGGCTCCTTATAAAATGTCTTGAGGTGAATCAGTCAGAACTGTTTGATGCTGTTGTTAGAGTTTGCTTTCTTGTCTCTTTACTTCTCCCACTAAAATCTCTCCTTTTTTGTAGATAGTCTCCTAAGGATAATGAGAACTGAAAATCTGAGTGTTTTCTGAGCAGTATTTAGAGAAACTGCTAAACTGTGGGAAGATGTGTGGGGATATTGACAAGGGTCAATATCAATAATCAAACACAGATTCATAAACAAAATGAGATGAGTCTTGCACACAGGTGTGACTTACTCCTGAACAATTTATTTGTTCATGATTTGGATGTTCTAACTCATGCTAATATCTTGTAAAATTAGCTTTTAATGTGGGTCAACAGCCTTGACTTTTTGTTTGATGCTTTCTGCTCTCCCTAATGTAAGCAAACAGTACAGATGAGCTGGTACTTCCAACTGCTAGTGAGACTGCCTTAAGATCTAAGGCCAGTCAATTTTACACTTCTTTTATCTCTGCAATCCCTCTACAGCAACTACTCACAGCCTGACTTGTCTTGACTTCTGTGTGCTTGTGAAATCTGTAAAGTCTTTGTTCTGTCTCTATTTAGTTCTTTGTCAATATGATTGAAGGTACCTCTTAAAGAGAACTGCTTATTGTAATAGTCACCCTTGACTTTTTCCCTTGAATTTGAAAGGTTTCCAGATACTGTTCCTGTCTGTCCGTGCAGCTTATTGCTTTGGACCAATGTGTTTTGGTCTTCATTGTTTGATAGCCAGTACGAACAATTTAATCCAAACTTTTTATGTGCTAAGGAGAGACTTCAAACTGGAGTAAATTTTGATAACCAGTGAATTGAATGAATTAATATTTACTCAAGTTGGGCTTTATTTAACAAACCTAGCATCCAGCTCAAAAACAAGTTTTATTCACAACGTAGTCTATATGCTTTTGAAGTTTTCAATTTTGCTTTTTCCCAACTATCACAGTTTATGTCTTTTCATCAAAGTCTACCACTTCTCCTTCACTGAAGCACACAATGGCAGAGACGGGTGTAAATTAAGTTATTAACAATGTGATTACAGCTATGTAGGACCCAGGAGAAGTAGAAGCACTCGTTATTGCTTATTCTATTTACTTCTCCCTGTGTGCTGGGCTTGTATAGCAGAGTGAGAAAGGTATACAACTCATACAAAACATAAGGAAAATCACAATTCGGCATCTTTTTACATTAGAACCATTTCTCTTAGTGAGTGATACAGCTTATTCTGAAGAACTTTCTTATCTTTCTATCCAACACTTTATTTTTTTACAGCACTTTGGATGTTACTGATATTAACTGTCAATGTTCTTGCTTCAGTGTTTCCGGTAAGGTTCCTCCCTTCTGGGTGCTAGTGTTGTGGCATCCTTTCTAATGTCTCAAGTTTGTCTGAAAACCTTGACACCTCTCCTATCCGCTACAGTGGATAGGTTTGTTAAAATTAACTTAAAATCTGTTACGCAGCTTTTTTATTCTTCCCAGACTCTTAATGAATTGGAGATTTTCAACACAAATTCTGCTAAGCCCATTTTTTCTCTTCATGTTCTAGTCCCACCAGCCTTCTCTTCAAAGCTTTGTGGAGAGCAGCTCAGCTCTTTCCTCCATTTCCTTCCTGTGTTTATTCTCAGATCTGTTCTTCAGTCTTCTCCCTGAGCATAATGTTGGAGCAAAGGAATACTCTGGTACTGCCTGCAATGCTGACTAAGTAGGGAAGAGTACAGGAACAAAACAAGTATGTAATGATGCCCTTCCCAAAATTACTCTCCCAATCCATTGTTGTAGGGATTTTCTAGTCAGAGTTGTTTTTTGTAGGCCAAAGATTGCTATTTTACAGACTTTTTAACCTCCTTTTGAATTCAAATGTCAGTGTAGTGTCTACATGACTTTGTCACGGATTAATTACAAACTGAGCGAGCAATTTCCTTTTGTCTTTGTAATTTCATGGAGTCATTCATTCTCTGCTGGTCTCCTGTTAAAAGACAGTCTTTCAGAAACTGTCTGCTTCACTGAATTCAACTATCTTGACAGATATTTTTCCAAAGCAACATCATCTGAAACAGACAAGTCCTACCACACTAGGCAGGAACGAAAGCATGGTTATCCCAATAGCAAATTGGAGCTGAAACATAGCTTAGACATTTTATTGTAGAGAAGACCTAAGGAGAGTTGTTTTATTCCTGTTATCTCTGAACCTTTCCATATTTCTCCATCATTGGGGGAATAATAATTATGTTACAGCCCAAGGATGTAAGTCTGGAATACCATAATTTTATTTTAAGTGCTTATCCTTCTGCTGAGTTGGCCAAAGGTTTCTTGGACTTACTTCTTTTCCTGCCATGTTATGTAGTGCATGTATTTCATACATGCTGAAGAGAAAAAGCTAAACTGTTCAAAGAACCATTGAAAAATTATAAATATGACAATTTCACAAGAGAAAATGAAAATCTATACAGTGACGTGAAATCCTGAGTGTAACATTGGCTAGAGTTCTGTGGAAAAAAAAGTTTTTGTTGGTGTGTCCCTTAGTACAGAGAGCACCTACAACCTTCTTGTATTGTAAACCTGTCCCTAAATACTGGACTTGCTTTCGTTCAGCTGAATGCCTGAGGATATTTTTGGACAATTTCTTGTATATAGGAGATGTACTATAAATAATTTAAAACTCTGGCATATGTGAACATACATGTGCTTATGTTTGGAAAAGAGGGGGGCATCTGTGTATATGTAGATGAATAGACACAAGAATAATTATATCTAGAAGATTCCATTTTAGAAAATAAATCCAGATGAGTTATTAAGGACTGTTGCTTCTCCTTTTAATATTATCTGTTGGCTTTCACTGCAGTGCAATTCTAGGGAAGAAAACCATTTTATTTTATTTTAAAAAACCCAAATAATCCCCTTCTCTTCATAGCACACCTTTGAGTGTTCACAGAATTCTGTCTCAGGGATCCAAAAGCTTAGAATGAGTTTGAATGGAAAAGTTAAGTGTTGAAAAAGTCAAGCTCTGTGCATGAAAGCACATAGCTGTGCAACTTTTGTGGATGGATGATACAAAGAGTATTTTTATTTTATCTGTTTGCTGTGTGCATGCATTGAAACTGCTTTGCAAAAATACACCATGTGTAGACTCTCTTAAGCAGTGGAATTCTGTATGCCTACTCAACTCTGTTACCTATCTACACACAAGAACTAAGACTGATTTATGATTCATTAGCACATTTGGTGGAAATGTTGTGAAGTAAATTATCAGCATTTTTTTATAACTGCCAAAACACCTTTTATCACCTAAACACCAAATCAGAATGACTAATAATTATAGAACTTCACTTCTCTTTGGTTATGATTTATCCAGAGTTATTAAAAATTTTATAGACTAGTTTTGTCTAATTCATTTGGCAGTGCAGAAGAAAAAATGCACATGCCTAACGTTTGAACAGCTACAAAGAGTTTTAAATAAGCAAATAACCTGGGATTATGATTTGCTGGAAAGGTCTAGTAACTAAATAAACCTAAATAAATAAAAACATTCATTTCATGTAAAAGACTTTGGGTTAACTGTAGCATTCAATAATTCAGTGAAGAATTGGATAGTTTTTCCTTATTTCATTTTCATGCATTTTGAATAAAGCAACTGATCATGGATGAGAACCCAGAGGTACTTTATATTATAAGAATCTTGATCTTTTTACCTGCCACTGTGGAGCAGAAATAAGAAAAACTTTAGAAAAGCACTGTGCTTCTGACAATCCTGACAGGAATGTCAGAGGATACATTTAATTTTTCTTATTATTTTGTTTGTTTGGTGGAGTTTTTGGTTTGGTTTGGTTTTTCTTGTTTCTGTTTTAATGCTCTCTCTATAACATCAGCATCCTTCCTTTGTATGATGTAGATGATATATTTGGTTTCAAACATCCCTTTTTCCTGCATATGGACTGTCACTTGACTGGACATGGCACTTAGTGTTATGAGTCAGTTGACGTGGTGGAGTTTGATCAAAGGTTGGACTTCATGATTTTGGAGGTCTTTTCCAATCTTAATGATCCCATCATTCTGTGATCACAATGTCTGACTTTATTTTCCCTGGGAATGTTATGGATTTGATTGCTAGTCCTGAATTCAACCAGTATAGCCATCATAGTTCAGCTATCATTTCATCCTGTGTTGCTGATTAGTTTCTCTGCTGAGTTCCCTGTATTCCCAGAAGTCTGGTCACACTGCCATAAGCGTAGGTAACTGTTACTCTCCCATTCTGAGTCCTCCAAGCTACATTTAATTCTAAGAACATTTCCAACACATTTCTTATTATGAGAAACTTCTACTCTTGCTTCTGCTTACGATGTCTCCTACTATTCTAAGACGGGTTGGGCCAGTTTTCTAGCATGTGCTGTTTCTCATTTCTTAAAAGCTCTAATTAATCAGCTGTCTTGCCATTTTTTTCACTAGGAAAAGTCTTGCTTCCATTATTACCAAATCAAGCTAGCAGTCATCCTAAATTTAGATCATAATTTCCACCTCCAATGTGGAAGTGTAGCTAAGATTATTTGTATGCATTTTTTATAGTGTCAATAGTTGAATCAAGTCTATTTCAAAAAAGAAAAAAGGAAGAAAACAACCCAATAAAACTACAAGAAATAAACAAACATATAAAAAGCACTAGTGCATCAGTCTTCATAGAACAGAATAATTTGTAATGAGGGAGCTTAATGAAGAGGGCCTTCTAATAAGCTTTAAAAAACCCAGAAAACTTAATTCAGTTCACAATACATTCATTTTTTCATGGTCCTTGATTCAGCCTCTCCTTCCAGCCTTCCTTACAGTCATGAGATCAATTCCCTTCTCCATCTTAAAAAGTGTCTCTACAAATTCATAAATGCACAGATGAACCATGCACAATTTTTTAAAACCATGGAATAATAAGGAAAACATAAGGAATATGTAGTCCACAGATAAAAGGGATGGCATTTAAATCCGTATATTTTAATGTTTGTATGACCAATCTGTATAGACAATGGAATAGCTAAAGTTAATCTCTCATGGAGGTTTCCTTTGAAACACTTCAGCTGAAGAACTGTGTGTTAAAATGACAGATGTAACAGAAGAATTGTTCTAATCTGTTAGTTTTAGTAGAGGGATTATATAAACAGTAAGAACTCCCTCTGCATTTTCTAAACACAGAGGTTCTCAGAGGATTAGTTTTTAATTTGAAGTCACATTATAATCACAGAGATGCAGACTAAATATTACTGCTATTACTGTAAACTCTAAACTAAATATTACTCTAAGCTAAATATTACTGCTTTTAACAATAACTTTGTTTTATAGTAAGACGTAGCAGAGACCTAATTACATGCTCACTAGAGCACCCAATATGTACTATAGTAGTTAAAATCAAACCAGACAATTTAAACCTACATGGGAGCCTTCAGCTGGCACAAGATATGGTTATTATATGTGATTTCTTTGTGATGTTTTCTGGAGAGTTGTGTATCTGTGGAGTTTGTATCTCTAAGCTTGGAATTTTAGCTGTAGTATTTGATTCATCATGAAAGTTCATCTTCAGGTACTTGATGAAACAGAAATTTTCATTTTGTCCTCTTATCTAATTCAGACTAATTTAAAACATTTGTTTTGATCCAAAATGAATCAATCAATAATACATGTTAGTTTTAAAAGTGTGAAATTGTTGGGTGGCTCATGATTGACTACTTTCTCTGGTATAATAAGTCTTTTTGAGGATGAGGGAGCAGTGCAATAACATTAATCTTTTTATCCATCTTCTAAGTATCAATTATTTTACTCTATGCACAGTCCATTAGTGACTTAGTAATTTAATCCCTACTGACAGAAATGGAATTGACAAAGCTTATGTTTACTTACTGTTTTTATCTCCATATTGATATTCTAATAAAGCTTTCTCAGTTCCTGTGGCCTGTGAGCTTGCATTCATATCATATGAATAAAAAAATTACCATTGATGTTCAAGTAGATCACCCATAGCAAAGGAATTTCCAACCCTACCCCCTGGAAGAAAAGCTCAGCTTCCTTTCTTGAATGGCAGCAATGAAAGAATCAGGATGATTGATCTTTAGAATTCCCATTGTTTGGGGTTTTTTTAGAATTCAGATGTGGTTACCAAAAGAGTCAGACTAAAAAGAACTAAATGTTTTCGTAAATGGCCTTTTATCTGAGATCTCAAATAACTTTTCAAACTCTTCATTTTACAGATTGAATAACTTAAGCTTGAGCTAAATCTAGTTACATCATTACAAATGTAGGAAAAACCCGCTTTTGTTCTTAGTGACTTCAACTTCTAAGACTGTCTTACCAGATGATGTAGATAGATGAAGCAAAAGAAATGAAGCTTCAGAAAATCTAAAATCTGTGGAAAGGATGATCTAATGCACTGCATCTAATGATCTAATGACTGTATTTCCTGTAGGAAGTTGCTGCTTCAGTAACTGGAGACTGTCATTATGGCCATATTGTACGCTGAGAGATAAAAGAAATGGGGGGAAAAAAAAAGAAAAAGGAAAAAGATTCAATACAGTGTTGAACCTCTTAAAATCAAAACCAAACCAAACAATCCTGAATTTTCAATATCCTAATAATTATGGTTCCTGGAACCTATAACTGTCTTTTTGCAACCTCATTATTCTTGTACAGAAGAATATGATACTATTTTATACACATCTTTGATACTTCATATTCAGATAGCTTTAGCCACCTAATTGATTTTATAATTATCATATATCTTGGTCTTATATGGTAATGCTTATTTTCTCTATAAATTTCTATGGGAAGCAATTGGAAAAATAAAAACCCTTATTGCAAATGAAATGTACAAATAATTTGGAAAAGCTGAGAGGACTTTTTGATGTCATGTGTGATATAATTCACTAGTCATTGCACCTTTTCAAATTTTAAAGCATCTTTTAAAGATTTCAATATCATTATATTTCTCAACATTGCAATATGTTTTACTTTAAAACTTACATGTAAAATGCCCCATTATAATAGCCAACTGATGAGAAAGAAGAGATCTGGAATTTATTTTTTTGTAAACCCTGGCAGTTTGAAGAGAGTATAAGGACCTCCTTATAGCAAAACAATAATTTTATAAGTTTCATTGAAGAAATTAAGGAATGTGGGTAAAGATTCAATAATTAACTTTTGTAAATTTTGATATTTCATGATATGAAGTAGGATGGTTATATGCATAAAAAAGCTATTTGGTGGCCTTTATTTGGTACTCTCCTAAATTAGATGAAAATATTTCTGTATTTCTTTTATTACAGCAAACCATTTAAAAGGCTAGAAAGTAGCATCTATGAGATAATTATTACATGGAACTTTATCATAGTCTCAAAGATAGGTGTTTTATTCTATTGTCATTGCTGTTTCTTTGTCATTTAAATTCAAGCTATTAAATAAATACAGTGCACTTTTCTTCTCTGATGTTTCAATTATTAAGTTACTATGAAATGGATATTTACGTGTATCAAAATGTAACAAATTATGTAAAAGGCATATACATTTAGGAAATTAATTTGTATTAATAAAGAGTTTTCAAAACAGTGGTGACTTGGAGTCAAGCACCACACCAGTATTTTACTTCCCAAGGGATATACAAAACTCCACCTTAGGGAAATGCAGCAGTTGGAATTTAGGATGTTTCTTCAGCAAGTTCTGCTTATTTTTTTAGTTTTAAGTGTCTCTAAACTGAAAAAATGCATGTAATTGTTTGGAAACCTTGCTGAATCACCACTGTAAATTACTTTGGACTAGTTTTTTTCCCATTTGAAAGCATAATTCATAATGATGGAAAAAATTTAGTGTTAAATGCACAGTTAAGAAGAGATGTTAGGCAAATGAACTAGATTTGAGAGAATTTCTGTATTCAGGCATCTGCTTTGTAACATGAATTGGACAGCGCAGGACTTCAAACATGACTGTTTAAAATGTTCATAAAAAAATCTTCCCTCAACCTTGATAAATTAGATAGTACACTGATACACCCATTACTTGACGATTTGTTAGAATATTTCCACAGGCATCTTCCACTGAACACTGCTTCCTACATTCAGTAATCTCAGATTGATGTGATGAGCATCCTAAGAGTTCTCATGGACAACAATTCATTTTTTTTTTTCTAGCATTTTTTTTTCTAGCATTTATTTTAAACTGACTGATTAATCAGTTGTCTATGGTACTTCCCTTAAATTTACAAGCAAAGAACTAGTCACTTTATACATGTAAAAAGGGGAATTATTACTAATTCCAGCCACTGGATTTGAGTACAAAAATATTTAAATTTAACTATATGTCCGGTCTATTTCATTTTTGTTCTAATGTTTTAGTCATTTCATGGTGAATTCCACAGACATGAGAATAGTATTCTTGTATTAGCAAAACAAGCATATGACAACTGCACTGGCATTTCTCAGAGGATATTTATCTTCTGTTTGAAAAAGGAAAAATGCAAATTAGATGCTATACAATTGGTCTGTCCTGTATGCCTGTGTTAGTTTGAAAACAAACCAATGGGAGATCCCAAGTCAGAACTACAATTTAATAGGAAAATTAAAATAAAGGCAGAAAACACTGGCTTAAACTGACAGAGTCAGGACACAACCTAACTGCCAAGGTGGTGGTAGCAGTCCAATTAAATGGTGGCTGCAGTCGTGTTGAAGTGATAGATATGGCTCTGTCAAAGCGGTGATCCTCTAGGGGGTTCTGGTCTTCCTCTGAAGGTCCAGTGGTGGTTATGTAGCTCTTGTCCTCTGGGAATCCAGTAGGCAAGGGCTACCCATTGTGTTCCAAACCTCAGATTATATCCAAGTAGGAATGCTTGGTTCCTCCCCTTGGGTGGAGCATCTCACAATGGGATGATGTAATTTTATGAGTCATGCTGGGAGACTTGATGGCCCATTATCAGAAGATCTATTCCCAGAGGGAGTTATCAGGGATGTGTCATGGAAGACATAAAGAACCCCACCTGTTTTTAACAATTTATGAAGATGGTGATAGAATTCATACTTTTGGTGACACATTGTAACCTAAGAACACCTGATAGACTTTCCTATTATTTAGACATCTAAGGTTGCTACCTGCTGATCTGGTCTCTAATCACGAACACTGGTTTCTTTTCAGTTTAGTATTTTGCTAAGAGGTTTGAATCCCCAGTTTTTATCTCACTATCTCATTATCTCATCTTCCTATCATACTTTTAAATCAGTAATTGGAATTAGGTAATCAGTAGAGGAGCAGAGTCCTTTAGATCCTTTTTTTCCTGAGAATGATCCATACTAGCCCCTTTTGGTTCAGATGTCACTGAAGTCACTTCTTATTTGTAGTAGAAGACTGACAAAGCAGATAGTTTTGAATGAATAATTTTATCATCAGGACTACCATGTTCTTCAAGATTGTTAAATCTTTTTAAAGATTTAAATCATTTAAATCATTGTAAAATCATTTAAAATTTTGCCTCCCTGCTATTTAAGTACTGTGAAATGGCCATTTCATCATCTTCCTTGAACACTTACCTGTGTTGAACTGGGCCTTCATGCCTAATCATATAAGCTTCTTGGATTGCCTTCACTGGTGTCTCTGTGGGACAGAATGTGCCTCCAGCAAAGTCTCTTCACTGCCTTGGGAATTTGGTTTTGCTGGTAGCCAGAACTGCACTTTAAGCATGCCAGGGAAAATGCTAAAACGCATCATGAATCTGAGGTTCTTAAAATTAAATTTGCAGCTTCTTGATTCACCAGTCATGATAAACAGGAGTGCATACTGATAGCCAGATCTCTTGATCTGGGTCTATGGTGATACTCTTCTTGCACTGAAGATGCATCTGTAATACCAGCACATAGCTTCTGGCTCCCTCTGGACCCCAAATAACACATGTGGTCTGAAGAGATAAATGTATGCGCATGTTCTTCAAGTAATAACAGTGGTAGCAGTGATGCAGTCAGGTTCATACTCCCACTACAGACAGTTCTCATGTTTCTTGAATGATGTATGGATATTGAGCCTGTGAGTACTGCCAGTTATAGGCAAAAACAGGATGAGGAAATGTGGAATGCAGTGTGGATGCCCAGTGCTAGATTGTTAGAGATTGCTAGATTGCTTATTTACATGGACAGGAATCAGTATAGTCATACTTACAAAGATCTGTGTGTGACAGGGCTAGATCAGGATATGTCACTGACAAAATGTAGGATGAGTATTTGATACTAAAATTAAAGAAATAGAATGGAAATAAAACAAAAAACACAAGTAAGAACTACCATTATAAAAATACATAGCTTGGCAAAATCTAAGAGATTTTCTTTTGTTGGCATCTACAAATCATTGATGATAAGGGGACCATTTCAGTATATAATTCACTGTCTTAGTTATTTTGAAAAATTGGTTGTTGGGTTTCCAGTTGTAAGTTGCTTTATTGAGTGGCAATGAATAGAAAGGAATGAGATCAACTTTGAATCCTATTTTCTTTTCCTACTGTTACTTCCTCTGTTACTATCATTATACATCAGTTTTATGTGCAATGAAGATGTGACTAAAGCATTATAAGGCTTGTATGAACACAAAAGGCAGAAGAAAAATCTCTGAAATTCAGGTTTGATATCCAAATTGCTCCTTCATTTACATTTCCATTGTGTTCTTTAACTAGTTGTCTCCTTCTTACTTAGACAACTCTCTCTCTGCTCAACTCGTTGAGTTTATATGCTGTATAAAATCAGAAACAATTGCAGTAAAAACATCTTATTAACCTTACATTTTCAGTTCCTCTGGCATTTTACAGACATATTTGACTCAGCACTATAAAACAAAAGCATTAGAATGCCTCAAGAAACTTCCCCCTCTTATTTTTGGCGATTATTGCTTTGGTTTATTCATCTTTGAGTGTGGAAATTTTAGGCTACAATACTAAAAATCTTTGACTGTCAAAACATTTCAGTGAGTCCAAAATTTCTTTATTTGGGCATAGTTTTTTTAGTTATAAGTACAGCCAAAATATGCATTATGCATATCAAGTACTTTTACTAGTTAAAACCAGTAATACTCAGCTCTAATCTTCTTACAAGGAATCTGAAGTAAACATATGTAGATAATACTTTAAATATAATGGAGCTATTCTAAGCCCTGGGATAAGGCAACAGTACTATTATATTAATGTGAGATGATGAAGTAGAAATAGATTTAAAACATCCTTTTTAATGGAAATAAATTCAGCAGCGTATCTTTTATATACTTCTAAAGTCTCTTTTCCCCTCCAAAGTTGATTGATCTTAACCCAGCTCAAACTCATTAGGTTTGTATTAACTATCTATTCCAAGAACATGGAATATGGTTCATGGTCAGAATTTTTACCTGGATTGGTAAAACTGACTTTTTTTTTTTTTTTTCCCCAAAATAGAGGAATGAAACTGTTGTAATACATTCTTATCAGTTATCACAACTGCACACTCTGATCATAAAGTGTGTTCTTTCTGCCCAGTATGAGAAGAAAAAAGCAAACTTTTAGCAATAGGGTTCTGATTTATTATAAAGATGTGACTGTAAAGTTAATACAATGTCTTAATAGTAATTGATTTTTAGTGGGATATTTTTACATAAAGAAAGAGCATTTTTGAAACTGTGAAAATAATTTGGGTTTATGGGGCTAATAATTTCATGTTTTCTAGAAACTTCAGGTTAGTTTTTCTTTACTGAGGTATTTGTCATCCTAAGGTCTCCTCCTAAACGCACGGGGGATGCAAGCTTCTGTTCATATCACTGCATGCCAGCAGACAGAGAAGGTTTATAAACACTCTGAAATTGCAGAGTTTTTTATTAAGCTATAATGCACTCAAAAGCACACTTGTTTGTCTGATGCATACTACAGAAAGAGACCTTGTTTATGTGTACATGCAGATTCAGTAAATGGCATCAAACAGTAGTTTAAATAGCTTACCTAACTGAAAATGTAATTATTCCTGCAGTGAAAAATTATGTCCCCTGCAGTCTACATTAAAATTTGACTTTGCAAGATAAGAGGCATGTTCTTGACTCTCAATCACTTCTATTTATAGATGTCTCCTGATTGTTAGTTCTCTTTTGATGACAGATTAGCTTGTATGTTTTTCCTTTTTCATCTTTTCCTTGCTATTTAGTCTGAGTGTACAGGGCAGAGGGTAGAAGAAATTCTGATAGATACATCTGTAATATTTTAGACAACCAAAGTTTCCTTCTACTGTGTTCAGCTTGATTCTAAATTCTGATCATTCTGAACCAGAGATACCCTTAGAACAGCCCTGCTGAAAATGAAAGTAATTCTATTATCACTATGTTGCCAATTTTAGCAGTTAGCTGATGGGAGTATCTAATTTTTCTCATCATCAGAGAATAAAGTTTTATGTGTATTTCTAAGCAAAGTGTTTCTTTCTATATATCAATGTGCCTCATAATTCATAGTCATGGAGAATTCTGTCGACAATGAAAACACTGGTACATCAGACCTCTAAGAAGAAATGGCATGCTTAATGCTCTGTGTGCTATGTTGACCAAATTCTTCATGTCAACTTCGAGTTTGATCTCTTTGTCAGTAGCTAATTTTTCCTGGAGATTAATTTTTAAATGGTACTTTATTCCTTTTGGCACTATATAAATATCTACAAAGATATTCTCATTGCTGCAAAAAGATTACAGTTTAATGGCAGACAGAGATGAAGAAGATAAGGCTATGAACAATATGACAACTGAGGTGGGAGGGGTAGTTATTTAATTAGATTTCTTATTCCACAGGTTATATTTATTGAAAGCTGACAAGCAGTTATTTAAGGACTTTTTAAAACAGGATTTTAAAAATCAGGATCATTAATTTTTGCATTTCTGTGAGATTTTACATGAGTGAAAACCAATATATATTATAGTTTAGGAGTTACTGTGGGAATGAATGTGACAAAATTTTTTCCTTGCTTTTTTGGAAGTTTTGGATAGCAGATACTTGATATTATTTCACTTCCACAACACAGGGATTCTCAGGTGTGAAAATAACCCATCAACCGGGAGAAAAGAATGAGTGACCTACTGGAGGGTATGCCCAGTCCCTGCCCTGGCAGGATGCCTGCTGAGATAAGGAGATTGAGCAATCTCCCAGCAGGACCCCCCTGGGAAGGCATCTACTCTTCAGTTACGGCGAGAAGAAGACAGACCCAGAATCCTCTGGGAGACCCTATGCAGATCCTTTGTAACACATTGGCCTTTACCCTCTGACACCCAGCCCCTGTATCCCTATAAAGCTAGCCCTCTGCCCCTGCAAGGGCAGAGAGTCGCTCATCCCTAGCTCCCCTTCGCCAGAGTATAGACCAATAAAGCTACCTCGTGTGGAACAGCTATATGGGCCTCTTGTCTCTCTCCCTGGTCTGGCCTGGAGGCTGCCCTGCAGAGCTGAGCTGAAATCACGAGCTGATATCACTAAAGAGCTGACAGCTTCTCCACGGGCCCTCCTAGCTTGCAGCTGAGGGAAGACACCAGGCCTCGGGAAGGCGATTCCTTTTGGGACCATCTTTCCAGACCGGTCCCCTCTTCCTCGGTCGTAGCTACTGACCCCTCACCAGCTGTCATAAGTCACATCTTAGGTTTTGAAAATAAATCCATGTTCACTATTTTTCAGGACAATATGATCAAGAATAAAGAGTCGTGATTTTATACCTTCACTTAACTCGTAGAAGAAAATCTCTGTAAATTATTTCATTGATTCTACAGAGATGCTACTGACTGGCACTTCAGTTGTGGAACTCAATCTGTTTTTGTCAGGAAAGGGATAATATTTAGTTCACTCTTTTCTAAGTGTCTTGTATTGATTATGATATATACCAAGTGTAAAAGGAGGAAAAACATGTACAAATCCTTCAGCATTCCAGTCTCTTTTGTGTAGCAGCTGTGTAGAATTTAGGTGTCTAGCTTGACCTATTTATCTGGATTTCTTCTGTAGCCAGCAGATGGGTACATACAGAAAGTAGTGCTACTGTTCATCACAGGTTCTTATGCTAGAGTTGAATAAAACACCTTCTGAAGGTAAAGGAATTTGGAAAAAAAAAGTAGATATCTTGATAAATGTCTGTAGAGCATAGAAATACACTGGAAAATGTATAGGCTACATAATCAGGCAGAGAAAACCATTCAGATTTTCTGCTTTTATATGGCAGCTGCCAGTATTGTGTTGGACTTCCCATGTTAACTGAGAGAATGATTGTTCCTTGGCACAACAAAAATCACTTACGCAACCAAACCTTATGGATGGTTTATCCCACCAGTGTCTGCCTCAAAGTAATTCTTCTGTACTCATAACTTCTGCTGTGATAGACCATTATCTTTGTATTTATTCACACTATAGAGCAGTAAGCAAGTTGAATGAGTAGAAAGCACTATGCAGAGAAGTGTGATTGGGTAACAATAGTAGGTAGACATATTTATGGACAAAGATTGCAGGTAGACATATTTTTTCTAGTTTTAATTGTTTCAGTCTTTTGTGTGTGTGCACAAACAAAAGTATTTGAAAACAAATAGGGTAAAGAGGTGTCATACCTGAGAAATACACATACTAACATATCAAACTGGGAGAACCAGAGGTGAATCTAATTGTAGTTTCTGAAATATGTAATACATGCACATTCTATTTGGGAAAGAAAAACACATAATGTTTTTGACAGGAACGCAGGGAACCTATGCTAGTAGAAACAAGGAGTATAATGAATTTTTAGGATTCATTCCCTCTCTAAACTCACAAATCCTATCATTAGGACAAAATATTCCACTTACTTTTTAAAAAGCATGATGAAATATGACACCAAACTTTCAGATGATTGTTCTTATTTTCCTCTCACTACTTCATATCAGTCTTTCTGCCTTATCTCATTTCATGCCAAAGGAACTTAGATTTCAAATAACTAAATCAATTTTGAAAACAAGACTGAGGCTTCAAAGCCTCTCACACAAATTTTCAAAAGCCTTTGGCTGTTTAATGAGCTGATTATGTGATTTAATTGGGGGTGATATAAGCAGCATGGGGACTAGAGCAAGTTAGGTTCTCATGGTATAAAAACTGGCTTTGTGGTTGATGAGAAACAGCTCGCTATTGGTGAGGGAGGGCACACCACCCTCATTACTGTCCCTGCGAAGGAACAGTGGCTCTGTAGGGTCTGCATGTTCTGGGAGTCCTCTGTTGGTGTGGTGGGTTTGTTTGCTTGCTTAGCAGATTCAACTCATAACCAAAGAGTTCAATTTTTTTTTTTGTGATTAGGTTTGCTATATCTGCTTGTACTGACCACTCACCAGATCAACATATTTGTAGAAACATTTTTTGGCACTGAAGTAAATACTGGAGAACATGCAGTTTACTCGCAGAAGCCCTGCATAGCAATTTTGCTTTCTCTGTGGGAAAGCAGACTTACTTGTTGGAGGTTAACTGACATATTTGCCAAGTATTTAGTTTTTTTTCTTTTATAATGAAAGAATAGGAAGGCAATAAAAACGGTTGAGTAATTTTCAGATTGTCTGACATTTTTCTCTTGATGAAATATGACACTTCAATTTTGTTCAGATCCAGGATTTACAGAAATTGAAAACACATAGATGTAGGTCCAATAAAGACTTCTCTTTTTTTTTCTGTAAAAAGATATACTTTCTGTAGAGAGGTAGAAATGTCAATATTTCAGGAATGTATCACTAACTATGACATTCATATGCATGTAAGCACATGTAATCACCTTAGCTTCCAGTAGCTAACATAGGTTTTCAACATAATTTCTTCCCCCCACCTTGATCCAAAAAGAAAAAGAAGAGTGCAAAACCAAAAATCTTCCTTCATTTTCAAGTTACCTGGAATGATATGTCAAATTAATTGCTCTATAATGAAATAGGAACATTGATGGATTTTGTTAAACACCCCTTGAAATTAACGTGGTCCCTGATTTCAATAATGTGTAAGTGTTCTAAATCAAAGTACATGAGATAAAAGAACTTTTCAGACAAACACTTTTTCCAGAGAGGTGGTGGAAAGCTCAGCTCTAGGTGATCATTGAAGATTTGCTTTGGCAGCAGAGCTGCATTAATATCCAACACTGGCAGAGTTCCCAAGCTCAATTTTCAGCAACAACTTGTGCTTTTTCTGGAAAAGGCTATCCTGGAATCTTATCCAAAAGAAAAATTTCAATTGAGTTATGATATTTTAGTGTAATTTAGGACTTTCAACAGTTGAAGCTATGGCAGTCATAAAGCAAACAAATTCTCATTGTATCTGTGGTGATTATAATGTTACACTGTAGAGCTGGAAATGGAGCATCCCCCTCTCAGAAACAGATGAGCTACCTGAGAGCAGTGTGTGGTACCTAATGTTTTAAGTCAAAGAGTAGACTGAGTATGTCCACCCACCACAATGCAGCAAAAATCCCCATCTTGTTAGTCATTGATTTATGTTATTTACTACACAACATTAGTGTTCAATCACAAATAATATCTAAATTAAACTGACATCAACTTCACCATCTCATGCTATTATTTTGCTGTACCTTTCTGCCCTCTGCTGATACAACAGTCATCCTTGATTAAGGAAGCTATGTATCCAACAAAAAGGGTCTATTACAAGAAATGTTACCCCCAGTAAGGCTCCCTGGCCCATTGGCTTCAGTTGCCAGATCGGGGACTGCACAGATACAGGTCATTGGAAACTGCTCTGCTATGCAGACCAGACAGAGCTGTAAATATATCAATACATTAATATATTTGATCTCAAAACAATGTATATTATTTTGTGCTCTATCAAGTAAGTATGTTTGGGTTAGATACCATTTTGCTAAGATTTTGTCTGTTTCCTTTCATTGTTTTTTATCCTTTAAGGTGCAAACTTTAAACCAGATTCCTGGAAGCTTGTAAATGCTTGGCAGTTGTGGAGAAATACTGTGACGGACTGGCCATTTGCTTTGTGTATTTCTGACTATCACAAGGACTAGAGTTTCCATCTAGAGTACCAATGATGCAACTAAACTCAAGCAGGCTTTGGTCATATTAAATTCAGCTTTGGGATATCTACATAGTGGTGCTAGCAAGCAGGAAGAAGAACTTGGTTCACAGTATAACGACAACCAAAATAAAACTAATTAAGGCTGAGCTTACAGAGCATAAATTCCAATATGGCAGAAGACATAGATGCGTCACTTTACAGCAGAACAATATGAAAGATAAAGTGAAGATCTAAAAAAATACATATAAAATACATATATATATATATAAATATATATACACACATATATATATAAAAGAAAGGTATTCTGAAATCAAGAACTCTCTGAGATGCAAGCATTTAGGAATGTTTTCCTTCCATCTTAAGTTCTTAAAAAAATCATAAAATTAAGCATGCGTCTTGTGTACCGCATGTCTGGTATTATGAGACAAAAAAGAGGTGTATATATATATATATGTATATATATATATATTTATCTGATATTTGCTCTAAAAGATAAAGAAAATGCACAAAAGACTAATTTTATTTTTATATTAAAGAAATGTACTTGATTTAGCCTTAGAGCTGCAAATTATTTAAGTAAATTTATCCCATAGACTAGTGTCGATTTTTTAGCTTTCTTTCTGCCTTGCAATTTCTTTAGCATTTTTAGATTCATTGTCAAGTGATACGCAGTTTAAGTTGCCATTGTTCTTGATACTATAATCATCACATCAGTTCCTATATCCAGCTCAGAGCTGGATTTTAACCGGGATGGGATGTTTCATATTCAGTGACAAGTTATGATTGTTTTTTGCTGTTCTATTTCTTTTCTTAGATAGATATTGAAAATCAGTTCTTGTGATCTGGTATGGTATTGGCTTGCTCAGTATTGTATTTGTGACAGATGGTGGATATGGCTCATAAATAAGAAGGGAACACAAAATACAGCCCATTTCAATTCTTTCAGTATGATTTTAAGAATTCTTTTTAAAGCCAGCATTTACATAAGTATTGTTGAATGAACTACATATGAAGGGTGGTAAAGTAAGAATAAGTATATTCTTGCCATTCTGGTTCTGTATTTATTGACTGGCTTATTCAGAGCTTGTTAGTGTTTTTCTCTGATAGATTACAGTGTGACAACTGCCTGGAAGCCCATGAACAAGGTTTAGGATTATTCAGCTGCTCTTCTGATTGTTGGAAGATCTAGACTTCTGGTTATGAATAAACTCTTACTAGATGGGAGTTAGGATTACACATTTTCATTTTAAGGTAAGATTTCTCTGTTCATCTGTTAGCAATTTCTTTTATTTGACATGAACCCTGACATAGTTCATGAATTACTCTATCTGTTCCCACAGAACAATTTGTTTCCCTTCTCGGATTCAAAATAATCTTTATCTTAGGACATAGCTGCAAAAAGTACTTTTAATATATTTTTGTGTAATATGTTAAATATTCACTCAATTTTGCAACAAGGCAATGTAAAACTAACAAAAGAACACCAAAACCCAAACTCAACAAAAACAAACAAACCCTCACAAAATATTTGTTAAAGAAAGCATTAACCTTTTCTTTCAACTCCTTTTCCACCATTGCATGAGATATGAGTTGTATTTAATACTAGAGAGGAGATGGTTATGTGTACAATATATTCACTTTAACCTGGCACTAACACAAAAATCAAACTCTTTACTTAAAGCTGCTCACTGTTATTTCCCAAGAAATGTTAACACATCTGGTTACCATGACAAGCAGAAAGCATCCAGTTACAGCACTGTCTTTCAGAGTATGTGGGGACCAAGGTCACTCCCATGTTCCAGAGGCAAAATATTCTGGATGCTACAAAACTGTCATAGCTAAGACCTCTGTCTTTTTATGAGTAGGCAATTACTTGAGATAAAAACCTGTATTCTGCATGTATGTAGTGCAAACTTGTGTTTCAGTCTGAGTTATAAAAAGATCAGCACATTTTCCAGTTGCCCATACTGGCTGGTTGGTCCAGTTTATCCCCATCTGTTATAGTTTATCATTGCTTCTGGTACCTAAGGAGTGCATTTGTAGCTGGGTCAGAGGTCCTGTACCACCAGTCAAGTCAATGTAGAAATCCTAGTTTAAAGTATACCCAAGTTCTGCCTTCAGTCCTAAGGCTAACAAGAGTAGCAATAAACTCTGTTCTTCCCTTTGGCTATCCTTTTGCTGCCCCTGGAGTATTTTCTTCTAACTGGTACTCCTAGAAAACTTGTAGAATGCCAGCAGGTATTGTGCTGATACTGGCAGTTTTTGCACTTCCTCTTGTTCTGTAGCTCTAGCTGCTTCTGTTGAAGTTCCAGCTCTGGAGAGAGAAGTTCTAAAGGACAAAAATGACCCCTATTTCATGATTTGTTTACAAAATTGTTTTGAACTACTTACTGAGACAAAAAGCATTAGTGACAGCTACCCTTTTTTAGAAGATTGCTGTTAAAGCATTTCTTAGAGGGTCTGTAATCTCCTCTATCGCTGCAAAACATAAAGGAATTAATCAGTCTTCCAGAACGTGAAGTATATCATAAAGGAATTTAAGGCATTACCTCTCAGAGAACAAATTTACTGCACTACCTTTCAAAGAGCAAATCTAATTTAGATGCTACCAGGTGCACATTTATGACAGACATGAAGAAATGCTAATGCATTACAATTTAAAGGCATAAAATTTGCCACTGTATTCTCTCCAAAGCACGCAGATCTTCCTGGGGAGATGTAGCAGGATCGAAAATACAGAAGACAATACAGTTATATCATATTGGTACAATACTGATAAGGAAAACTCCCAGACACTTGAATTAAATCCTGTCTACTATTAAATGATTAGAAAGAACAGCATTTATTTATTTATTTATTTATTGTGTCGATCAGGGCTTTCTCTCATCTTTCAGTGTATATGTTAGAAATTAGTGTGGGTTGGGCAACAAGTCTAGTGGGCAGCTGTGACAGCTTCTTAAAGACAGTTTAACAGTACAGACACAGGTTGCTCTGGGATTACTGGCCTCAATAATGGTCATCTGGTAACTAGTTAACTACTGTAGCAAGTGAGCTTCCAGTATATCCTTAAATATCTAGGAGCGTAACACTAATGGGGATCTTACTGTTATTTGTCACCCTTTTTTAACAGAGTACAATGGTGCAAAATTTCCTCCCCCATGGAGAACTGTCCCTGTAATTACAGAAACATCTATAATCACAGAAAGTAAACTACACCATTTTTTCCTATTCACTGAACCAAATATTCAGTTCTTGAGAATTGGTATGAGACAACAGGCCTAGCCAGATTTGGTTAAAGATTTATTTGTTGATAAGAGGAAGATGGACATTTTGAGTTAGTCTGTTTCAGCTAAGGACAGACTAATAAGGAGGCTGTTGAAAGTAGAGCCAAGATAGGATACATATTTATTTTTAATTATAAATATTATAATTTGATAAAAGAGGTAAGGAAATAGGAAATTATTGTTCACTTTTCCTCACAGGAGAATCAATTAGTTCCTTGTAGCATTTTGTTTTGAGAACCTTACAATATTCCTAGCAGGTTTGGGCTAGAAACACGGAAACTGAGGCAGGGTGGATGAATTGTCACAGTTCCCAGAGACACTGCAGCAGCAGTGAAGCACAATTGCTTCACCTGCAGGTGACTTTTGTTACTACTCATTTAACTGAACATAAATAACCAGTGCTGTATTTAGTACTCCTGACAGTCCCTGCTTGAAAATGCATGCTAACCTTGTGTATGGCCTTTTTAGACATGAGGTTAATGCACTGGTTTCATAGATGCAATTTTACACAGGCTTCATTTTGGGTTTTTTTTCTGAATACGTTCCCCAGTTGCATGTTCCTAAAAATGGAACACCATGCTGTGTTGTGATGTTGAATACAATTACTTTATCTTCTTCTCTGATCTTAAAGTTGAATTCAGGAATGTGGACATATATGATTCTTCATGTGTACTGGTCGATCTGAGGTGTAAAACCAAAAAATCTTCTTTTTTAACTAATTTATACATGCTTCACAAATATTACATTACCCCCCACTCACAGACCAGCCAATCTGTGGCATATTTAACACCACTATGCATCATTACAGTGTTTTTCCATTTGTTGCTGCTTCTGTGAAGCTGGTGTTCTCAAGTATGTTTGATACTGTGATCAGAGACAGGCCTTTGGAGAATCTGGGCATAACTGACTTCTGCAGAAGTCTCTGACACAGCAAGGAAATAAGCATTCCAAGATTCCACCCAAGACACAAATGTATAAGTTTGCATTTAGGCTTCTTAAACCAATAGTGCTAAATAACTAGATAATTTCTTTTTACTTATGAAGAGGTAATCGTGAGAGGAAACCTGATGGTTTTTTCTTTACATTTTTTGGTCTTCAGTGATTTAATCCTAGCATAAGCCTTTCATTAGCTGCTTAAATCTTCCAAGAATTAAGTTTGGTCCTTAGCTGTTTTCTAAGTGGTGGTCTCTTCGGTTAGTAATATGGTGTTACCAAGACAACATACACTTGCTGATTGGTCAATGGGCTTAAAACTAGAAATAATGAAAGAATATAGGTGGCTAAGCACATCTCATTCTCCATGCATATATGATTTTAATGCATATAGAAGATCTTTCCCTTTCAAATAAAAATCTGCTTGTAATCACCATAATGAAAAATGAAAAGAAAAAAAATCTCATCAGAGGGGAATTTGGTAAAGAGCATGTTAGTTGGGAAAACTGCAGGTAAGAATAGTGTGAGAAATGAGACAACTCTTAAAAAAAATTAATTTATTGAAAACCGAAAAATTGAAAAATTACAGAAATTAGAAAAATATAAAAATTTGGGATCCTATGGCTCAGTAGATGGTATGCCCCAGGAACGCAGGGATTTGAGATCTTCTGGCTGAGACAGCACTAGACCTCAGGTAGAGAAAAAGAACTTGCAGTGCTGGGCTGGCTTTTGGCTGGTCCAAAAGTAAAAAAATTACTAAAGGCTCCTTAAAAGGAGTAAGGCTTTTAATGCCCAGCACTGGCGTCCACCACAGCTAGCCTGCAGAGAGAGAGAGAGAGAAGGACTGCCTCGCTGCCTTGTTGCTTTTATAGTTCTTTGCTCCACCCCAGTCCGCCCACAGCCCGCCCACAGCCCTCCCCTTGGGTTTAAAGTGATTGGTGCTTTCCCTTTGACAGATCATCTCCGTCCACCAATAGCTCATCACTGTCAGAGGGGTGGTATCAGTTGAGATAAGGGAGCTGAAATGCCTTCATTAAAATTCAGGCTGCCATGGAGCTTGCTTGCAGAGTAATGGCGCTGTGGCTAAAAATAGCTGCTGGCTGTTAGAACTGGGGTTTTTGGCCTTGGAACCAAAATGCAAGTGAAAACACCTAAAAAAAAGTATTAAAATACATCCAACACATCTTAAAACACTTGTAAAAGTATACAGTAAACACAGGAAAGGTAACTCTTACGGTGTACAGGTGGTTTGAAGTTTGAAAAGGGAGCAAGTTGGTGATTTTTAACTGGGGAATTTTTAACTGGGAAGGGTGCAACTCTCTTAATAAACTGCTTTGAACAATTGAAAACACTGATAATGGAACTCGATTTTTGTACCTGGGCTGATGGGTTAATTTTAACATTCAATTTAAAAATATTTAACTCTAAATTAATTAATTAAAGCACTTAATATGCAAAGACCAAGCACAAATAGGGATTTCATGTATGACAAATAGCTTTTCACTTCCAAAGAATTATTCAGATATTAAAGAGTCATTACTGAATGAACTGGATTTTAAACACAAAATATTGATATCCTCCACTGCTCTCAAGTAGTACAATCAGCAATTTGATGTTTAAGATTTTAAAAGATTTTAAGGTATTAAAACTTAGGGTAAAATATCATTAAAAAAAAAAAAGAAGGAAAAAATTATGTCCTCATCCTGGGATAATTTTTCATTAAAAATTATCTTGGTAAGTTTCCCATTAATCAGCAGGAATTTCATTAGACAACTTAAATATATTCACTACTCTATAAACTGAGCAAGCACTAGACTAAGGCAAATTTCTAGTAAAAGTTTGTAGCTATCTCTTCAACTGACAGATAAGTAAAGGATCTTACAGCCACATGCCACTGCAGATACTCTTCGAATACCAGATTTATGTCTTTGCATCTATAGAGTAGCAGAGTTACTCGGAAAAGCCTGAGAATTAAAGCCTTGGAGAACTCGTAAATTAACATTTAAAATTTATCATTATCTGATAGATTCTATACAAATAGTAATTTTTGGAAAAATAAACAATCACAGAAATTAAAAGGTAACTCGGACTTTCTACTTTGTCTGAAAAAAAATTAAGAACACCTGAGCATGAAAACTGTGTTGGAGTAAAAAAATTAGGTATGTTTGTGTAGCCCTACAAGGAAAACAATATAACTTACTACTATTTAAAAAATACTGGAAAAGTTTTAACAAGGAAGAAATTAATGGATGTGGTTTTTCCTGGTTTCAGCTGGGATGGAGTTAATTTTCTTCCCAGTAGCTGGTGGGTTGCTGTGCTTTGGATTCAGTGTTGAAAACACACAGATGTTTTGGCTCTTGCTAAGCAGTGCTTACCCTGAGTTAAGGACTTGTCAGTGTCTCATGCTCTGACAATGAGGAACTACACAAGAAGCTGGAAGGGAGCATGGCCATATCAGGTGACCTGAATGGGTCATTGGAAAGGGATATTCCAACACCACAGGACATCATGCCCAGCACACAAACTAGGGGCAGCTGGCTGAGAGAGGCCAAGCACTGCCCAGGGTTGGGCTGGGCATTGGTCAGTGCATGCGGAGCAACTGTATTGTGCATCACTTCTTTTTCTTGGGTTTTATTCCTCCTGCTCTCTCTTTTCTTGCCATTACAATTGTTATTGTTGTTGCTGCTATTGTTGCTGTTGTTATTAATTTTATCTCTTTTATTAACGTGCTTTCATCTCAACCCACAAGTTTTATTTCCCTTCCGACTCCCCCGCTCACTGAGGGCAAGCAGATGAGTGGCTGTGTGGTACTTGATTGCTGACTGTGGTTAAACCACAACACTATTTTAAAAGCAGCCTGAGAATATGAACTTGAGTTGAACCTTTTTATAAAAGGAAAAAAAAAGCCAAACAGAAGTTAATATTATTGATAAAGGAATGTGATCCTTATCTTTGTTACTCATTTGTCATTCGGTGTGTGTTTAGCTCACTAGAGATTTCTACTTGGTGCAAACCGTGAACTGGGTGGAATACAGTGTGATTCTTCAATATAAAATAACATAAAGTCTGCCCGTTAGTCTTTTTTTTAATTAACTTTGGACCTTGAAAAAACATTCCAAGAGCACTTTGCCTGCCTTGTGGAACTGCAGTATTCTCAAGCTTGATAACCAAATATTTTAATGTAGAACTTCAGGTTCAATTTAAATGTATTAAGAAGAATGTATAAGAAGAACTTTGGAAGGACCATTCTACAACCAAAGGTCATTCACTTCTGTGGTCTTTATTTCCAGACTGAGCAGCAGGAAAGCTCTTATTTACAACTTACTGACAACTAAACATTGAAATCTCCCTAATACTTACCATTTTTAAGTCTCGCACATTACATAGACTTTAGTGAGACAAAACTTGTTCAGGATCAGAAGTGGAGCTAAAATGTACCCAGAGTGTTTCATATATAAGAAACCTACTATGTGAAATGTTCAGTTGAAGTCACCAACAATACAGCCAGATCCAAGAAAATTCGAAGTGGAACTTTCAGGCCCACTTATGTGTGCCCTAGACAATGGTTAGCTTATGCAGAGCTTTTGGGCACATCCTATTGACTTTGGTATAAAAATTTCTGTTTGATAACAGTTTCAGAAAAAGGTTTTGTCAGACAGAGTAACACTGTCAGAGCATTGTTGCAAAAGCCAAGACTGTCCTTTTCATCTCCTCCAGGGGAGGAGGAAATTCAATCCAGATCTCACTGTGTCAGGGTGAGGGCTTTAAACAGGAAATGTTGTGTGAAAGCTGGTACTTCACTACCAAAACAACAGCACTACATAAAATTACAATTCTCTCTCTGGTCTATGAAAGAATGTCTGGAGATACATTTATAGTGTATGAATCACAAATAACTTCTGATTAGCATATTGGTGGCCTCTCTGGGGTGGCTCTTGCTTGATTTCTTTCATTGAAACTGATCTACTACAAATAAATTCAGCAGGTTTTGGATGAGGTTGTCTCCAAGCAAAGCTCAGTTTTCCCAGCACAGAGGCTCTCAGACCCTCCCTTGAAGAAGGCAAAGCCTGTCCAAGAATGATCAAGAGACCAGGCTCAGAATCATCATTTTTTGACGTTTTTACATGTACACATTGCCTTAATTACAGTTCTTTTAGATGCTTCTCAGGAAGGATTACACCAGGAAAGGATGCTCAGTGGAAAAATGTTTCTGCCTGATAGACCTATAGATCTCAGTTAACAATTGGTCAGCAGAGGACAAATATCAAAAGTAAACCTGCCTACTTCTCAAATGTCAAACTATGCATGAAAGACACTTTTCAATAGACTACTGCCATAGTTTACTTTATGCTACGCAATGCTATCTAGAAAATGCTGACCAAAACAATGTTTTCCCTCAAGAAATCTGCTCCATGATAATTCTCTGAATTTATCTCTATTTAAATTCCAAGGAGACAGATTTCAAAACTCTTACTGTAAGCTTCACAGTTGACTTGAAATGCATTGTCATTGTATTTGGGTTTTAATTTCAACTTTTTTAAAGGTATTTTTCTATTAACATTACATTGACTGCTTACATCAAAATAGGTGGCATAGTTCTGAGAAAGAACTTTAGTGGGTCACACATTTAAACTAAGATGGACGTAATAGCCTACTTAAATTAATGTATTATCATATAGCCATTATAACAGTGCATGTATTTTATGTATATCAAAACATCATTACCCTCTTGAAGTGGCCTATGATTCAGCAGCTGAATATTATTGCAACTGGCCTAAATCCACTTTTGAAATAGACAGAGAGATATGCCATCACACTTTAACAAATTCATCACTGTAAATTGTTGCTTGACATTTAGTGGAAAAGTACAGTCCAATATTTTAATTTGCTTAGGCTTCAGATATTGAAGGAGTGCCTGATATAGTAAGAGAGCGTTTACAAGGTTTTACCTCTAAATTACTTTATGAAAAATTATTTATTAAAAGCCTTTTTGCATTGTCTTGTTACTTTGTAAGATTTTTTTCCAAAAAGGATCTATTTTAAGATGAATTCTTACTTTCCTTTTCTTCTTTTCACTGTTAAGTTTAACTAAATATCTTTAACTGTCTTTAAATAAATTGGTCAGTAAATCTGGGCATTTAAATAAATTGATTTTTTTTTCAGCTGAGAGTAAGGCTTAACTTCTTCAGATTTCTTTGGCTAAATAGGTACAGACTTATATATGAGTTCTGTTATTTACACATTCTCATGTCTAAAAACAAATAAAAGAATCAAGCATATTTACTGGAACTAAATACTCAGGAAATTGGGTAATCTGATTCACAATTGTGGACTGCAGATGTTGATCAAATGCCTTTTCTAAACTGGCATGTCTCTACTGAAATTAGTGTATTAGCTGTAGTGTGCTTGCTTATTAAAGAGACACAAAATTGTTAAAAGAAAATTAATGGGATTTCAGAACTAATTACTTGAAAGTTAAAAAATAGCAGAATGAGTATTTACCATGAAAACTTAGTTCATCTGACTGAGTGCACATAGTGCATTTTCCATGCATCTCCCATTTCGCTCAGTGTTAGTGGCAGATACTGTTCACTTAAATGTTCCCCCATTCAAACTATGCTCTGTGGATAATGTTAATAACATACTTTTGGAATTGCTGTGAAATTTATCCTTAGGATTACAATATTAATTAATTATTTTCACAGCATAGCTTTGAGGTGAGGGAGACACACTAATCCCAGCTGCAGAGATACCAGAATTGGCCAAAACATTTGGCTACCTACATTGAAGTGCTAGGATCAGAGACTTCCCTTTTCACTGTGCACAGAGTACACCTCTGGTGACTTCAGTAGATTTCCAGAAGTGTTTGCCACTGCAAATCAGAGCTTGTATTTATTTGGTTTGCAATCCTAGTTCAAGAGTCCTCCAACCCCCTTCCTCTTCTTCTCCTCTTTCAAAGATACCCAGGGTCACCCAGGTACCTATCCCCAGCACTGTCAGTGAATGATCTCTGATAGACAAATCTTAGTCATCCCATGCCAAACTCTACAAGGTTTAGGAGAAATCTTTTAACACATGACAACATTGTAGCCTCATGCTGTAGCCCTGAGAACTGGGATATGTTTTGCACCAGCACAGACACAGGATCTCTACTGTATTTCCCAGTAAATAAGATGGTGCTTACTGGAAGGAACCCTAGGGCCAAGTGAAGAGGGATCTAACTTTCCAGGGCAGTGTTGAGGGCCTTTCTCGTGCCCTATTCTCACACAAAATAGTCTACTTCATTCATTCCAGTCCTCTATGAGACCAGAACACACTTAATAAAGTAGGAGGAAGAGTAAAAGAATAACTAACATGTTTTTCCCAGGAACTGTGAGAACTAAATTAAGGTGTGACCAGCTTGATAGTAGTATTTCCTAGCCCTAGAGCTCTTGCCTTGGCAAAAACAGTTACATTGTCTCACTAATGATAACATTATTTCAATATTTTTGCTGTGATGATACAAATTGCATTCTGTGATAACTGTGAGGTGAACAAGACAGTGAAACAGCTGCTGAAAGCTGTTTCTCTGCCTGATGATGTTTTGACCCTAATTTAGCTGCTGGTTAACAGTATTTCAGACTATCATGGGTATTAGTAGCTTGATCATTCCATCTATTTTCTTTCATTTGCAGCAATGTAGCTATATTCTGATGGATTTATGCAAAAACCAGCATGATTTATATATTGTAATAGGATAAGAGAAAGCAACGCAAAATCCCACCGACCCACCCCTCCCTAAAAAAAACCCCCAACCAATTAAAACAAACAAAACCCCACACCAAACAAACAAGCAAACAAACAAGTACACCTGACCAAACAAAAAGGAAAACCACCTTTACAAAATACCCAACCCAGGCAACTACATAAAAAGCATTCCAGAAGATACTTTACATTATTTTGCAGAAGTGCAACTTATATGTACATACATAAAATGAAGTGTGAAGGCAATGAAATTATATTTTTTTAATATCATGTTAAATGTCATAAAATATAATAAATCATCATTCTTTTCAATTTCTGACTAGTAAACTGAAATTCTGGACGGAACTTTTATTAAAGAATATTTGCCAGGTAACAGAACACTGTGGACTTGGATTTCTATATTGAAAAACCATTTCAGAGATATTTGGACTGAATGGAAAATAAATGAAATGTCTCTTAAATGTATGTATTTTAATCTCTTTTCACATATATAGTACATCATCACTGCAGGGGCTCACTCTCATAGTAGCTGTATCTGTTATTTTCTTGTCTTTACCTCAAAGGAAGCCTCTTGCATTCTGTAAGTATTGGGATCACTTCTTTAAATTTTAACTTGTGAAGATGTGAAAATCGGCAAGGAAGTAATAAAATAGAAAATTGTTAAATTGTACTCCTTTTAGGAAAGGAATGCAACCAAGTTTGAGCACAGCCTGAGAGACTGTAATCAGCTTTACAAAAATGAAAACATTCTTTAACTCTAAAAATGTGTAGTAGTGGTGTGAGAATGATGCCAGCTTTTTAACCAGGGGGGAATGTATAAACTTACTTTAAACATCTCCTACATATATCATAATTCTGCAAGTAATGATAGTCTTACCTGCCTTGTTTTTGGAATCTGAAAGCTTGGTGACAACTTCAAAAGTAAGTTTCCTTACCTTTCCTTACTCCTTCAAAGCTAGCTGGGTTTAAGATAATCACCCAAAGCTTTTGCTGAGAGAAGCATTTTTTCCCTCCCCCCCAATTTTTGTGTTAAATTACATGCCTAAATTCAAACAGAAGGAAGAAAACATTTGCCCAAACTTGCAGAGAGCTTTCTGATCCACAAAAAGATAGCCACCTCTCCCTCCTTTAACTGACTACAAGGAGTCACGAGGTATCTATTCTCATTTTGGATCAAGTAATTTTTGGGGGGGGGGAAAAAAATTAATAAGCAATGTGTATCTATACACATATAAATGTATATGTAATTTTGTATATATGTATTCACATATCCACATAGCCATATAGCTTTCAAACTTCAGAGTTGGTCTGGAAATAGAAATAAATCCTGTGTGGTGCTGAGTTGAAAGTGCAGAAAATAGGGCATGGAAAGTCATGACACTCCTCTATCTTGCATATATACTTAGAACCAGATCATATGTGACCTTAAACATGGACAAGAGATTTGGCTATGTTTAAAGAAGTTTTTTGAAGCACTAGCGTTACAAATATTATTTTATGACTATCTTAAATGTTAACACTATAAATATGTTTCTCTGAGGTAGATTCCTCCCAAATAAGGATAATCCTTTATTTAATGTCACAGGTGTTCTAATTTTCTTACATTTTCCGTTCTTACCGTTTTTAAGAGAGACCACAGCAGAACTGATGATTTTTTATTATCGGTTCTAGCTGGAATACACTTAGGATCATCTGCTAGTTTTTAATGTAGCTCTTGTACATAAATAATCTGCTGTTCAGATAAAATGAAGTAATTACTAGATACTAAGAAAAGTACATACATTGTGCGTATATTGTGCACACTAAGAGCAGATGCTCTCCATCTCCTGTTTAGATGGAAGAGGAATCCTGATCTGAATGTAGTAAATGACAATTTAGTATTGTCACTACTCTGTAAGCCTGCCTTGTGAATTGAATATAAAGTTCTAAAGCAGGTTTATTCAAGCCAGATTATTTTAGTTGCCCTTTTCTCATTTAAATTTCTTGAGTTTAGCTGTTTTACCAACTCTGCATGCTTAGAGAAGCCTGGGCTGTCTGTAAGAATGCTCCACTTCTTTTTGACAGATATATAATCTGTCTGGGAATGGTCCTTACCACTCTTTTTAGGCCTGTCTGAGTTGATTTAGCCAAATTTGATAAATGAGGGAGCAAGTTTAAGTCCACTTTAAAATAACAGGTGTAATCCAACACTGACTGAATAATTTGAGGCCAGGCTGTAGGATCCTTTTATTTTAGGCTTACCTGTTATCTTTGTGTAGTGTGTCATTGTTGACTCTAGTAAGCTCTGTGCTTATCAATTTTTGAAGACAACATATCACTAGTATTTCATTGTTCTTTCATGGAGGAATGCCTCTGCGTCCTTTTTGGAGCAGTTCCCACTTTGCCCAGTCAACTCTGGACGCAGCAGGCTGCGGGGACCAGCCTCAGGAATCCGGGAGACCAGAGGTCTGGCTCGTGGGTCCTTCCACGGGACCGCGGCAATAGAGGCAGGTGGTGGAAGAAGGAGGCAGGCTCAATTGTGGATGAAATCCGGAAGGTTTATTTTGTCTCCGAACAGAGGACCTCGCCCCCCGGGGCTGTCCAGCAATGAGCAACCCTGAACGCGCCTGCCAGGGGTTTTATGGGGGGGTGGCGACAGAGGAGGGATGACAAAGGCATCGAATCAGGGAAGGAGGAGGATGGGTCTGCGGGATGAGGGACACACAAGGGAACCTATCTTGGGAAAGGAAGGGAGGGATCCTCCCCCCAAGACCAATCACTCGACGCCCCTGCCAGAACTTTCTAGAAGCTTGGGAGGGGTGCCGGAGCGATTGGCAGGGGTCTGGGAGGAGACAAATAGAGAAAGCAGGGTTATGAACACGAAACTAGGGGGGTATAAACTGGGATGGTACCGTAACACGAAACCCAAAGGGGAGACCCGGACTGAACCAAACAAGACACAGTCCCACAGAGGAAGGGTAGGAATTTTCATTTCTGTCCTTCAAAGACTGTGGAACTGCATTTCTTCTCTTGAAAGCTAAAAAATGTGGAAATCAGGACTGCAGAACATGTTCCCTCAGCTTTACAGTGAACAAAATAACTGACCAACCACATAACCCAGGATGGGTTACCTGCAAAGTGTGCTGAGAGACATTTTTTCATTCTTGGATATTCCAGGCTACATTGTCTAACTTAATGTTTCTCCACATTGACATTATGCTGCAGTAGAGAAGGGATTGATAACGGAGAGTATGTGCTGGCATCAGAATGAAGGGGTGACATATTTAAAATCTCTTCTGTATTTGAATAATCTAGAGAGCTGCCTCAAAACTTCTCACCTTGGAACCATTTTTTCTGAGGAAAGAATCTAACACATTATCCTAAAAAGAACATCTAATCAGCGCCATCATCAAATGAATGAAATTAATTAAATCAATCAAATCAGTGAAATACACAGTAACAAATCCTCACCATCCAAACTGGAAGAATCAAAAGTAAGAAAGAAATTCGAACGTGAAACTGCAAAATTAGTAGCCATAGTTTGTTACTGTGTAGTTTCATGAAGCCTCAGCATCAGAACAGAAACAAAACTATATTCACCAACCTTAAAAGGGGCTTTAAGAGTATTGTAGGGAATTGTTGACTCTGGTCAAACAAAAAAATAACAAAATAGCAATATATAACAATAACAAAAAAAAGAGAAACCATTGCAATAAAGGAAGAGCAAGATAATGTACTATTCCCATATTAAAGCAAATTTTAATATATCCATCACTAAAGACAGTTAAGAAAAACTTACCTTTCTTAGGATAAAAAGACAATCTCCTTATGTATTAAGAACAGATTAGGAGTAATTATAAAGCTGCAAATATAGTTTTTCACCACAGGGTGTTTCCTGGCTGCTGTCCCACCTTTGTCTGGTATTTCAATCCTCTCTCTAAAGTGAATAAAGATCTTTCAGGGAAACAAAAACAAAACCAAAAACACATATGGAGAAAAACAGCTCCCCAACAATCCCAGGCTCACTTTCACTCCAGACAGCTCACCTGACCCCGATAGCATCACAGGTTACACATTTTCCCTTCAATGAGGCGGTTGAATGGCACAGTGTGTTTGGGGTCAGGATTTTCTTCGCTGCTGCTCCTTATTTTTTTGTAGTTTTGCTCCGTGCTGTTGTGGGTACTCTGGGAGCTGCAGTCCCTCTGGTGAAAGGCCTCCTCCTTCTCTGACCATAGTGCTCCCACCATTGTTTCTCACTCCTGCTTTGTTTCCTCCTCCTCTCTTTCCCCACCGTTTTGTTCCCTTCTTTAAATATCTTTCCACAAAGACACGACCACTCTGGCTGAAGGACTCAGACATGCCCTAAAAGGGGGTCCACTGGTGCCAGCTGGAACTGCACAGAGCAGCCTCGCTCTCTCCTTTCAGAGGTACCTCTAAAGCAACTTGCTGCCAGCATCTGGGCACCTGCACCCAGTACAGGAACTAAGGTGGCTGCTGCTTCAAAATTTTCCAAAGACAAAACAAAAATCTCTGCAAATGGTTGTAGAAACCAGCTGGCTAGGAGATAGCAGGACAGAGGACATGCAGAATTGAAAAATGCACAATGATGAACAAAAGGAAAACCACCCTGGATTCTAGTTTGTCGATTCAGAACTACTCATTATAGCACATTTGCCAAGAATGGTGGACAGCTAAGTCCAAAAATCTAGGAAATGTTAGAGAAGAATAGACCAGAAAATATCACTATTGTACTGTCACATCTTGAACACTATAAGCATTGTAACCCTTTTTCGAAATACTGAAGCACAAAAATGCAGAGAAGAGTAACAATTCTGGCTGAAGTTATAGCATGATTTTTAGAAGAAAAGGAACTGTAAAACCAGAAAAATGAAGGCTATGAGCAATAGATAGTACATCCCTGCAAAATCATGTGTGGTACAGAGAAAGTAAGTATAGACTATTCATTACTCTTTTTAGCACAAAAAAAAGCCTGGCAGGCATCCACTGAAATGAGCAGGCAGCATTTTTTCTGGGCTTTTTTCGAAGGGAAGATTGTTGTTCACAGTGTGGTTCACATTAAGATGTGAAATTAATTTCCACAGGAAGTTATTAACACCGAAAGTGCAAATTAATCTGAAAAAAAATTATTAGGCGAATCAGTGGAATGAAAGTCCATGGGGAATGATGAAATGTGATCACCTGGCTCAGGATGTCATGAAACTACTGATTCCTGGGAAGGAACACCAGCAGATACATTACTTTGCAACAAGCCTTGGCAAGCAGGCTTTGCAGGATACTACTGAAGGCAAGTTACTGGTCAATGGTCTGAATCAGCACAACAGTCCTTAAACTCAAAAGGTGGGGAGCAGCCTTACTTAGTGTTACAGCGGGGATTCTGTAACACGATGTATCAAACAAGGAGGCCATGGAAAAGAAATAGATATGGACAGATTCTTGGTAGATGTTTCAGAGATGTTATTTCTCCAGCCGCATGGCCGGGGCTCTGCCAGGAACTGTTCCAGTCACGGGACCAAGGGTCCTTCTGCCCGCGCAGGGAACACAAACCAACCCATGGGAACGAGGCTGAGCAGGGGCAGGGAAACCCCGTGTCTGTGCCCTCAGGGCCCCTCTCCCAGGGCTACACGGCAGGGGAGGGACCCCAACACCTCACCCGTTTATTTTTAACAAAAAGAGATTTAAAACTTAACATTGAAAATAACTGGATAAACATAACAAGAACAGTTTTAAATTAACCAAGCCACTGTCCTGAGTCTTTAAATGTCCAAACAGATTCTCTGGAATATCTCAAGGCTGACAGAAGGGAGACAGGACTCTCTGAGCATGCTTTGTGGGGAAACTGAGGCAGGAGAGGGTTTAATTTCTTCCCTCCCCCTTTTCATCCCCCACTCGGCATTGGAAAGGGATTTTTGGGGAGAAACAGTTGGCAAAAGCATGGTTTTGTGAGGGAAACCATGGGTGAAAAAACGGATTGGGAATACACTGGGGGTAATAGGACATAGGGTAAAAGGGAAAGGTGGGATTAGGAAAGGGAGACTGTAGGGGGGGGCTTATAATGGAGATATTATCTAACATGACTACAATTTTTAGCATATATACTGCGTTTTACAGGAACCCCATCAGGCCCAGTGACCTGCGATGCTTGTAACCCTTTTCTACCTCGTATAATTTTGAATTCTACCACCTCTCCATCTCCCAAGCTTGGGATGCATTTTTCAGGGTAATTCTTTTTAATAGCAGTTCTATGCACGAATATGTCTTGCTGGTTGTCACATCTCGTTATAAAACCATATTTTGTTTAACATTATACCACTTTACTATTCCTAAAACCTTACCTATGTGTATCTTTTTCCGTGGCTTCCGCTGCTTTTCTGTCTCGCTGCATTCTTGCTTTCTCTTTCGCTTGCTCCCGTGTTGGAATTGCCAGGGCTGCTAGTGCTGCCGGGGCCACCGGAGCTGCTCGTGCCTGCGTGCTCTTCCCGGAGTCGCATTCGGGGCCGCACGGGCCGGGCCGGGCCGCGCCACTCAGTTTTCCATGCATTGCCTCCTCTGGTCACAGCTTCGCTGCCTGATGCCAGGCGCTGCACCCACGTCTCGGCCAGGCTCCCGAGCGACGACCCCCCCGTGCCCCACTCCAGCGCGCGTTTTGGCTAGGTGCAGCTCTGCTCCACCGCCACAGCCACCAGCCACCGACCGCGCGCCACCTCTCTCGGCTGGGCATTCACGGGGCTCACTCCACCACACACTGCATGGGGCCGGGCGGGCACCGCCGGGTCCCGCCGCTCCCGCCGCGCCTCTCTCTGCCGCTGACACTGCGGCTCGCGTCGTTCCGCCGCCGCGCGGGGAACTGCCTCGCTGCTGCTCGCAGAGCACTCGGTGCACGTGGCCTGGGCCGCACGGTCCCTGAGCCAGGCTTCCCTTCACCAGGACACAGCTGACATTGCTCAACAGTCTCGGTAATTAAATAATATTCACAAAAATATTCTTCCATCGGCATATATTTTGACTCAAAAATCAACTGTGTCCAAACAGCGTTCCAAAAGTCTTTGGTAAGAATTAAATCCCAAGAAACATAGAAAAAGTTCATAAACAACCATGGCAGGAAGTGTTTCAGTTCCATTTGAGCTTAAATTAAGCTAAAATTTACGAATCGTTGTTCAAGAATCTTTTCAAGCTTAAGATAGATGTCCATATGTGGCTCTGAGAGCCAAGAGTCTTCCCACGGTTCCTCCATAGTTTAGATATGGAATAGTAAAACAAAAGCAAGAAGAGGAATCCAAAGTTTCTAGGGTTTACTCACACATCAGTCGTTTAGGGATCGGGGATCGTTCTGCTCACAATTCTCCACCATTTGCTACAGTGGGGATTCTGTAACACGATGTATCAAACAAGGAGGCCATGGAAAAGAAATAGATATGGACAGATTCTTGATAGATGTTTCAGAGATGTTTATTTCTCCAGCCGCATGGCTGAAGATCTGCCGAGGAACTGTTCTCAGTCATGGGACAACACAAAACAACCAATGGGGAACGAGGCTGACCAGGGGCAGGGAAACCCCGTGTCTCCCACCCCAGGCCCCTCTCCCTACATGGCGGGGGGAGGAACCCCGACAACTTAGGCTAATTCCATTGAAAAATATATGTACTAAAGAAAATAGTCTTTTGATTTTACCTCCTTTTCTTTCTTTTTCTCATGTTGATAAGTTGCAGGCCTGAGTAGTGCATTCTATTTTCATCACCTTTTTCCCCCCAGAAAATGTGAGAGAGGGCAGTAGGAAAATAAAATTGCAGTACCAGCTGTACAGTTACCTGACCAATAGGTATTTTTTCCATATTAGGAATGGAAAAAGGCTCACAGGAGAGGGCCAAAGGTACTCATGAATGTACCACGACGCGTCATGGAATGATGCATGGAGTGACTGACTAACCCACATTTGTATTATGTTTTCAGCACATTTTGTTTCATTGTTTTATCACTTTTTTTTCATTTAATTTATCTAGTAAAACAGAAATCCCATGTAACATCATCTTCAAATAAGTAAATTTTACATTAAATGTAGCCTTCCCTCTGGGGAATATCTAGAAGGACACAGTCAGAGAGTATTGGACTGTGGCACCACTATAAATCAGCACATTTTCTTTTGAAGTAACACAGTTATTAAAACTATGCTGAGGAGCCCCCAACCATACCTGAAAAATATTTCAAATCTTCTGTTTGCTTCTCTGCAAAGGATCTGTCATGGAACATTTTAGTTCCAGTTTGCCTGGTTTTGTAGATACAGTATTGACTGCAACAGCAAGTTTCAGCTTATTTCTCAGTATACAGTCTGATGAATAAACAAGATAACTAAAAGAAATTACAGTCTTTTCTACACATTTATTTTATCATTTATGACAAAAATAGAGCTCAGCTCAACCTATTGACTTTGGACTTCTCTTCTTTGTTGATTTCATAGGTTTTATCACTGTAAATATTACTCAGCATAAGTTTTTCAGTGCTCTCCATTCACATAGCTTTACTCCAAATACTCATGCATTATTCTTAATAAATCCCAAATATATCCACCCAGTTATCAAACTGTTCTGATGTCAACCCATGAGGTTTATTTTTTATTTTTTTTTAGTTCTCGTCCCCATCCCACCAAAGGAGCAGGGTGAGAGAGTGAGTGAGTGAGTGACTTCTTGGTACTTAGATGCTGGCTGGGGATAAACCCCAATACACATTGATTAAGGAAGATAGAACATGGTATTACATAGAAGGCACTGTCTAAGTCAGTGATTTTGGACTAAGTGGGACAACAATGCAGTGATCAGTGACAAAGTTTCCCATTAGAAAATACAGTAACATTTACAAACATTTTCTAAAAATGACAAAAAATACTTGTTTTCTCCACAAAAGAAAAGAAAAAATTGTGGAAATTGCATAGAACACAACTTTGCCCTAAAATGTAAATTCATTAGCTCCAGCACTTAGCACTTATGTGGCTCTCAGCTCCAGACATTAACATCTTTAATGTTCAATATTCATGCCATGCTCCTATAGTAGTAACTTTTAATAAAAATGTAAGGAGAGCATTAACTGGAACACATTAACTTTATAACATGTTTTTATTTGAAAGTAAAGCAATTGTGTCATGAATGTATTCTCTCAAATTGCAACTCTCAAACAGATGCTCTACTGCACTGTTGGGGTTTTAGGAGCTCTCCTGTTTTTTTGGTTTTTTTTCTGTTAAAGGAATTTTCCCCCATACATGTTGCTAGCGGAACAAAGGCTGGATACGTAAGAAAAACAAAAAGCTGGCTACTTTTTGTTTCACCTGGGTGTGGGAACAGTCGGTCTCAGCATTCAGACAGAGAGGGAGGCTGTTTTCTTCGGCCGCTTTTCCTTCTGCTGGAGAAGCCCCAGGATCCCAAGCCCACCTTCCCTGCCCCGCTGGGAGCCGGGCTGTGGCCGCCCTGCCCCGCCGTTGCTTTGAGCCTTCGCTGCGTTGTAGCCCTGCTCGCCCTGCCTGCCCAGACCTCCGGGGGGTTCCCCGTTTGGATACATCGCGTTTGCCACCCAGGATTTGTGCTCATCCCTGCCGTTCCAGCCTGCCATTCCAGCCTGCTGTCCCGAGGGTCCGGCCGGACACTGGGATCGGCTGCCCAGGGGTTTGTGAAGCCTTTGTCCCATCCCTCCCCGGGATCCCAGGCTGCCAGTGCCGCGTGCTCCCCGAGCTCGCTCCGGAGCGCCCCTGCAGCCGCGGGGGAACCATCGCACCTGCCCTGCTCACCGGGAGCCGCCAGCGCCCCTGCCGGCTGCGAGCGGAACTGCCCGAGGGGAAAGGGCCCGACAGCCGAGAAGGCTGGGACTGGGTTTGTGATTGCTGTTACTGCCATGGTTATTGTTGGTTTGCCTTGTTATACACACATAGATATATAATACTAAGAATTGTTATTCCTATTCCTCATATCTTTGCCTGAAAGCCCCGTTATTTCAAAATTATAATAATTCGGAGGGAAGGGGTTTGCAATTTTTTTTTTTTCATTTCAAGGAAGACTCCTGCCTTCCTTGGCAGACACCTGTCTTTCAAACCAAGACAGCTTATATATATTTAACTGCCAGGATTGTAGTTCATTCCCATCTCGATTTTTAGGACCTGACATAACAGATATTCTCAGAGTATGCTTTCTTGGAAACTGTTCAAATAAAATACAGTATTACATTTGAAAAGAATCCTACTGCAGTACTATCAACATCCCAGTCTACTTTTTTATTTTTGCATTTTTAATCTATATTTAGATAGTGGGATCAACACAAATATTTCCTCATTAGCAGAAATTAATTAAGAAATTAAGAAGCAAGTACTTTAGCTTTAGACTCTTACTCATCCTTCAGTCTTTAATCCAGGCCCCAGAGTGGAAAGCATGTCCATAGTCAATTGACCATGACTGATGTGTAGGTGCTTAGGATGGCACTAATGTAAAATCCAAGTGAGATATGGCTTGATTCTGCTGTTTTCAGCTCATGTGGGTAGAGACTGAGATAGCTTTTGTAATGTTGGCTGGGTGCTGCTCTGCTTTGGAGGTTTGAGTTCTTGATTGATTAATTCAACAGCTTGTTAAAATTTTCCATATAAGTAATGTTAAATGTTGATTAAGTATCTGCACTATGAGAGTCCTTCCAAAGGGCAGCTGTTTAAAATAATGTGATAGCTGTAGTCTCCTGCTCATTCCAGTGTAGGCATTAAATGAGGTTTTCTTGAAACATTGAATATGTATTTTAATACACAAAACTCCTCCTACATTTGGCACATCTCCTTAATCTGTATTTATTGCCATAAATATTGGGCGATGTGCACCCTGTTAGTAATTTTAGATTGTGACTAGAACTATGTCATTTTAAAAGTATCTCCATCTGTTCTTAAATGCACAAAAAAAAAAATCACTAAAAAACAAACCCCCCAAAACCCTGAGAATGAATATAAAGAAATATTATCTATTAGGACTAAACATTATTCTAAATAGCCTGCTTTAGTCTGAAATCCTTTTAAATATTTTAACAATGACAAAACCCCCTCTATCCAAAATAAAAAAAAAATACAACATTAATATGAATGTAATTTTATACAGTCATAATGTATGCAGATTGCAGTGCAATGCTTGGGTCTGTCTTCCTTCATGTGCTTGCTATTTTGTAAGCATAGCTAAAGGACCTAAGAACACTGAAGATTAAACGTCTCTGATTTTCTCTGCTGCCTGTAAAGTGTGGTAGAATCTTTTCTGAAGTACCTCTCACACCACTGAGTTCTAAGAGAACACAGCAGCTGTGTTCATAAGCCAGCTATAAGCAGCAGTAAAGAACATTCTTGATATTGACTTATGAATCACCTCATATAACACCCTTACAAGCACTGGCCAGTATATAAAATCCAACTGTAGGGTCTGATACATATGCACATGTCCATAAATAAGCTGTTAATGCAATGCTTAGAGATACATAAGAGTGTCCACAAAGCCCGTAATCAGGAAATTACTTCTAAAAAACCTCTTTAATAGCCATTGCATGTATGCAGGGGAGCAGTGTTAAATTTTTTCCTCATATTGTTTATTTAAGTTAATGTAATTGATTTTTGGCTGAACTGAAAATCCTAAAATGTGCGTGAAAAAAATGGAGGTGATCAGGGTAATATTTCAATCAAATCAGCTTTTAGAGATTCAATTACTACTCAAATAAAAATGTTACAACAAAAGTAAATCTGTGCTTGAATATATAAAAAAATCTTACTCAACAGTAGAACCAATTTATTTTTCTTAAATGAGCCAAAGTTAACCTCGACACAATAAAGATAACTTAGTATAGAGCATTTCCTATAAATAGAAGTTCTCTTCAAATGGTGCACTGTCCTCAATCGTTTTTTGTGGCAGACTGATCTAGGTCTACCAAGAGTAAAAATTGTTGGAATGGACTCTGTTCTAGCAAACTATTCTTTTGCCTAAAATCTGAAAACATTTTGAAGCCCTGAGTGATAAAATAGCTCATCTTGCTACAAAAATGCAAAATGCATCCAGGACAAAGAGAATTTTAAGTCTTCACAGAGTCACAAAATATTCTAAGTAGGAAAGGACCCATCATAATCATCAAGTCCAACTCCTGGGCCTGCAAAGGACTATCCCCAAGAATCACACCATCGGCCTGAGAGCATTGTCCAAACACTTCTTGAACTCTGTCACACTTACTGCTGTGAGCGCTTCCCTGAAGAGTCTGTTCAACTGCCCAACCATGCTGTGGTTCCAAAACTTTTTCCTGATATCCAGACTAAACCCCCCTGACACTACTTCGTGCCATTTACTCGAATCCTGTCACTGGGCAACACAGAGAAAAGATCAATGTCTGCCCATCCTTTTCCCCTCGTGAGGAAGGTGCAGATTGCGATGGGGTCTGCCCTCAGTCTTCTCTTCTCCAGGCTGAACAGACCAAGTGAGATCAGCCACTCCTCATATGTCTTCCCCTCAAGGCCCTTCATCATCTCCATAGCCAACCATGGATGCTTGTAATAACTTTAGATCCTACTTTCATTGTGCTCCTGTAATAAATGATTTAACTGGAGGACGTCTCCTTGTATATCTACAATGAATCCTAACCAACAAATGCTTCTGCATCACTACCAATTTCAAATTCTTTTCTTTTTTCATCAGCAGTATTTCTTTTACACATGTTCTCATTGCTGCTGTTATGGATTGTGTGATTTATTCCCATTTGTCTTGCATTCCTCAGCATTTTTCTTTGAGAACTGACCCATTCATTGCAGAGACACCTTGTTTCAGTCAGTGATTTACCCTTCTGTGACTCTTATTATAATACCTATGTTTAATTATGTAGAGTCTCTTTCTTCCTTCGCTTGCTAACAAGAGCATTTGGGAAGCACAGTTTTCACTAGCCTTGGAGGTATTTGCCAAGATTTTCAGAGCAAGCCTGTTTCCTCACACAAAGTTTGTGTGTTGCCTTTCATGTCATGCTAATTATGGTCACTGAGTAACTTCTGGCTGGGATATTCAAATATGGATGACAGCTATATTGCAAGTCTGCAGTTTCACAGACCACCTTGCATATCCCCCTCAACCGCTTATGCACAGAGCAAAAAATTATTTAAATTTTGAATAACTTAATCTATAATTTTTTTTCCCATTCATGGTGAATATTTTATAGGTTCCTGAATTTTTAGACATGAAGGATTTCACACATGCAATTTCTTAACATTGTAATTTGCAATGTTAAGCAAAAAAGGAGCTTTACGGAGGGTCAGACTGACAGAGAGGGAGGGAATATGGAGGTATTACTTCATTTTTGCTAAGTATTTGTTTTATTTCTCTGTCTCTGTTTGAGACAAATTTGGAGGAAAACATCTGAAATTAACATCTCCTCTAACGGAAGGCAGGTCTCAGCAGCCCCTCCCCCACTAAGAGGTTTGGAAAGAAATTTCTTGGAGGAAAGTGAAAAAAAAGCTGTTTATTTAACAAGCAAAGTGCATGCAGGCACAAAATGAATAATGAAGAGATAATAAACCTTCTCATTGTGGAGAAAAACCTGGTTAGATTCAGAGTCCTTTCTGTAGGTGTGGCTCTGCTCTCTCTGGAGCTGGGGTGCAGCGTGGGCCCCTCTGGGCCACAGTGTGGGGCCTCCCGGTGATGGTGTTCTGGACCAGAGCTCAACAGTTCCAGGAGAAGAAGAAGAAACCACAGTCCCAGGAAAAACTTCTTGCTTCAGCTAACAAACAAGAAGCTAGCTAAAAAGCAAAGAATTTTAACTCTCCGTCTCTCTCTCCTGAGAAAAGGAGTCGAGAGCTGGGGAAAAGCAGGAAGGTGCTTCCTCGGCTCCGCAGCGGTGAGAACGCAGGGGAGTCTGTGAGTCCTTGAACACAAACTACACTGAAGAATCCACTCGGCTTCCCCTCCCTTTCTCTCGGACCCAGCTTAAAGGCATAGAAAGGCACAGAAAGGCACAGGAATCATATCTGGCATAGAGCAAGTGATAGGGGATACAGCATCATAAAGTCACCCCAAGACATTCTCAAACCATGTAATGGAAATACGGCATAGAGAAGTGATTTTGAGAGGAAGAATTTTAATTTTCTGGGCCTGGTCAAATGTCTCACAGCCTAAGGAGTCTCTGTTGCTGGAAACTGCTGAATTAAACATCTACTCCTACAGATCTTAGTCACATGGTCCAGAAACTTGTTGAGAAAAGCATCCACAAGATTGCATTGTTTTGGCACTGAAGGAAATCACTAAGCATTAAAGCAAGTTCAAAAGATCTAAAAAACCTACATTTTCTTTTCCACCTTCGATTTTTTTCTAGAAGAAGGAAGAAAAAGCCCAGATACTCACTTTGGCTTCTGCTGACAGACCTTCCCTCCTGTTTCAACCTTATTTAAACAGCTGAGAAGACCAACTGCAAAAGTAGGTACTGCTTCAATCAGGAGCTCTGGTTTTAAAGTGTTTCACTTCTCAGATACAGAAACTCTGAAAAAAGGAAATCATTAACACACCAGGCAAGTTACAAGGAGACTGGCAAAGTTCTTTCACTCTTGCCTGAGAAAGGGCAGAGCAGCCATGGACTGACTACCCAAAGAAGAGCATTCCCACAGGATATAAAAACATGGTGGTTGGAAGAAGAGGACAGGCAAGTGCTCCAGCTGAACTAAAATGTGGAGGGGCTTAATTATGAGGGGCTGACTGAAGTGGTAGCTTCAGCTAATATTCACTTGAGACCTGAGACAGAAATAGAAAGTCTGCTTTACTTAATATGGAATGGGGGCATATCAGTTTTCAACTGAAAAGTAGAAATTACTAAAATAAAAAAGGAGGAAGTCTTGCAGTCTTAATTGATTAAAACAAATCCTTCTTGAGAGCAATGATAGTAGTTGGAATACAGAGCTGCCCTCTAAAACAGAGAGAGAGCTAAAACTTGCTAAAACTCACTTAACCAAGAAGAAACTTGGGATAAGAATTAAGAGTACTTTCATACAACAACTGGGAGTTCAAATTTGCTCAAAAAATAATATTCTGATCTTGAAATGTAAATATCAGTGTCAAGGAGACGAAGAGATACAGGCTGTGACAGGCAGGAAGCCATTGTATTACATGACACATAGAAACAGAGGTGCAAGCCATGTGTCAGAGTTTGCATGGGTTGATCAGTACTACTGAGCATGCACAGGGTGGATAAAGAAAAGGGTCTGCAGAACATGCTGAAATGTAGTATTTTTAGCTCTACTTTCATCTCTCTGGTGGAATATAAGAATGCTTAAATACAGGACTCTACTGTTAAGAAATACTATTCAGCATGGTTATAAAGTTTCACCTTATGAAAATGCTACTTTCACTTGATTGGTAAAGGATCAAAATAATTTTGCCAGAGTTTCTTTTTCAACCTTTAGGAAGCAATCACTAAGCCAAATCTATACATGAAACTGAGCAAATGACACACAGTCTAGTTAGTTAAAAAACTTCCTCTGCTATACAGGAGAGAGAGTAAAACCAATAAGCAATACCGTGGGTAATTGATTAGATATGGGGAGTCAAGACAAAGGAAAAAACCATTATGTTCACAAACCCAAAGAATTGCTAGCCTGCCAGAAAAGATGTATCTATTGAGGATAAGAAAAAAGGAACATTTGTGTGGTGTAGGATCTGTTAGTGGAGAAAGTGGTCTGTGAATACATAACAATGTTTCATCTGGTGAGAGTCAATGTCATCAAATTGCTTTCTGTGCTGTCCTGTAGAAAGAATTTCACAGGGGAAGAGCACAGGAATGGCACAGCTGTGATGAAAGTTAACCTAGCAAAGAACAAGGTCATGTTTGGGGTTTTTTTGTAGCAAGCCTGGGCTCACTAATCAGCAACTTGCTTGCTTCCCTGGATTGAGAATCTACTAATTCCCTCCAAATAAGCAAGTTTTTTCCTGCAAAAATATCAGCCTGAATTCTAAAACCATTGCCCTAACAATGCTGCTTTGCAGGATGCACAGCTCAAATCGTAATAATCTGAGATGCTGGCAGAAATGCTAGCAGTCTTGGATGTGAGATATGTCCAGCATTAAGTTGTCCAGCCCAAGATTCAGGGAAATGTGCTGCTCAGTCCCATTTGCAGTGATGTAGTTCAAGCAGGCTAAGGTATCACAGTGCTTATGAAAGCTGAATGCCAATGCACCTGTACTAAAAGATACTACTATAATATACTATAAAATCTGAAAGCCATTGATTAGGGGGAAGCAAATGTCACCTGGAACTCAACATTAATATTATACCACTATGAAAAAAAGAGCTTCCTAAGCTCTTCCTCTGAAAGTACTGAATGTTTTTGTGCTCTGTGCCAGAGTTTAGGCTGCTAGGACTTACCTCACTACAAAGCAATTTCCAGTTACTGCCACGGAGGATTGTCATTGTATACCACACCTCTCTTCTGTCTCCTCTTCTCTCTGCTTGGCATTTTTCTATTTTGAGGAAAGGTCATGGAGATGAGAACAGACCTAGATGTGGCTCATCTGTGTTTTGCATTGTGGAAACTCTCCACTGAGAGCAAACAACAAGACTACAGGACTTTGCAGCAGCTGAAAAAATAATTTTGAAGTACCTGTTTCTGGACACAGATCTAGATTCATCATACACCTTTCTTTAGCCTAAGACCAACACACATTTTCCCACTCTCTAGTCAGAAAAAAGAGGAAAATAAGTTCTCAAAATTCTGCCCAGCTAAGTAGTGATTTCCTGTTCAGGAACTTCAGACTCAGATTTGTCTCCTCCTCTGTAATTCTGTAATTAGAGAATATTCACATCTTGTGACTTATAGCACTTCACAAGTGTTTGTCTATATATATACTTTTTCCCCTTCACACATTATTTCATTTAAGGCTAAACCAATGATTTCAAATATTCCTTTTGCTGTAATGTTAAAGTTCACAGTTCATTATAAGCTTGGTAAATCAAATTTACTTTCCATAGTATTTCTCTGAACTATAAAAACAGTGATGCTGCTATTTTCTATCAAAAATAGCTATTTTTGATTTTGTGACATTTTATTTAAAGAGCATTAAAAAATAAAGTTGTCTAAGCAAAACTGAAAAGTCTTCTGCCTTCTATTTAATGCAAATCGTATTTATAAAAGTCAAAAGAGTAAGTCTCTAAAATGGATACAATGCTTATACTTCCTCAGAAGAAAAAGTCTCAACATTGAAAAGCTTCTAAAGGACTTCTATAACTGTGACTAGTTAAGAATTTGTATGCTTTTCCCAAGTCATCAAAATACAGAAGAAATTATTGCCCTCAATACTGTCCTTGAGGAGACTACAAGTAAAAGGATTAGATTATTACTGCAATTTTTATGTGATAAAATACTTCTTAAAACTTTTTATCTTAAGAGATTTAATGAAATAGACTAGGGAACATTAAGAAATATCTTTTTCGATATGGCTCTTTTAAATTTAGTGACTGCCTATCTTGAGTATATGACTAGAAGTTAGGTGAGCCAACGCGATAATCTAACACTGCTGAAGTCAATCAAAATTTAACATCAACATCAGCAGATCAGAAACGCAACCTTAGATCCGCTTCGCATGTCTTCCCACTGACCTGGCTGACATATGGGAAATGTAACTTTCTTGTGGCTTTTTCTTACCCAGATTGGTTGCAGTGTCTTCTCTGCAGACTGAAAATTTCTGATGCAGGTTTTCCCACGGGAATTTAAATACCTGGGACCCTAGTCATCTCTGAATGGAACACCAAATCCTAGTTTGCAAAGAAATAAAACATACGGGGAAATTTTTGCATTTAAGAGAATGACTTGAACTGAAGAGGCTACTACTTACAGGCCTTCTTGGAATGGAGTAGACGAGGAAGGGGTTCTTGTTTTAAGTGGCAGGTCATGTTGTAAACTACTTTGTCTCACTTCTGTGTCATTGAAAGCAGACATTAAAAATTAACTTCATCATAGCAACGCAGGCTGAGAATTAGCTTCACAATTTACCACAGCAGAGGGTGTACTGTGAACTTACAGCATCTGTTGGTTATGCAGTAAAAATTTGCACACATGCTTTTGTCTGCAGCAAATAAGAGATTATGTTAAGGTATCTTAGCTGTCAACAAAAAGGGCTTGCTTGTTCATCTGCCCATAAAGGTCCATAAGGTCTGTTGTGGTGTGTGGTTTCCTGTGTTGGTTTAGCAAGCCACAAACCTTCCTGGAGAGCACCGCGGAGCTGCTTCAGGGAGAGCGGCTGTTCCACTTCCCACAATCCTTCTGGACGGCCCTGCGCTCCTGCTCCAGCTAGCTGTCGACTCCACAACACGGTGGCGATAAAGGAGGCGAGAAAGGTCTCTGCATGGGGACCTCAGAGGAACTTTATTCACATGATGACAAGCCAGTTCCCAGAGGCAGAGAGACCACATGGTCAGGGAGCATGGAGTTTTATATGGGGACGTGGGGGGTGGAGAGAGCACATGGACTAATGGTCTCATGGCGCAGGGGCAGTGCATGGATGGAACTGGGGTACTGGAACCAGTAGGGAGAACCCGAGGGTGTGGCCATGACTAGGGGCAGGGAAGGGAGGAAAATGTGGGAAAGGCAGACATTTAGTAAGAAAAGGAGTGGGGAAATACAGCACTACACAGGTCTGTAAACTACTGATGAAGACAAACAAAAATCCCTTTTTTTACAGGAATTTGAGTCTAAATCCTTTGTATGCCAGGTGAGTGCAGAACAGGATAAATTACTGTTAGGTCTGACCTGTCCCAATGACCAGAATTTTAGTTTTGGATATGGAGAAGGTTTCTTTTTGTTGAAATTTATAAGGATGCCATAAAAGTGTTGTTGAACTACACTTTTCCATTTAGGAAAAAGAAAGGAAAAAAAAAATCTCAACAAGATGTTGTCAAACTCAGAAAATGCCTTAAGGTGTTTAAGGTGTTCTTACTGTCAAAGAAATATGTAAGAAAATGTAGTTGAAGGCATATGGGAAACTCTTTTGTATGACTTTATATAGCACAAAGCAATAAAAGCCAGGCAATTTTGTACTGTCTATTCAATTTAAACAGCATTAAATTAAGCAAAATTTAAAATAGCAGTATTAAAAAATGGGAATTAGTTCCCAAAGACTGAATAGCTGTTGCTGTGGTTTGAATTCAGAAAAAAAGTTCTTTCCCCATCTTCAAATCTATATAGCCTAGGTTGATATCTGGCTGGAAACTTTTATTAAAATGATAGTTCTCACTGGGAGGCCATTCACTATTATTAAAATATAATAGAACCTCACAAAGCCACCATTTAGCTGCTCAGAAAATCTCTTTCCTGTTCTCAGTCATGGAAAATTCATGAAGTAATCGCTCATAATTCCACCAAAATGTTTTAGGAAATAATTTTCCCTTCATGAGGTAGTATGTTACAAAGTGTAATAAATAAATGAAACTAAAGCGTAGCTTTTCAAATGAAGAAAAAAGTCATCTAATGCTATACCTTTGCTTTTAAAACCATGGTTACTCACTCTGAAAAAGAAATCAACATGCAAACTCTACATCAATAGACATAAAGCAAGTATTATTATGACTCTGATATAATTCCTTGAACTTCATTTTTGCAGTAACAACTGAAGAGCAGACTGGGAGCAGGTGTGTTGTGACAACATTGCTGTGAATGGATGATGTGGATTTAAATAAGTCCCTGCCTTTTGCCCAGGCCTCTGGCAGCAGGCAGTCGTGTTATTGAGGTGGCCAGCACCCTGAGACCCACTCTCATTCATAAGTTCTTTAAAAATGGCTGATTCAATCTGTTATAGAATGAATTGTTTATTTAATAGACACAAAACTAACAGACGTAAGACTTAAAACAGACTATTACTACACAGGAATAAGACAAAAGGAAATACTAGTATTATACATGCAGGGTTAAAGGTACCTATTAATTTTACTGCTAGCGAAGAAATAGTATATCTTAGGATCCAATGTTTCTCACCACCAAACTGTTGAAGGGGCACACATCGAAATCCTTTCCTTCAATTTCCAGAAAAGTAACCATGAAGTTGTGTCCAAGCTTCAGAGAGAAATCGTCTCGCATGTTCCCAAGGAGTGTGTAAGAGACTTCTGCCTCTGTGATAAACTGTAGTACTTCTATAGTGTAAAAACAGGCCTTTTGGTCACCTATGGTTTTTTTTATCTCTTCCCACGTCTGTTAAGCTGGCAGACTTTTGGTGCCAGGAGATGATACCCACTGGGCCTTGCCCACCTGGGTTATGTCTCCTATCTGCAACAGCCACCTGTGGTGGGGAGAGGAGGGATATGCCCTGTCACAAACATATCTTAACTACAACTAACCACACTGTTATGCAGGGGTTTGGGATTGCGTGGAAACCTAAGTTCACCCTGCTGTGATTCCAGGCCTTTCAGCCCCAGAAGCTTGCCTAAATCATAAAACGACAAAATCAATCCGGACATTTTATGCCATGGTAAAAGAGTTTGCAAGAACAGAGATGACCTACCTAAGTCTGATCTCACTTCTTAGCTCAGGAGGGCCATTGGGAATACCACAGGACCAATACAGGGTGTCGTGGTTAAACTCCAGCCAGCAGCCCAGCCCCTCACTCACTATCCTACCAGTAGAACTGGGGAGAGAATTGGAAGGGTAAAACCCTGAGAACTCAGCAGTTGAGATGAAGACAGTTTAATAAGGAAAGTGAAAACCACACACACAAGCAAACAAAACAAAGAATTAATTCACTGCTTCCCATGGACAGGTAGATGTTCAGCCATCTCCAGGAGAACAGGGCCCCATAATGCATAAGGGTGACTTGGGAAGACAAACATCAAAGACCATCCCTACAAATATCCCCTCACATCCCCTTTTCCCCCTTCTTCATCCCACTTTGTATACTGAGCATGAAGTCACATAGTATGGAATATCCCTTTGGTCAGTTGGGGTCACCTGTCCTGCCTGTGTCTCCTCCCATCTTCCCGCACACCTACAACTTCCTTGTCAGTATCAAAAACAGAAAAGGCCTTTATTATGCAATAACAAAAACATGTCTATATTATCAATCCTGTATTCAGGACAAAAGCAAAACCTATCTGCTTATTAGACACCATGATGAAAATTCTAATAGTCAAATCCAGCACACAGGAAAAACAGTTTCAGATCTTCCTGATGTTGAACAGAGTGAGGAGTTCTACAGGATTCACTGATCTGAGGCCACCTAAAACCAGAACAGACTCAGTACAGCTGAGTTAAACATAATCCAAAACACAACCCTTAACCCTAACCCTAACCTGTAACCCCTAGGCCCTAACACCTAACCCTACCACCCTAACCATAACCCTAAACTGCAATGACCATAACCCTAACTCTAGGCACCCTAACTCTAACTCCAAACACAACCCTGATCTCTCACCCCAAACCTAAACCCTAACCTTAACACCTAAGAAGAAACATTTTGGAAAAGATTTCACTGCAGGCATGACCAAACACAGACAAATTAGGATTAACATAACGATTACATATAACTATGATCTTTCTTCTCCTCTCCTTCAGCAATATGTCCAGATCAACCAATATCATAAGGAGGTGTACAGAGTCTGTTGAAACTCTCAGAAATACCCCATAACTCATAAGGAATGTCTCAGTGGGGCTGGACAGTAGTGCAGGTTTTCTTGATTCATTCCCTAAGTCTTACCTGGAAATATTTTAAACCATTTTTGCTAGTTTCACAGTCTGAAGGAAAAGCTCCCCTGTTGCCCTAATGAAGAGAGGAGTTGGGGGTTTGATGTAACCAGAAAGCCGATTGCTTTCTGGAGTTGTAAATGTTTATCCAGTTAGGTTTTAGATGTGTTTGCAATTTACAAGTTAAACGGCAAGCATGGAAATATGGCCAGAAATTTACTTAACTTTCCTTCATTTGACCTAAAAGAAGTATCTAAGTAAAAAGCAGTTTCCAGGCTAAGGCATATTTTATGTTCTAGAAAGAGAAATTCTTCATTCAAACTCCAAAACAGAATTGTATCTGATCAATGAAGTGAATTTAGAGCTTGAAGGCAGGCTCAGGCACACACACAGGCTCAAGTAAGGGAGACAAGGGGCATGTTCTTGCAGGAAGGACAGATCAAAACAAAAAGCAGACACAGCATTTCTTACCTTGTTTACTCAGTAGGCATGAATTAGTTATACTTCTCCATTTGTACTAGTTTGAAAGCAAACCAGTGGGATATTCCAAGTCAGAACTGCAATTTAATAGGAAAATTTAAATAAAGGCAATAGTACAGAAACACTGGCTTAAACTGACAGTCAGAATACAACTTGATATCCCGTTGGTCAGGATGGTGGTAGCAGTCCAATTAAATAGTGGCTGCTGTCCTGTTGGAGTGACGGATGTGATTCTGTCGAAGCAGTGATCATGTAGTAAAGTCTGGTCCTTCTCTGGAGGTCCAGTTGTGGTTATGGAGCTCTTGCCCTCTAGGAATCCAGTGGTAGGTGCTGCCTGTGGTGTTCCAAGCCTCAGATTATATACAGGTAGGAATGTTTGGTTCCTCCTCCTGAGCAGAGCATCTCACAATGGGATGATGTAATTCTCTGAGTCATGCAGTGAGACTTGATGGCCCATTAGAAGAGATAGCTCCCGGAGGGAGTTACCAGGGCTGACTCATGGAGAAGATAAAGAACACTACCCCACTTGTTTTAAAAGCTTATGAAGATGGTAATAGAATACATACTTTTGGTTACATCTTACATTGTAACCTAAGTAAGTAGGTTTTAAGAACCTTTTAAGTAGGTTCTTGTACCCTTTCTGGACTCTGAACTTTCCCTCTCATTTCTTTTATTGGACCAGATACAGCTGTTGCTCTCTCTCCTGGTTGCCAACCCCTTAATCCTTTCATCCTCACCCTTCTTCTATATCTACTTCTTCTTCTATCCTTCTCTTCTGTTAGTTTCCCAGTGTTCTTCAACCCTTATCTCTGCTCCCTAATTTTTCTCTTAATCCCAGTTACAAAAAATACAGCTTGTCTCAAGCCTCACTCAAATACAATATGGGAAGTACTGTAGCTCATCCTTATCAAATTTCACATGTATAGTCCCTATGCATGTGATAGACATTTTGATTAAAAGTAGTGAGGTTTTAGCCTTCCTGAAAAGCATACTAGCCAAGAGCCATCTTGAATTAGCATAGAACTAGCATTTTTATAACCAGTGTTTGTGGAATTTTTGCAATATCTATGTCACAAAAGTCTGGAGAACATCATGACAACTGACAATATCAGAGTGGTCCCTATCTGCATGATCACTCTGCTTGAAATATAAACATGGTTAATATTTTCCTACTATATAAAAGTGTGCATTGATCAGGGAAGTATGCAATGCAAAAAAACACAGCAGTGTATGCCCCTAAATTAAAACTCCTTTCTTGCTGTTGCACTGCAACTTTATCTGGGGACCTCTGCACTGGCTAAATACACTACTGCACAAAAGAATGTAAAACAGAGAGTACGGCTTCATTGGGATTTAGTTCTCATACTTCCTAAGGAACTGCTGCAGAATTTCTTCCAGAGAAAAATACATGCTCTTCCTATAACACACATAAAAGAAATGGCTGAGAAATTGGGTTAAGTTTATTTTAACTGTCTCCTCACTATTGATCCTGTGGTTGTTCTGCAAGGCGATTATAAACACTAAGTCATCACTGTATTCTAGTCACAAAAGTGAAAAGGGAGGTGAATGGGAATATGGATTCTGACCTGATTTTTGTGCCTCTGAACATCAAGAGAAATTTAATATCCACCAACCCTAACCCTGAGTCCTATATGGAATAACTATGCAATAATGCAGCTTGGTGCATTATCTTTTATTCTGCTGCCTTTGGAAAAGCTGTTGCATTATAAATCTGAAATATTTGAAGTGCTGCTATTTGCAATGCCAGTAATGCTAAAAATGTAATACTGGACTTCTACTACAACAGGAAGAGATAGTATTTCAAGACGTGCACATTTTGATGAAAGTATGTATAGATCATGATAATAAGAAGCATAGATAATAGTCAAATTTAGTCTGTAAGAGCAATTCTGTAAAGTTTTAGTGTTCTGTGCACATTAATACTAAGAAATTATGGGGGTATCTGGCGTCTTTGTTTGAACCATCAATGAAAATACTGAAGGATATTGAAGTCTGAAATTATAACAGATTGAAGTAGCAGTAGTACTTAAAAATTTCACAAAGTATCATTCATTGTTTTAGTTGGGTTTTTTTACAAAAAGTTGAACAGTTAATACTATTAAACACATTCCATAGGATTAAATCAGAGTTAATGTTGTTAAGCAAATGCAAGAATGCCACATCAGCCTTGCCTGCTCTTGAAACAAAAGGATGTACAAACACATGACCTTTCCACAATGTTGACTATTTTTTGTTAAAAGTTACTATACAGAAATCAGAAAGCCATAGTCACTGTAACCTGATCAGATTGACATTAAAATGATACATTAAAAAAAATATTTAGAGGGTAGCTGACAAATTTACCTCATTCATCCTTCCACCTTGAGTTAAAAATCCAGAGATTTTTCTGTAACTTGGTCCTAAAGACAACTAGCGATTGAAATGCTACATCTTCCCCAGGAAATCTCTTCCAGTGTTTCTCTGTCCTCAGTGATAAAACAGGCTGAATTAATTCAGAAGGTATTTCTGGCACCTACATAAAACACGAAATACTCTTAATGAAAAAAAGAACTTTATATGATAATATGCATTAACAAACATAAATGTTTCAAGTTTCTAGCCACTTTCTTCAGCATGAAATGCAGTCCTTCAAGAACTCTTTGCCATAGAAACTAATTAGCACTCTGAAATGCTTAAATGCGTGATTATTTGTATTATTCACATTTTTGCTCCTCCAGTAGTCTTCATAAAAGAAATTTTACTGTCATCACCAGATGCCATGAAATAGGATTTACTGAATATGTTTCTGGGTTCATAGAGATAAACCATTCCTCTAATTCATGTAAAATAAACCACACTATTTGATATAAATGCAATTCATTATTTAAATATCATTAGGATGTATGAGAAAGAGGAAATAATTTCAAGGCATAATTTAGACAGTTTGTTCGAGTTATGAAGTGCTGTTGATGACACATTAAAGAAAGATAATTAAAGGAATTAGTGAAATACTAGATATGAATATTTAAACTCTCTATACAGTAAACTCATTTTCTGTAATAATAAATTATATCATTGTAAATGAAATGTAACACCTGGCTGAATTATATTATATGTGTGCTATACATCTATATACTATTTGTGTCTGCCTGTTATAGAAGCATAGAGCTAGAGAATAAAACGATACCAGGAAGGAAACCCAAGGAACAGCAGAGGAGCTAAGAGAGGGGTCCTCCTCGTTGTAGTCAGAGCTGTAAACCTATTTCTGAATGACAGCTCAGGAGTGATTTGGAAGAGGAATGGAACTTGCTCTGAATCCACTTTACAGCAACTTCTGTGACTCTGGGACCGACCCTGTTATATAGATAACATCAGAACTTTGAATGGCATGAGCAGAAGGTGAAGACAGTGAATCACTGCAGGAGATGAGCTGGTCCATATCTCAAGATGCCACAGTCTTTTTCTGACCCAGAAGTGTGTTTTCACGGTAGTAGAATGACAGGCATGGGAACAGCCAAAATTGTCAGGAAAATGCCACAGCTTGTTATGCACATTGTGCTTTTGTTGAGAAGTGGTTTTCTCCATATATTACTCAAGTATAAATTGACAGTTTTACATTCTAGCAATGAGAAAAAACCTTTAGAGTCTTGATGGTTAGGAGCTTCAACTGTTTTGGTCAGTTTCAGTCAGACTGGTTGCAACCAGACTGAGCAGGGAGAGAAAAGTGCATTGCTAGGCACAGCATAAACATCACTGTCAGTTCTCAAGTGTCTTAGATGCAGGCAGGGATTTCTTTTGTGGGGTGAGGATTGGTTCTTATGAAGCAGCAGGGGAGCTGGGTTCCTTCTTCAGGGAGGAAGGGGTGCAGCAGAAGGTGGAGGAGAAGAAGAAAGTGGAGGCACACTGTTTTCTGAACATACATGCGGCCCGGCATGAAACCAAGGAGCTGCTGTGGCTAACTGTATAGTAAGCTGCCTTTGGTATTTGTGTGTGGAACCAAGTAATACCACCTCTGAAGATGGGTGAATTCAGAATCCTCTATATACATTTTCAACACCTATTTTCAGTGATTTCATCTAACTACAGAAATAATCTAATATACAAAAATTATATAAGTATATTTAAAAAAATCATCGCAGATGTTCAACAGGCTTAACAACACTGACAGAATCCTGACTCTTAGTCTGAACATGTGATGTAGTTTTCACAAAGTATTAAGTAAGGTTTTGCATTGAATCAATTTTTTTTTCTAGAAAAGAATGTCAGGAATTATACAACGTGAAATTTGAACTTCACTCTCACAAATAGAATGGGTTTTTCTCCTTTTGCTGCTGATGCCTTTCAAAGATCACTTTCTGAGACTAAGTTATCAGAGCCACAGCAGAGAAGAGTACAGAAAATGCAGCTTGATCTGGCTTGTGTGGAAGGAAATTTCAGTTTCCATTCCATTCCACTGAGACTGAATTAAAACTTTCTTACTACACACAACTGATTTTTCTAACATAACACCTATTAGCAGCCCAAAGATTTTCAACAACTTTTCTAGCCTTTCTTCACTCCTAATGCCTGCAAGGGAGTACTCTCCTGGGGAGGAAAAATCTGTACTTACTTCCAAATTTCCTTGCATCCTCCTGTCTGTTATGGATCAGTTCTGTACACAAGATACCAGACCAAATAGACCCAGGGAAGGTTCTGTCATCATGTGAGCTCTTGCTTTTAACTTAAGCTAGGAAAGAAAAGTCACACTAGATTTGTCACAAACTCTTCCTGGGTCCCCGTGGGAGAAGAGTGGTACTGGTCTTGCCTGTTCCGTAAGAGCAAACTTCAGGGCTGCGGGCAGATCCCTGTCACACAGAGTAAGTGTATTTCCAGGGCAGCTCACTCACTTTGAAAAAGGCAAAACAATACTGAGAAATGCGGATATAGCTAATAATTTATTTTTCGTGTTGCATTATCAGTCTCAAAAGGTTTGTTTCGTTTAGTTTCGTTTCGGGTTTCGTGGTTTGTCTTTTTTTTTTTTTTTTTTTTTTTTTTTCCCCCCGCATGTCAGAGAAATCGTCCCAGCAGAAGTTAGGAAAATAACGACCGTGTTGAGACCGTGTGGATGAAACAAGACCCTGGGGAGCAGGGCATGGGCGGTGGATTTGGCCAGACTCCGCGGCTCTCGGCGGGTGTGTGCGGGGGCTACGCCGCTTCCCTTCTGCATTTCCGCCCTCTCCTGCGCGTTTTGGGGCACGGAGACCAGGAAAAACCTGCAGTGCCTTGTTCAATCCACAATCACCCATAGCTGGAGAGAGGAAAAAAAAAAAAAATCCAATGAACAAAACCCCTCACCCTTCTCTGAAAAGGAAGCGTGTTCTTTGCAGCGGCACAGCGTTGACGATCCCTCCCTTTAACTTTCAGACGCCCAGCTGACGACACGGGCAAAATGTGACCCAGGCGAGGAAGGCACGCCTTCTCCAAACACAGCAGAGCTACCAGCAGCCTCCCCCACCTCCTCTCGCCCCGCCGGCACCGCCCGCGCCCGCCGTTCTCCTCCCCACGCCGAGGCCCCGCCCGATCCGCCCGCATTGGCCGCGCTCCGCCCGTCCCCGCCCCGCCCCGCCCCGGCGAGGGCGGCAGCGGCCGCGCCTCCGGCCGAGCGGCGCCGCAGCGGATCAGGACGTGGAGCGGGGCCACGGAGCGTTCCTCGGCTAGCGGGCAGCAGCGCCACGGTCACGTCTCTCCGGTCGGAGCGAGCGAGTTACTGCCTGCGAGCCCAGCTGTCTGGCAGGGCAAAAGAGAGAAACTAAACGCCAAAGAACCCCCAGCCTCTGCTCGTGCCCGGTTTTTTTCGGTGTTTTTTTTGTTGTTATTTTTTTGTTGTTGTTTTTTTTACATTTTATTTTATCTTCTGTAATTATTTCGGGAAAAAAAACAACAACAAAAAAATACATCGCCGTGTTTTTAGCAATTCGTGCCGCGTGTGCAGTTGCTTCCTGCACACCCCTGACAAACAAAGGGAAAGGGGGAGGGGGCCCGCGTTTCGCAGAAGACATGCGTTCCGTCAGGAAGAGGTGGACTGTGTGCACCGTAAGTCTCCTCCTCATCTTCTATAAGACGAAGGAAATAGCGCGGAACGAGGAGCACCAGGAGGCACCTCTCACCGGGTAATTGCGGGGCGCCGCGCCGGGAGGGCGGTCCGAGGGGGCAGCGGGGCCGTGTCCCTGCCCGAGGCCCACCTCCGCGTCCCCGCCTGCGTCGTCCGGTGCCCCGGTGCCGCTCGGGCTGTGACCCTCAGCCTGCGGTGCCAGCGCAGCTCGGCGCTCTCGCTGGCGGGCGCTGCGGAGGGCGCGGATGCCGCTGCGGGACGGGTGGAAAGCGGGACTTGCTGTCGGGGCTCGCTGTCCGGGCTCGGCGGCCGCAGGCAGGGTGCCGAGTGCACGGGAAAGGGCGGGAGCTGTGCAGCTGCTGAGGTTGCCTCTCACCCCCAGAAACGGGGGGCTCCTGGGAAGTTTCACCTGTCCGCGGCTGCCCCGAAGGCAGGGGCGGCCGGAGGTGGTGGCGGCAGCAGCCACGGGAGCGTGTTGTGCCTTTCGCAGGCAAGCGTGCCGGGATGCAGGTGAACGCCTGCTTCCGTCTTTGAAGTTTGCCTGGGAGCTGTGCTTAACGTGGCTGTTCCTCAAGGATTCTTGCTCTGAGAGAGTGTGGTCATCCCCTTTAGCTTTCGAGCTTCCTCCACTGGAAACTCTGGTCCCTCTCCGAGACCGTCTGTTACATACTTTCCCTTTGCTGCTTGTCATTAACTCAAAAAGAAAGGCAAAGAGTCCCTTGCCATTTTTCTGTTTGCACCTCAGCTTTCTCGTTATGTACGAGAATGCCTGCGTTCCTCATTTTTCTCCCAACTTGCAGGTATTCTCTGGAGATACTGGGTTTTCAGCCAAGCTGGTTTTTCCAAGGAGGTGTATAAGATTTTGTTTTCACTGGAGCAATGCATAAATTTGTTGGTCGTTTAATGAAATCAGCAAAAGCTAAGCAGGGGCTCACACTTTCTGTTTGCTTGTGCATATCGACTGTGGGGAGATTTTTGTCCCCTTGCCTTAATTTAAGGAGGAGGCATAAGGGGGTTGTAAGTATCCGTACAGGCCTAGAGGAAGCTGAGGCAATTACAGCCTACTTGGCCCCGGAGTTAAAGACAGAAAGTGCATCCCTCTTTCCCAGTCGTGGTGCGGTAGGGGGACGCAGGCAACTGGGCACGGTTGGGCAGCTGTGGCCCCGGCACGTGCCGAAGCAGGAGCTGGCCTCACCTCTGTGCGTGCGATGTTTGCTTCCCTTGTTATTCAAGATTTTCACAACTTGCTGGTATCTCTTCCTCTTGTTCAGCCTGGGTGTAACCCAGTTTCTACCACAAAGCTATCTGTATTCTTAGGCGCTGTACAGAAGTTTAGAATTTTTGGGTTACAGCTGTGTGAAAACACAGGTGCAAATGAATGTGTGAGGGAGAATTGCCTTTAATACCCATGTTTCTTAGTATGTGCTCCTTCCTCTCAGATTAGTGGGAACTGATGAAATTATTCAGAAATTACTTTATATAAGTTTGCAAAGAAAAAACTGCCTTCAACTTACTGCACGTTGTTTGACACAAGTTAACACTTACTAAAATGAAGTGTTGTTTTAATATTCAGTGAAAGAAAATAAGTGTACTTAGTTATAAATATGTATGTTCCTAACAAACATATTTAAATGTTTTAAAATGTAGCTGTGATATACTTCTCACAAGTCATTTTGTGATATCTGTTTCTTTATCAGTGAGACTTCTTGTACCGTATGGTACTACTTTCGCTGTTGAAATATTTTTTCTTGTCACAGCCTGTCATCCCCTTTATTACTGTGTGAAGCAGAAAAAAATACCCTAAAAATGTATTGCTCACTACTGCTGCCCCTGTTGATGTTACACATGCCTTTCTCTTGAATTAGGAGTTCAAGACGGGTTATTTTTGACTGGCCATGTGGGCAAGTAAAGTTAGTTTTTCATGGGATGATTTACTTTCAGAAGTTATGGATGTGCAAGGTGGTCCATTTTATGGTTATTAGTGCACTAGAGGTAAATCCTAGACAATACAAAATACACTGACTATATTCCAAATTACATTATAAACTTTAAACCAGCTGTGTGCTCTCATAGAAAAGTGTGCTAGGACAATTACTGTGAAGCATGCCCTGCTTCAAATAGACAGTAATGTCCCTTTAAAGGTCAAACAAGTAATGAAACATGCATTTTATGGGCAGCGTAGTATTTCTTAAGCAGTGTCATCTTCTACTGACAGGGAATATGCCTGAAAGCAGTTACTTTATTTAATGAACTATTTTCATCAGAAGAGAGTCTTAATATGTTGGTCTGATTGGTCACCAAGGCAAGGTAATCCAAAGTGAAGGCTGACATTGTCAGCTGTAAGTTGCTGTCACAGTATGGCAGCTCTTTCATTTACATCAGAGAGGATTTGCAGTGATTCTAGAAGATACAAAGTAATCCAAATTTCTTTCAGTTATTTACACAATGAAGAATTACCTGGAAAAAGTTTTTGATTTTTATGTATTAGTTTATTTAATATTGCTTTAACTGAAAATTAAAACAATCCAGTAAAAGGGAGAGGAGGATGTAAGTGAGCACATTTGTGTTCATAGTAGTAACTTTAACAAAAAGTGCCTAGGACCTTCTTTCATAGAAACGTAATTTAACATTGTTTCAATGTACAATCTGTGTAGCTCACTGCAGTTGTAAATTGTGAATATGGAAGTCAACCACATTTCAAATGCTATGGTTTAAGTGTTGGCAATGCATTTTGTTGCTAAGTTTTGTCACTTGTTTCACTGTCAAGTGTTTACTAAATAATATTTAACCCAGAATAAACTAGAGACGTCTTTGAAGTATCTTTAAACTGAGAACTTTACCTGGACGTAGTTTGGTAATTTTCCTTTAGATGCATGCACTCAATTAATCTAGAAAATACATGCAGTAATATATATGTAATCAATATTATTACAACCATTTTGGAAAAGTTTTAGGTAATAAAAAAATTCAATGTAGCAAAAAGTATCAGTTGGATTCTGGCTATTGAATTTAGGGACTTCTGCAGCATCCTCCCATGCTTTCAAGTCAGCAGGATTTGGGTAATTTGCATACAGGTCTTGTATCTGAAGTTGTAGGTTTTCGGTAGGTGGCAGCCTTACCTCTGCATCGGTGTGATGCCAGGGCTGCAGGGTGTTGGTATGGGCTGCAGGGAGAAGGGGAGCTGCGAGTAATGCAGGGTGGTTTTGGTGAAGTGCATGATACTGGTTTGATAGTCATAGGGGCTTTTGCAATGACGGCACTTTCTAGAAATTACTACATATTACCAGTTTTGTTAATTTAGCTTAATTATGTCCCACTACAGGTTAGCTTGCTTGTGTTTAGTGTATTGTATAATTTACCAAATATTTTTGCTTTATATATACAGCAGTAATGCTGCTGTATTTCTTACTAACGGCAGTGAGCCAATTGTTATCAGAACTTATAGCCACAGAAAAACACAACTCAGCAATTCCTGGAAAGCTTACAGTCTCACATCCTTTCCATTTTGTTCTTTGAAGGGCTATGGTCACATATTCTGTTTCCAGGTTAAGTTATTGTTATTGGCAGTATTTCAGAGCATGCTTATTTAACAAACAAACATTTTTTTTTTGGTATTATTGTCTTGTGCACATCTGAGTGACAAGACTGCTGAGTTACAAGACATTCTGTGTGGTAGATTTTTATATCCAGCAACTTCGATATGTTTGTGATTAACAGCTGTGTTTGAACTCAGCTGAACATTGCTCTGGCATCTAAAAGGGAACAGTATGGGTGACAATGGAAAGATGTGGAGATAAAAAAGAATTTTAGTCCTAACAACTTAAGTTGTGCTTGTAGCGTTTGGGTTTCTCTGTCCCATTTATGTGATCCTGTTGGCTAATATCACTGCAACTTGTGCTAGCTCACCAAGTGTTCAATGGTCATCACCCAAAGCTTACTGTATTTATTTTTTAAGATTACATGGCCAAAAAGTTATAATCCTAAGGCTAATGGACAGGATAAGACAGTTGGGGTGGTTTGGATGTATGCAAAAGTCTTGTGAAGTGTTGGGGAAATTTTATATTTTGTATACCATTAAACTCCAGAATTCCATGCTTAAAAATCTTTAGCATCAGCAGGAGGCCAAAGATATCTATTAAGCCAGTACTGCAGATTATGAGCAATTGCTGGGCAAAGGCTTGAAATTTAACACTTAATTCATAGTTTAGTACAAAAAATTTGGAACCTAGAAGTGCAGAATCTGCTTCACAAACATAATGAAGTTTTGTCCAGATTCACAATTTGGATTTTATTGTAGTTCTTGTTATGTCTATTCCATTACAAATATAAACATATTTAAGCTCTTAGTTTGCATATTCAACTATTACAGATAGCTATCCCACAGATTTTTTTTCAGTTACAGCTTATTTTCTTTAGAAAGCTGAGAGATAATTGCTTATTTTTGTTGTGAATAAAAGGATATATTGATGGTGCTTAGGATGTAAATTATTTAAACTGGAGTTAGCCTTGACGTAATTGTGTTTTTTTCTATATTGCATTGCAGATATGGTGAACTGAGTTTGAGTAGATCAATGATCAATAGTTCTGATAAGATAATTCGAAAGGGTGGCTCCTCAATCTTCCAACATGCTGTAGAAGGTTGGAAAATCAATTCTTCATTGGTAATGGAAATAAGGTGAGTGTCTTAAATTAAAAGCAGTTAATTTCACCCTGCCTATAATGCTTTTCATTCATGTTGCTTTATAATGCCTTTGGTCTATAAACCAGTAATTTGGTTTACATTTGCAGGTGGATGTTTTTTAACTGTATCTATTTAGATTTCAGTGTAAAATGCACTGCATTACATTAGGCCTCAAAGTCAAGTCATCCTTCATAAGATTTAATAAAATGTTTTCATCTGGCTGTGACTGTCAAACCTGTGCAATCAGTGTCCACACTATGCATGTCCATATTTAAGCTGGTTGTCTAGAACTCTTCCACAGTCAGTGGAGAGAAACTGGTGTTTTTAGGACATGATTTTCTCTCATCCTAAAAGTTTGAAACAGAACAGGTGTAAGTACCCTGGGCATACCAATTTTCCTCCCTTGACTACAGAGAGAGCTTAGGCAGACAGCTCAGATCCAGGAGTCAATAGCTGGGCCATCAAGTGCTGTGAATCCAGTTGTGACTGTGGCTGGTCCACATCACAGGGTCAGAGACACTGACAGTATCTGTGTTTTATGCAGTTTCCTTTCTTGAGATCAGAAAGGCCAAAAAGAGCCTTAGGTTCATGCTGAGGGAGCAACCCAGTAGCAGAGTTAATGTGATGATAGTTCTGATATGGCTTAATATTTACAGTGGATCTCTGCACCTTGGAACCACAGAGAGTAGCAAGCAGATGTCTCTGAGTGTGTCATGTCAGATCTTCCTCATTTTCATCAGGAAGGTGGCCCATGAAAGAAGCATGTGGACCATGGATTGGCAGTGTGGATAACTAAGAGTGTCACGTTCTATGAAAAATGAGGGAAATTAACTATTTTTAACAATAATCACATAGAAGATTAGACTTGCTTTTCTGAATATTAAGATGTTGAATAGAAATTTGATCTAATTAAAATATGGTTTCTACTTCTAAAATTTTACATTTTAAAAATTTTTTTTAATTAAAGGGCAGTTTACAAATCCCTTAAACAGGCACTGTTTCCATGTATAAAAGCATGTCTTCTCTGAAGGAGGAATTTAGAGATTTTTTTAATGACTGCTATTTTATGTCCCTAATTCTAAAGCATGCAGAAGATAAAGGTAGCTTAGAAATTTCTGTATCATAAGTTATGTGTCTGGCAGTTGGGAGAAAATAGCTTTTTCTACTTGTGAAGTAAACTGATTTGGAAATGAGTGAGTGACTATAAGTAGAGACAAGAATTATTCCCAGTCATTTTACTGAAAAATTGAGTATCATATTTGAGAACCATTTAAAACCAATACACTTTGCTGCTCAAGCCAAACAACACACAAGAAAAATATTACAATAACCTTTTGGTTAAAATTAAGAGAGAAAATTGAGCTTGGGTTATGCTAATTTTCCACCTGTTCAAATGCAAACTTTATCATTCAGACAAAGAGAGAATGCTTTAGTTTTTTTCATCCTGTTAATACATGTATGTCATCTCAATCTACTAAATTCGTGAGTTACAAAATAACTTTTTTCTTTGTTGTTTTCCAGAGGGGGAAGTTTCTCTTATTTAATAAATTACTATTGTGTACTTAAGAAGCACTGTGATATGTGGGATTTTTTAAAATATTGTGTGGGGAAGGATTTTTTTGTCTCATTAACAGAGTGAAGAAAACAGTGCATCTTGTACACCAGCTTAAGCACAGGTGGTAGAGATTCTACTGTAATGTAAGATTTTCTGTACCATAGAGAGCATAAAGCTGAGGTTATTTAGAAGTCCACATTGCCAGTCTTGTTTCAGAGGAAATGGCTACCTTTATGAACACTGGGGCAGAGAGTAGGTGTGAACCAGTAAATTATTTTAGATTAATGTGACTTAAGGCCAAAAGTTGACATGAACTGTATGAAAGGAGTCAGTGCTACCAGCTAGGCATAGTCTTCCAGAAATCTTCTTTGCTGACATGCACAGCACATTCAGTTATGGTTCTCAGTGGTGAGGGAGGGATGTCAGGCATGCTTTTCACTGAGGAAGCCACATGCAACCCCTTAGATGTCTTTCAATCTGATGCTGACTAAGTTGTGTACATTCTCTCACTTTTACAGGTGGTTTGCTATACATGTTTCTTCCATGTTACAGCAGTAAGAAGCATTTTAGCTGTAGTTTTACACTTATGCACCTATCAGGAGTAACTTTAAAAGTGTCTAGCAAAGTCCTGCGGTGTTCTTGTGGTTTAACTAACTGCTCAGCCCTCCAGAATGTTACATGCACTGTATAGACCATGAAGATGATGCATAGTCTATAATTGCAGCTGTTAACGTCAACAGTGGTTGGTGGTCTTGTGGTGTGAGGTTGACCACAGGAAGTAAGAGAGAAACAAAAAACAAGCTAGTGCCTGTTGAATAATATATAAAATGTCATCAGTTCTAAGCAGTGGAGAAATAATTTGTGAAGCCATTAGTATACAGCATAAAGATATTTCATTAAACTTACAGTCATATATACAGTCAAAACATAAATGACAGATGTTTTTGTGTCTTACATTAGCTTGCCACCCACATTAGCAATTTTCAAATGTAAAAAGTATTTTATAGTGAGTTTTGCTTTGTGCAAGGACTGTTGGTCAGTGATGTGTCAAACTTTGTTGACTGGCATCTAGACTATTATACTTTGCTATTGCTTTGTTGATTTTGTGGGCATCATCTCTGGCCATTTCATTTTTGCTCAGGTTAGTGATGTGTCTATCAGCCTCAAAGGCCTTAGGAATTCTTGGAAAGGCCAGGCTCAGATAGGAGTCAATGAGTGGTAAAGCTCCTTTATCAGGACCCCATGGAAGGCTGGAAAGCTTCCACTGGGTTTCTGGTGCTCTAGGATTTTGCAGCCAGAGAAGGCAGTGTGTGGAGTGTAGCAGCCCTCTTGGGAGGGCAGCAGCCCTTTGGAGATGCTAAGCAGGCTTAAGACTTTGTGATTGAGATGGAAATTATGGATATTACTAGTTACTTGAGACTGTGTGAAATGTGCTGCCTTGACAATGACTGTTTTAGTGGGAGAGTGATTTTTGCAACTGATGTTACCTTCTCATTGCTGGCGACTTCTTTGAAGAAGAATTGATAATTCCTGTGACAAAGGGAAGAAAGGGAGGAAGACTGCTCTCTTGGCTCCCCTTTCTATCTGAATTATTTTAGCCATGAAGAAGAGTCCACCATCTGCTAAGGTTTTATGTTTTAAGTCCTTTTGACTCTCTGTGGCAATGTGAAGGTTTTCCTTATGGTTATGGAAATAAAGAGACTTCATTTGTACTGAAGGCTATAGTTTCAGAAAGTAGGGATATGGCTGAGATGGTACAAACCTATCCGGGGAAGCCTTCCACACAGGGCTGATGACAACACATCTGTGACACAGGTCAATATCTGTGACTTTCTTGTATTTACTTCTGATTAGATATGGGAATTTATGTTGAAAGGAGCAGAAGAGGGTTATGAATTGCAGGAAGGCAAAATGTTTTAAAAGTACATTGGGAATGTATTTATCTCTGCATTTTAACAGAGGATATTTCCTGTCAGAAAGTGTGAGAACTTGTAAGATGTTAGCAGCATTTAAAGAAAAAAAAAAAAAAAAAAAAAGCATCTTCCTCCTTCAAAAGGTTCCGATTATTATAATTTTTTGTCTTACAAGTTATTCTGAAACAGCTGTGATAAGTCCCTAAAGTACAAGCAGTAAATACGGAACGAGCAATGGAGCACTACAATTGCTCTGAAGCTTTTGGAACAATGTTCTGAAGCCATTTGCACTGTTTGCTTCTGATAATTTTTGTGCCAAAGACGTGGAATCTGAGGTTCTCTGGTCTGGTTTAGTCATGATAAACCTCAGGTGATTTTTGCTTGCCAATCTATCTTACTCTACCTTGCTTATCTTCATGAAAAGCTGGTATATGAACAACCTTCCTGTGATAAGCAGTAGTTGAGTCACGGTCTATTTAAAAGCCCACTTTTCCTTTTGCATGCCCACTCTCTTCTATTATAGCACTTCTGTTTGTGTGGCCTCCATCAGCTGGGAACTCCAGGGTTATTTGTAGTTAGGCATGTTTTTAACAAATCCAATTTAGTGGTTGAACTAGATGATCTTTCATGTACCCTTCCAACCCAAACTATCCTATATTCTAAATGCTGCTTTCCTGGAAGAGCGTGTCTTAAAACTTCCTTTCAGACTAAAGTAAAACCCAGCACAGGTGCAAATACCTGTGGTCCTCACTGCCTCCTCAAGAAACCAACAGGAGCTAGAACCCTATTCATGTACAAGAGCAAGCTGTGACCTTTTGTTACCACAGAGTTTGTTCCTACATGTTGTTTTTTAATTAAACTAATCTAGGCGGCAAAAATCATGTTTTATCTAGGCTGTACTCCATGGTGGTTCCAAAGGCTGAGAGCCACTTTCTACCTTCCAGCTGTGGAGTGCAAATCAGAGTCAGGACTTGCTAGGGTTAGAAAATCAAGTTGTCTATGAAGGCCTGTTAGAGAGAGTCTGCAGGAGATCAAGAGGAGGGATTAGAAATCTACAACATAAAAGTTTAAAAAAATAGTTGAGTAGTTTCTTATCCTCAGGTAAATGAAGGCTATTGCTAAGAATTAGGTGTAGTCTGTCCTTCACAAGCAAGGCATGAGGACCAAGAGCAGCCTCAGCTGCTGTGGAAAACGTCTGAGGAATACTGTCCTTCCAGTAAGGCTAGGGAAACACTGACAGCTGCATGGGGAGGTTGTCTAGTCCCCACCACAAGGGATTATTAGGAACATATTAGATAAACATGGGCTGGGGGACATGTAGATAAAGGCACATCTTCAGTGGGCACAGAGAGGATTAAGTAAACACTTAGTCCATCTCTGTTCCATGATGTGTTTGCTGGTGAACCCTCCTGGGCACTTAGGATGTGCTCCAGAGGCTTTCCCTCACACGTGGGGTCCACTGAAGTCCAGCAGCAAGGATTTATGGCAGTGCCAGCCTCTAAATAAATGATTTTTCCCAGAAAAAGCATTGGAGGTCTTTCTTGAGAATGTCTAAGAATATACATGTTTTTGTAATCTTACAAATCTTCAAGTGGTCTGTTTTCTTACCTTCATTCACACAGTTCTGAGGCAGATGAAGAATAGTTTGAGATTATATAAGTTTTGTAGTTCAAAGACCACAGTACAAAATAAAACTAGAAAAATGCAAATCATGAGAAAAATCTCACCATGTTGCCCCAGAGCAGTACATAGTTTTAACAATTGGAAAGCTGTTCAGAGACGTTAACTATCTGTTGCATGAACTCTTATCAGATAACCGGGAGTTTCAGTTGGTACTTAAATGTTATGGAGATCTGTTTCTGCTTATCAAAGAAAAACCCTAGGTCAGCCACATAGTATGACACTGTGGGGTTTTTTTGAGTCACGTAAACATGTTGCAGCTGCTTGGCTACAATTAAGGGTGAGTCACATCAGTCTCACCTGCCCACAAAACGGCTCAGGGCACACCCCGATACAGTTTCATTTGTCATAAAAAACTTGAAGACCACCTCAAATGAAACTGTTTGTTTATACATTTTAGCTTATGGTTGCAGAACACCTTTTCTTCAAGGTTTACTAAAAATCGTGCTCTTCTTTTCCCTCGGTGGAATCGAGCTTACTTTTGAATTTAATATGCAGCTTGAAGTGGATTAGCACTTACTTGTCATTATTTTGTCATGTCTGTTTAATCAGAATAACCTTGTTGTGCTATTTTTAGTGCTCTTTGTGGGATAGAACAGAGGTTTAAACAAGTTATTGTTATTAATCAGCATCAGGACTGACTGGGACACTCATGTATGTATGCTCAGTATTTGTTATTTTTTGTATTTTTTTTTCTCAATGCTTATGTGAAAATCAGAAGTGCTGTTATCCCCATGGTATGGCTGAGTCAGTAGCACAGAGGAACTTAAAACAGTAGCATGGACTCTGAATTATTTATCATATTACTTTCAGTATTAGAAGATACCTGGATGCCACCAGATGAATCCATAAAAAATATCTTAATATTAGCATTATTGCATGTCTCTTATACAAGGACTCTATTGTGTACTGCAATATCTGTGTGCACATTTGAGTATGCTAATGACAGCTTCAGACAAGAAAACATTTTTAAGTAAGTGAAAAGATACTAAGATTAGTAACTTCTGCCCATCTCAATGTTTATTGAAAAATAAATTCCTTAGACATTTTAGAAATTTCAGCTGTGTTGGGTGGTTCATTATCTGATTCTAATTCAGGTCCACATGAAATTCTTTGGAGGACTTTTATCAGCATATAGATAAATGAATTTTGAATGTAAGTAACCAAATTAATAATGGAAGCCAAGGTGCTTTTACTTTTTTTGGTACTGTTTGCATAACTTCACTGTCTTCCTCTTATTTTTTAAAATAATACAGAAGAGACTGTTCATGCACAAATGTTGCTACTTTTTTGCTTACATGGACAGTTTCAGGCCAATTTTTTCTAGGCGTCAGGAACTAAAGCAAATCTTCTGGTGATCATGTGACTTCTTGTAGCTGGAAATCTAGTTTCTGTATGTTTCACATAATTTTTTGAGGTTTTGAGACTCTTCTCAAGTCAGAGTTCACGTGAAATGAGTCTCTTGATAGCTTGGCTGGATGATGTTAATAGCTTTTGATGCATTCATGTTATCCTTTACAGCGCAGCTGTAGTAGCTCTCTTCCTATGTAATGAATAATTGAAGTAATTTTTAATACTTCTAGATTGGGCAATTCTTTCTTTCTTGCTCTGTTTTGTTTTATAGTAGTTGATGTATCTGTTGCAGAGTGCCCATGAAGTTAAGCTATCAAACCAAATGAGATTTAAAGTCCATTCAATTTAAAGGCCAAATTTGAGTCTTCCTTTTACAGCAATATCTTGCCTGGCCTTACCAAAAGCTACACTCAGGATTTTAACATTGTCTATCCTGCCTTGTTATTCTGAGTCACTCATGTGCCTCAGCAAAAGGTGCCTTTGCTCTGATGCTGCTTCCTTCATATGTGACAGCTGTAACAGATAGTCCTACCCAGACCAGATATTCTTTTTTTTTTTTTTTTTTTTTTTTTTTTTTTTTTTGGCAAGTTTAGGAAATGAGAGGAATTACTTAAAAAACCCTTTTTTTATGTTTCTCTTCTTCTGTGGCCTTTAAGATCACTTCCATGGTGTTGTTGGTTGCAAGATTCAGACACACTCTTCTTTCTTGAGGCAGCAACACGAGCTGGCTAGTGAGTATGGGTGTCTCTGTAGTTCATCCCTTTTAACTTGTGGGGGATTATTTCCTCTTTATGGCTGTGACTGAGTGTTGCAACTGCTAGAATAACATTTCTAGTTGTCTTTTCCTGTTTTGATATGCTCTAAGGAAGTCCCACTCTAGAAGCTTAATATGCAGAAATAACATTCTCTTCATCAACAAAATATCTGTTTTGTTTTAAATTCCACTTCACCTACTGACAACAGTGAATTTCTTCTTTTCTTGTTAGACTTGCAGAGGCAAAAGTTTCAAGTAGATTTATTATGTACTAAATACCCTGCCCAACTCAGCACACTCCCTATCTGTTCTATAAGAGTGTTGTACTTGGCTCAGATGTGATCTTTCTCCACAAACATACCTGCTTCAGAGATGGACACAAGCTTGTAAAAGCCTTGCTTGCTTGCAATCCTGAACTATCAGTGGCTCCTGCAGCTCTTCCTGGGGAGTTTTTCAGCTTTTTATGTCAAGGGTGTACTGAAACTGCTCTACACTGCCAGTGCAGGTATTAGTCATTGCATATGTTAGTCATTGCATTGCAGTCATTAAGTATCTCTTTTGAACCTATGTATTGAATATGTGCCAGTTTTTGGACCCCAGTCCCCCACTTGTCACAGGCAGAATGGAAGCTTTAAACAGAGTTTTAGAGAATCCCTCTCACTGAGTTATGAGGTATAGAACTTGTTTTCTAAACCCCTTGCATGCTAACCTCCTTCTCAGAGAGGAATCAAGGTATGGTTGGATCCAATCTTAGCCCCAGACTTGGTCAACAGTTTATGTTTAAAGGATTGTGCAAGTGTAATTGAACCTTTATACAACTTTGTCCCACAGACTCAAGGGTGGCAAACCAAATATACTTAAGTTATTAAAGTAAATTATTTATTGATTATCGTAATGATAATGATTAGACTAAAAGATCATTTTTATTTAATGCATAGTATAGTTATAACTTCTAGTATCGTTCACTATTTACTGAAGCCATATTGAAGCAACAATATTAAAGCCAGCAAAATAATCGAGTAGAAATTGATGGTACTTACTCATACCAGTGACCATGGGCAAGTCTCTTTTACTCAGCCTTAAGGAGTAATCTGGAAGGGGATTCCCATTCAAGGGAGGAAGCTACATGCACACCCCATCCAAGAAGGGGTATGTAAGCATTCTCTGCCATTAAAAAGAGGGCCTTGGCTTTTGTACTATGAAGTGATAGACAGTCAGGTGTATCAGCCCAGCAGCTTTACTTAAGTTACCAGCACTGTCACTTGCTGGTTCCATTATCAGGAGCTCTGTCTGCTGCATCCTCACCAGCACCAGTTTCTGTCAGGAAAGACTGTTCTTCAGAATAGAATGTTTAACTTCGGGATTGATGAGTCAGGCTGGTTTCAGCATTCTTCAACACCCTCTTTTCCATCGGCACTGATAACTTTTGCAAATAGAAGCAAGTTTGAGCTGCTTTACCACCACTTAGGCAGAGCATCCTGATAGCCCCATAAACAGATACCATGATTTCACTTTTCAGTTGACATAAAAGCAAACATTCTTCATCAGTTACTTGCTGGGGGCTGGGAGTATGCAACTGTTTAACTGTCATAGTTCACTTGATCCATGGTAGTTTATTAAACCCTCATGTTTTGGTCATGCGTGTCTGAACCTGTCTAATAGTTTAAACAATTAATTGCAGAAAAGATGATAAATGTTTCAAGTCTTGATAAGTTTGTAAGTGATTTTGAGTTCAGCTAACAACCTGACTGGATCCTGAGCTGCAGTAGTTTAATTTGCAATATGTTTTAAGCTGTTTGTTCCAATTGGTGGAAAAGACTGAGTGTGTTCTCATATCAAGTTAATTAGGATAGCTTTAGCTAAACTTCAGTTAATGAGGAGGAAGTTTATGCTAAACTGAATATATTACTCTTATGGTGAAATGAGAATCTGTAAGAAAACATGGCCTTTCCTAGGCCAAGCTGATTTGTAAAAGATGACATTTCCTGATCATATATGTAACTGTGTTTTTATGAAAACAAACTGCCACAGTCCTTTTTAAAAATGTCTTAATTCCAGAATTTTGTGAAGATAATCAAACACAGTATGCCTTCAAATTTGCAGTTATCTTCCCTTCGTCTCTTGGTGCCGTTGTGTATACAAGTCATTAAGCTCTAATTCTGCAGTATTTGTGTGTTACATTGTAACCACAGTGTGAACCATCCTAACAGCTTTGTTCTAACTCCATCCTAGAGCACGGGAAATGACCCTAGTAGGACTGACACTGTCTACCCTCTGCTTTAGGTTGAATGCCTTGAACAGTTTGTACTGTTGTTAGATAAACTCCATTCAAGCAGGGAGTGTTGGGTTTTATCTGTGCATTTTTCTGTCAACACAGGAAGAATATTCTTCAGTTTTTGGATGCTGAAAGAGATGTCTCAGTGGTCAAAAGCAGCTTCAAGCCAGGAGATGTAATTCATTATGTACTGGACAGACGTCGCACTCTAAACATTTCTCAGGATTTGCACAGCCTTCTCCCTGAAGTTTCCCCGATGAAAAATCGCCGATTTAAAACCTGTGCAGTTGTTGGGAATTCTGGCATCCTTCTGAAGAGCGGTTGTGGTAAAGAGATTGATAGCCATGACTTTGTAATAAGGTAAGTTTTTATCTGCTGTTGAAGATGCAGGCTGTCGCGATAGAGGGGAAACCCAGACGCTCAATATGAGTGATCAGCAGGAATCCGATTTATTGATTGTACCAGAACTCCTTATATACTAACAATAATAGGCTTTATGCATATTCGTAACAGCGCATTCTAAGTGGTTCACGTCGATTAAGCTGATTCTAAACCCCTCCTTAGACCCCCTTTCGTGGTCAGCAGTTCTGCCTTTTTCCCTGGCCTTCTAACCACAGATGTCCATTGTTTTGCTGCCAAAACCTAACCTTGCTGGCTCTGCAAATAAACCCATAGTTCAGCAGTAAGACTCAACGGTGGTTCAGTTACTGAACAAGATACATGTAATATTCTGTAACTTCAGTTGTTACACAGGATGTGTGGTGCAGTGTTCTGTGAGACCTTGCTCAGCTAGCTGCAAGGGTCTATGTGCCCGTTCTCACGTAGCCAGCTTCTCAGATCAGTAAGCTGCAAAGAATCTGTATATCCCGAATCTATATGTCCCTTTTCACGTAACCAATCCCTCACAGCAGGCTACTACGTTTCTTGGAGAAAAGCTAGGAGAAATGTTTTAATCTGATGTACATATTACAAGCCTTATCTGAAATTAATCTGAAACACTAACCATCAGCATGTGATTCCCTAAATTTAAAATCATGCCTGTATTATTGACAAGAAGATTATTTTTATAGTGAAAATAAAACAAGGGTGTTGGTGGCTGAATCATGGACCCAGACCAACAGGGAATATGAATCGTTTATTCAAAGGAATGAGCTGGTTTTATACATTTTTCCAAGGCACAGTATTTCCTTATATGGCATGACCTATCCTGTATTGCCACATCAGCAACACACTTCCTCAATGTCCTTCTGTGGGGTGATCACTCGCTGTTCACCCATCTGTCAGCTCCTGGCAGGTTCCTCGCTGTAGGGCTCTGCTGTGTGACACCTCCTCCCCCCAGGGTCTGGTGGAGACAAACCTCTCTGTGCTGCCATGTGCTGCCATGTGCCTCTGCACAAGAGAGAGAGGTTTGCACTACTTATTTTTGCTTTTTGCTGTTTTTAGTCCAGACAAAATTGTTCTTACAGAGGTCTTGGTAGAATAAATGCAAAATGGTTTCTCTTTTAAAAATACTCATTCTTAGCTTTTGGTCAACAGAGGTGGCCTTTTGTAAATTACTGCATTATTTTTGTGTAGCATGTAGTAAAATGTAGTGTGGTGTATTGATGTTGAATCAGGCTGCCACTGGGGTAGTTGAAAGTCACCCAAATATATCCCTTCACATTGGTTTAAAAATCTATTCTTGCAGTTTGGGGGAAAAAATTTATATGTTTCACTTTTTATTCATTCTTCAGAACAGAGACAATAGAGTGCCTTTGGATTTCATGTATCATGTCAAAGCTGGCCTCATTTGACAGCTTAGCGATACGTAGAAAATGCTGAGCAAGAGATGGGTACTTTTGCTTTTGAAGCGGAGGTTTCAATTTATTTGGTTTGAGAAGGGTGAAAGGGGAGAAAACAGGAGGGTTGTGACAGAAAGCAATATAGAAATAGTAGTCATTGCGAGTTACTTGCTTTTTCATTTTTCACGTTAAAGAATGATGGTGGCAATAAATAGTAAAAGGACATGGAAAAGAAATTACAGTCTTGCAGTACATAAATAAAAGTAGAATATCCATGAGTTTTGTATTTCATTTGAAAGGTATTTTAGCAAATTGTAACTGAAGCAATTACACACTTCTCTTTCATTTTCCTTATTTGTCTTACTTGTACCACTAGTTATTCAAATTAGCATCCTTACTTATTGCAGAGGAAATCCAAAATTACCACAGTTTTAAACTGCATTTAGCCTATGGCACATTATACACTTTTGTACTGTCTCTGAGATTAAATTTGATTCATTTAACAGGACTACAGAAAAAATTAGATACTAGATTTTCTAGATTAAAATTTTCTTAGAGAAGGCAACCTGGTCTAGTGAAAGGTGTCCCTGACCACGGTGGGGGATTTAGAACTAAATAATCTTTAAGGCCCCCTTTCAATCCAAACCATTCTATAATTCCATGAAACATCTCTCATATGGTATATGACAATTAAAGTGATCTGTGTAACAACTAGTGAGTCTGACAGTATTGTGATTAATAACCTCTAATGTTCTGGGAATAACATGCTTGGCCCTACTGCCTATAGGGTGTTTCAATACAGTGATCTTTAAATTTTTAAAAAAATTTATTTACAAATGAAAGTTAAAATGTTTTAGAAATTTACCTATTATAATTTAAACTATATGATATTTATTTAATTAAGTCTCGGTGCATGTGTAGTTACATAGCATCTGTTTAAAGTAAATAGCAAGGAATTTGTTTGTAACTGAAGTTAAAGAAAAAAGTAAATCATTTGTCAGAGTTAGTTTCCTACATGTTTCAGTTGTACGTCACTTAATATGTAATCACATAGTGTAATTAGGAAGTTCTGGAGTGCTTCGTAAGCACTTACCTATATTGCTGTTAGGATTCTGGCATTAAAATGTACCATGACACTCTGTTGATCTTTTTGCTTTTGTGTGATGTCTCTAGAAGTAAAATGTCCTCACTTAGGTGCCACCTGATGGTATCCTGGAAAGGAGTTACTGAATGTATCCAGGTGTATAGGCTGGTGAAAGACAGTTTTGTAGAATCTTCTGATGCCAAGTGCATTATGGCTATGTGCTGTGACATGTATGTCATACTATTTTGGTTAAATATATTCAGTTGATTTTGATTGTATTTTATGGTGGGGGGGGGCAGGGTGTGAGATCTGAAGGAAAATTGTGTCTCTGAGATTTTTTTCATAGAGGAGCAGTTCTTATGCTAGAGTTAACACCAACAATACCATTGATTTAATGGTAAAATGGTAAAACTGACTGTGAAGGTCTGTGAAAGTGAAGAGGACACAACAGACATCCAACAGTATTTGCAGTATTATGAATTCAGTATCCTATAAAGGTGGTGTGAAGGTGTTAATAATAATGGATAAACACACAGAAGTTTCACAAGATTGTGTAGTCATGCTTATTTTGGCCATAGAAAATGTGGTCCATCTAATTAAAATGGGAAGTATAGAGACTCTGCTATTAAAAAAAAATCTCAAACTGTGATGACTAGAAACTGTTTCCTGTTTCCCATCTACCTTTCCTTTTTACTTCTCGTGCTTTTATACCCCATTAGGAACTATTGATCTGTGTGCCCCTATTACTCTTCTAGTGCTGACTTAAAGTGTGCTGCATATTGATGCTATACCCAGAGAGAGTCTGAAGCATTCCAAAATATCTGATTAGATGAAAAAGTACATCTTATTCCCACATTGTCTGCACTTCCTCATGCTGAAACTACCAAGCCAGGGCTGAGTTAGCATTTCGTCTTACAGAGCAGATGAACTTTTTATAGTAAGTGGTATATTTTGAAATGCAGTGGTTACATAGGAGTTTCTGAAAAATGCAGCTGTATTTTGGGCAAGTGTAAAATAACAACACTAAGCATTGCCAAGTAATTACTTGGAATTACTTCTGGCAGCCAGTATGTACCAAACAGGTCAACTCTGGTTTCAGAATCTGAACAATATAAAAAATCAGAGTAAGTATTTGCTTTTTTTTTTAATGATTTAATTTTACATTCATGATGAGACCTCTTCAAAAGCAGAGGCCAAGTTCAGTTTTGGAGTTATTTGGTTAAAAACCAACCAGTCAAACAAGCCCTAGTAAATATATTGTGTTTTTTCTTGTGGTGACACCACTTCTGGAAAAGTCCCTTTCATTTCAGTTGGACAGTATGGAGAACAGGCCTGTTGAGTGAAGCTTTTTTAATAGGTTAGGGCTGCTCTGACAAGGAACAGCCATGAAAAGATATTAGTTGCTTCTTTCTTTGGATTGAAGTGCCTAGTTTATATTTTTCTCATGAAGCTGCTCCCATCAGTGTACAATTCCCAGTCTGGATCCTTCAAAGGAACATCTTTCAGGTCTGGTCTGCTGGAATAAGTTTCCTCTATTCTCTGCAAACAGTCATGCTCAGGCACACTGTCAAGTAATGTGGATGATAAAAGCATCGCAGGGTTTGCCAGAGAAGTTGTCTTTAGAGTAACATCATCCTGTTCTAACAATACAGATTGGTATTTGAGTGTTCTAGGGGATAGGCAGTGTCCCCCCTTTTGCTCCAGTACATTTATCACTGCATGGGGTACATACATGACAGTGTGTGAATTTATGGGCCTCCTGTATCAGAAGGACTGTTGCTGCCACAACTTTCAAGCATCCTGGCCCACCCTGGGCTACCTTGTCTAGTTGTTTTGAAAAATAGGCCACAGCTCTTCACTGGTCTCCAAGGTGCTGTGCCAGTACCCCCAGAGCAACATTCAGTTGCTCATGTGTAAAGAGTTCAAAAGGTTTAGTCAAGTCTGGCAGTCCCAGAGCTGGGGCTGACAATAGGGAATGTTTCAGCTGTTTAAATGCAGCCCTGGCATTCTGTGTCCACATGATTGTCCCTTTTTCAGCTGCTTTAAGGACCTCATATAAAGGTCTTACCAGTAGCCCATAGTTTGATATCCACTGGCAACACCAACCTACCATTCCCAGGAAGGCCTGCATCTCCCTTATGGTATAGGGCTCTGGAAATCAGCAGATGGCTTCCTTCTGCTCTCTGCTGAGTTGTCGATGTCCATGGAAAATTTCCAGGCCCAGGTATACTACCGTTTCCCTGGCAACCTGTGCCTTCTCTTTCAAGACCCGATACCCTCTCTGGCCTAAAAAGTTCAACAGACTTACAGTGAGCTCGATGCAGTCATCTCGCATCTTGGCTGCTATCAAGATGTCATCAACATACTGGAGAACCGCTCCTCCTGGTTCTTGTTTCCTCCAGTCCTCAAGCTCCTCTGACAGCTGGTTTCCAAATACATTAAGGCTCTTCTTCAATCCTTTTCCTGCTAACTCTGTCAGCATTTAGGAACCAAATGGATGTTTTTGCCATCACTGGTGATAAAATTTTGCTGGGCAAATGTAGCTCTATATTCCAGCATAGTTTGACTTCCATTTTTTAACTTGACCATGCCTGTGGTTAGTGAAGTGGAAATGAAAAAGCTTGTAGTCCTTTTTTTTTCCCTTTTGAGAGGAAAGAATATATCCTTTAACAGATGTCTTGGTATGTCTTGTACATAGGGGAGGACAATTCTGTTTTGATTCTCTCCCTAGTGTATTGATTCTTGTGATATGCAGAAGCAAGCATCATATGTGGTATGAGCAGAAAACAGCAGATATGGTCAGGCAGAAGAAAAGGACAGACCTAAGCATTCCGTGATGAGGTGTGGTGTCTTATTTCAGGACAGCAATTTAAATTAATAATAAGAAATTAGTAGTAGTTTCATTAATGTGTGTTGTTCCTTCAGCTGCAAGGAAAAAGAAACCATTGTAAATTTTTCAGAATAAAGATATTTGGAATATTAATTTACCTATATTCTGGATCTTGTTTTTGTAATTCATATCAGCTTTTATGTCCAAATATTTTTTAGTACACCTTGCTTGGACCATGGCTGTTACGCCAAATAGAGCTAAAATGTACTTAGAACAGTCCTTAGAGCCAGCAGATCTGTTGAAAGCCAAGTTACCAATTTAACAGACATATTTAAAAGCATGAGCCTTCCTCTAAAAATAGCATCTGAATACACCATGACTAGCTCATTAGACCTTTTTCAGATCTAAAATGTGGCAGCTCTATTTTTGCCTTCTGTTTCTTCCTTAAACTTGTCACACTACACTGAAACATTAAATGAAAGCAGAGAAAAGCCATCACTTCCAGTATTCTTGCTCAGGGATTTGAGTGTCTGAGGAAGGGGAGCGCTGGTGGAGCTGTTCCAGTCAGCCAGGCCTAGGTGGTCTCCACCTCAGGAGAGCCTTGGAGAGGGCTTGACTCATGTGGCCACATTGTAGGGTTGTTGTTTTTATTTTAAAGAAGTTAGTCCTTAAGTAGGTGATTTAGGAGGATATTTAAGGACAGAAATCCAGAACGCTCAGGAAATATCAGTAAGAAGTCACTTCTCTACACCCCTACCCAAATGATCATGGGTTCCAAAAAGGCTGCTTAAATAAATACGTGTCCTATAAGCATCCAGTTGTAGAGCAGATAGGATTAGCATGAATCTTCCTTGAATCTTCTTATAACTATCCTAAGAAAAAAAGGATACCATTATTTTAAAATCACTTACTCCTACTGTTGATAATACAGAGCCTTTAATTTAGTGTTTTCTGAACAGTTGGAAACTCGAGAATGCTATGCTTTTTTTTCCATTGACTGTTCTAAGGGGTGAAAATGTTCAGAACAGTCTTAATCTAAATAACTGCCTTTTTAGCTGATCTCCATTTTGGAAGGTTCAAACTTCTGTTAGCATTCCATTCTAACAACTCCAAAGTGCTTCTCCAAAACAATGAAAATCATAATTTTTTCTGAATTTATTGCAAGGACAATGATTTTTTTAACCCTCTCTGTCCTCATAATGTTGCAGATTTAAAAAAAAAAATTCTGTATCAGAATTACAACATTTCTGTGGATCTTCATAATTATCCTATAGAATATGCTGTTTATAGTCATATGTGATGGTATTTTCACATCAAAAGGCAAAGGTACAGGTGTTCAGGATACTACTAAGTTCCATTTCTTAGTTTTTCATGCATGAAAATATAATTATCAATATTTCATTGCTGTAATTTTTGTGAGGTTTTTTTAATAATTTTTTTATATATGCAAAAAACTTTCAGTGAAAGAAATTCATTGCTTTATATTGTTGTCAAAGGAATAGTACTGGGAAGAACAGCAAAACTAATTCAGGTGTAATTTTGCAGCAAGACTTACAATATATATGTAAATAATGTGTTTTGCAGCTGTTTCTAAAATGCCACTTAGACTTTTTCTGACACTTCACTATGCTATGTCAATTGATGATAACTTGCATTTCAGTTCACTGGTGTTAAGGGAGACACTGGGAAGAAAGAATTTATTGATTACCAGTATAAATTTTAATATGGGCAACAGGAATTAATGAAGTTTATTGGCAGATGAAGTTACAAAAACCATCTTCGTAGTGAAGTCATATATTCAGTATTTTTGTGAACTTGTGTTGTGAAAGGGTGTATCAAGACAATATTTTACACAGCACATATTAAAAACCCCTTGTGATTGTTGCATGTGAATAGAATCTGCAATGCTGTACCTGAGCCTCTAACCTTCCCACTCTCATGAGACATCCTCTATTGTGCCATGGATAAGGACTGAGATGAAGTGGGTATGTTAGGGGATTCACTGTTACTCCAGATTCCTATGGTTAATTTGAAGCAACTTTAGTTTTTTCAGTAGCCAAAGAAGTATGCAAAACATGTGAGACTCCATACACTTTACTAATAGTTACACTTGTTGGGGGAAATTGGAAGTTTGTGCATGGTTTTTTTTGTAAATCTCCCTTTTATTGGGTGTGTGGGAAAGTTACCACAGCACTGCTGCACACCTTTATTTGGAGAACCAGGTGAGAAGATGTGCTTCATACACAGAAGTCTTAGGGCAATATGCTTCTTGCATGTAATATGAGTAGAACGTAGTCCAGCTGTGAGGTTGTCTTCAGTCTTAAACTCTTTTTTCCCTCTCCTACTTGCTCGAGCCTTTAATTTTTCTTTCATGTCCAATTATTTCTTAGAAATGGCGTGAATTACTGGATTCAAGATTACTATTTTGATTCTTACAGGAATTTGGATATTAATCTGGATATAAAACCTTGCAGGCTACTCAGGAAGGAGTGTATGTTATTGACACTAATGTAGGTGTAATGCCTTCTGTTTCAGAAAGGTTTAATATGTCTGCCAGCAATGATCTGATTTTCATTTTTTGACTTCTCAGAATGTATGTGGTTAATACTGTGTAATATTTTTGGCTTTGCTCTACAAGGAGAAGATACTAATAAAACAAAGCATGGGTATAAAACACTTCTTTCCAGTGGCTTTATAGTATTTTAAAGTATTTATTTCAACTTGTAAACCTCAAGTCCACCAATTGTTAGAGGATTAAGAAATGTACAGATTCGTGGCCATTTCTTGCATTATTCTACTGTAGGTAGAATATTCTTTTGGTTCTCAGTGTCAGATAAAATTGAAATGATAGGCATTTTACCCGAGGAAATTTTAATGGTTTTTATTTGAAATTAAGTTGAAATACGGTCTATGAATACTATGTACTGGACATTTGTATTCATATACATGAGCTATAAGTGACAAAGCAAGTTGAACTGAATCTCTGTGGAATAACTGATTCTCATTTGAGCATATTTTTGTACTTTGATTGCATTATTTTCTTTGTTAAGCTCTGTTCTCTAAAAGACCATGTATGTTATGGATATGTTTGGGCCATAAAGATGGCACAGCAAACCCAGGGATGATCACCCAGTTTGGTAAAAGTGTTGTGTAGGAGCACCTACTCCATTCTTCTTTTTTTTCTTATGGCATACAACAACAGCCATTACCAGTTTTTTACCCACACTTCTTCTTAACGTATCCACTGTAACTAATACATGCAACAGGTGGTTGTGGAAGAAGCAGGTGTTCAATCACTGAGACTTTTTGGTCTGTGTGTCTTAGTATCTCAGTTGTTTTATGCATGCTCAAATAACTGCATGATATTTCAGAAATTACCTAATTTTCCCCTTTTATCCCAGTGCTCCTTTTAGTGATAGCATTGCAGTGCATTTTTCAGTTGAAAATCTTTTATCACACTGAAAGCTCATGTGTGGGAACCCCTGTATTCTTACTGGGAATATTTTATAGATATATTTGCCTTTTAGCACCATGGTTGTACATAGTATTTGTGTACGTTAGGTGCCTCTGTAAGCTTACAGATTTCCTAAATAATATGATTGATGCCTAATACTAAGTTTAGAGTAACCACCCTGTTGAAATGGCTGTGCAGAGGTTTTGTCTACGGTCTGGTCTGATGTAATGGGAAGAACAGGGACTGCAGTATTAATTTGAGGTGCCATGGGTATTACTGCCTATGATACTGCCAATCACATGAATTATGAATGTTTCCCATACACTTAGGTTTTTTTCTAACCCCCTCTCCAAAATGTATCAATCTTTGTCTCATTAGACCATTTACTAAACACTGCTGATACAGATAGTGCTTAGAAGAAGTAAGGGAGCAGATAGTAACTAATTATTTGCTAGTTTTGTGCAAGGAAAAGAAGTAGTAGTTAGAGCCTCTGATGAAACACTTTTATGTAGAACAAAAATAACCATAAGATTGTTTGTTTCAAACAAAATACTAAAACTGAATTTTTATGGGAAAAAAATAAAAAAGGAATCATGAAAACCATTATTTTATAAAATTATTTTTGCTGGAAGAAAACTCATTTCATCTTTTTGTCTGGAAACAGTGAATAGTTTGCTCTGGAGAAGGAGATTTAGGAGATTTACAAACTTTTTTATAATGTGATATATTCTCAATACTCATATTTTCAGCTATTTACTTAGTTAAGTCAATATTCAGTGCTCAGTATGACTCTTAATTACTATTTCCATATTCTCAGTAACAGTAGCATAGCAAGTTTGTCTTGCTCAGCTTTCACCTGTAGCCTGCTTACTTGCATGCTATCATGAGGACAACACTGAAGTTGTTTTTAGAATGAAAGGAAAGTGATGGCAAGAAGCTTGTGGTTTGGTGTCAATTTTTAAGCATTCATATGTTGCAAGGTACTAATAATGTGGCATGTGAGAAAGAGGAAATTCAGTAAATTACAATCTTCTATATATTCTTCCTAAAAAAAAGCCCCAATAAAAATATGGTTTTATTTACAGTGAATAAATCCCTAGGCATGTAATGGTAAAGCTTTTGGTGCAGAAACCCCCTCACCATCTCTTCACTGTTGTGATTATATTTGGCATTCTGTGCCTTATGGCAAATCAGCTAGAGTTAAAAAATACAAGGGAAAGGTATTGAATTGACTATTTAAAAGTTGTTCAATTAATAGGCTTCTTAATTTCACTTAAAAGAAAATTAGTATATGTATGTTTGCCTCTGAATGTGAAGTTTTCTTGAAAGAATCATTAGAATTGGTGGGTGGTCATTGACATCTTCTAACAAAATAAACTTAAAAATTCCAACAACAGTATGAAACTGTGGCATAGCATAAAGATGTATTAGAGGTTAAGATAAAAGCTCCAAAACAGGTAAAAGCTATATACATATACTCAGGCCTATATACAAATACACAGTAGCCAGTTTTATTAGCCCTGAAACATAGAAGAAATACAGGGATAAACTTGTTAGCCCAGCCTATCGCACCAAGACAAGGTGCAATAATGTTAAACTGAATGCGGGTAGATTCTGACTAGTTACAAGCAAGAAATTTTACAATAAGGGTGGTAAAGCATTCCAGTCCTATTGTTACTGAGTGTATTTGGATTGCTGATTATTTTCTGAAGATATACTTGAAAAATCTGAATATGCAGTAAGTTACAAATGTATACTGCTTACACTTTCCCAAATACAGATTTGAGTTACTGATGTAGCAGTAATGACATGCAAGGTAGGACACCTTGTACTTAGTACGCCTATGATGATTTTTTTCCCAGAGTTTAGGTGAAATTACATTTTTAAGCTGTTTTCAAACTAAAGTGTAAAGGTTTAGGCACTGGTGCTGTTGGCAGATCAGAAAAGAGCTGTCAAAAAGTAAGGAATCATATTAGAACTGTAAGACTTATATGTGCACACTTTGCATATGTCATACAGCTTTTTAAACATGGTGGTGCTGGTACATACATGGTTTGTTTCTCAAAGTTGGACTCAGAGCAGGATTTGCAATGTCAAGACCTATCTTACATATTTAAGTAATAGATTTCATCATGTCCGTATATGTGACTACTAAAACAAACCCACTGTGCAAATCCCTAGTGCAGTCTGCCGTTAAAAGAGGTATTTTCAAAAGCAGCAGTAATTCAGTGCATTTGATTGGTTGATTTTAAGTACTTGGTTTGATTATTTTATCATGTTTATTTTTAGATTTTAACGAACTTTTAATAATGGCAGGTTATAAGTTTGTGCATTAAGGTTTTCATAAACAATTTACAAAGCCAATACTGAATTCAGTTGGAGTTCTCATGCCCTAAGTACCGTTTTCTAGAAGATACTACTCTTAGCAGCCTGAAATGCATCCAGATGGTATGTGGAATAGAAGTATAAAGATATGGAAGAATGTAAATCTATTTCCTTAGCCTACATCTCCCCACGTGTTTTCAGAAACTTGGACTTCTTTATCTCCTAGGAATATATGCTTTATAGTCTTACAAATGTCTTTCTGAAGAAGATAGGACCATTTCTTTAACTGATAATTACACAGTGAAAATTATTTTCTGGGTAATTAGTATTATCAGACAGGACTAGGTCATCAATTGGTGTTAAGTACTGGTGACTTATTTTTGTATGTCATTGGACACCTGGCCGTTAGAAGAAACTAGTGGATAAAAAATTGCAGAATTAATGGAATACTATTTATATTAGGAATGTGATAACATGTAAATGTTCTGGAGGAGCCCGTTCCAACATTGCTTCTTACCATCCTTTACCTCAACATCCTTTACCTCAGAGCAGTCTGTTAAGTTATGAAAATATTTTTGTGTCAGGATACATTTTTGGGGCATACTAGCTATAGGCTAATTCATTGAGGATGTTGTGGAGATGATTTGTTTCAGTCAGGTCATACTGGTTGCTGAAATCACAACTAATTTCTGAATCGCATTTTGTCACCTGCATTCAATGCATATGTGTGATTACCTATGTATGTATTTATATAATTGGGGTAAAAATCTGCTGAACAATGGCATAATGAGAACTTCTCAACCCTAAGAAAAAAGCACAAAGCTACCGCAAAATTAAACAAGGTTTGAAAATTAGATATGAAGGAGAAATTTCAAGTTTAATACTTTTTTTTCAAAAATTGCAGTTCTAAGTCAAATAAAAATACCAAATTTCAGAACGTCTTATCAACTACAGTGATAATACCAAAAACCAAAGTACCAAAAGCTCATTTAAATATGGGGTAAAGTTAGTTTGCAAATAATATTTACATACTGTGTTGTAAGTAAACTAAAATAAAAATGCATGGACTAAACTGTACAAATTATGCCTTATCTTGCTAGCATGGCTTTCTTTGTGTGAGAGCTGTTGGTGACATGATAAACAAATAATGAAAGTTAACAGGTTTAAGAAAGCATATTATTCACAAGTGCTGCTTTAGATGTTGATGAATTCTAGAGCATGATGATATGGTTTCCAAATGTACAAAGAGGAGGTTTTTTTCTCACAGCATTCTGTACACTTAATGTTTTTCAAAATTTGTCTGATCCTTGTCGAACTTGAGTAAAATACTATGTGTTATCACACCTATTATCACTGGTATTTTTTTCTCACATTAAATTGAATTGGGCTTGCATGTTCATTTTCAGCTTCCCCTTCCGGCACACATTTTTCTGAGTTAATGTTTCATATTTATTTCATTTTTCCATTAATTTCTTCCTCTTCAGGTGCAATCTAGCTCCTGTGGTGGAGTTTGCTGCCGATGTGGGAACGAAATCTGATTTTATTACCATGAACCCATCAGTTGTACAAAGAGCATTTGGAGGCTTTCGGAATGAGAGTGACAGAGAAAAATTTGTGCATAGACTATCCATGCTGAATGACAGTGTCCTTTGGATCCCAGCTTTCATGGTCAAAGGTGGAGAGAAGCATGTGGAGTGGGTTAATGCATTAATCCTTAAGAATAAATTGAAAGTGCGAACCGCCTATCCATCACTGAGACTTATTCATGCTGTCAGAGGGTAAGTGTATGGAAAAGACTGGTCTGTCCTTAGGACAATGACGCTCATAATTAGAATTCCTAGCAGCCAGAAAAAAAGATGAATGTCAAAAGGAGCATGGATTGCATTTCTGATAATTTTGTTTGGTAACAAATGTTGGCCACTCATTTAGCCAGCTCTGCTGCAAAGAGCTGAAATGCATTAGCAAAATAACTTTTCCAATTGCACTTTTATGTGCGAAAATGTATCATCATTTAATGATAAGCTAATCTTAAAAATACTCTGAATTCAGTGTACAATGAAAGTGCTACATGTTTTCTTTCGGAAACAACTGTGAAGATAAAAAATACAATCTAATAGCATCAGGAGTAAGATAGCAATCCTGTAAATAATGAAGCCTGGCAGATCTGAAAATACTGAGCCCCTTCATAAAACATCTGGGATTTGGAGCAACCTTTCTCCTTTTGAATTTGGCCAGATGCTTGGTCAATTAAAAAACATTGATCAGAATTACTGAAAATGTTAACAAAACCACTTATTAGAAAAAATATCTGTGCTGTGAGCAGATATTTTTCTTTTTAACCCCATAATTAAACAAAACTTTCAGATGAAGGCTCCAATGCCTTTGTCACTACTATATACTACAAGTATATAGGGCTATGCCTGAAAATCATTCAAAAGATGATGGTAATGAAATGTGTTTGTACATCAAATCATGACAGAATGGTAGTATTCAGCTTCAGTTTCTTGAAATTTGCTGTCTGTTTGTGGGGTTTAGGAAGGTGCCTTAAAGTACTGCTATTAACTTGTACACCAGTTACTGATTATGTACCTGTTCTTACCGTTACAGCAGCAGAGATAAGTTTAGAAAGCATGTTTGAACTGTCATCCCAATGTAGTATGAGAATAAAGCTTAGAAAGCAGTTGTTCTTCAGGATATTTTGACATGTCTCATAGATTACCTGCTGCATTCCCTTCCCGGTGCACTCCTGGCACTGGAAAAAAAATAATCTGTTGCCTTTGAAATTAGGAAATCCTTCAGAAAACCTTTACTTTTTTACTCAGTCCGTTTTGTTACACGTTTAGACTTTAGCTATTTATGGGCCATGATTGTGTTGAATTTTCAAATATTCAAAATGTCTGTAATACATAGGTATGGTGGTTTATATGTGTATATAAATCTGTCTGAGATTGCTTCCAGTTTACAAACAACAGTTTTAATTTCCAACTTCTAAATCTGGGCAAAATTATCAAATGTGAATGGTAATTCAGAATGTGCAGTCTTTAAGCTGGCTAACTTGAAGGTCCTTCAGGTGGCTCCATCTTAAAAAAATTGCTAGTACCTACATTGCCTCTCTGAATGAGGCAACAAAAGCTCTGCCATCTGAATTGTTGAAAATTTGGATTCAACTGTATTTTAGATTATACCTAGCAGTGTCATCTGATACGACTGCATAGATTCGTCCAGTTGTTGAATCTGTGCTTTAAACTCCATAGTAAATTTAAATCGATATCAAGAGTTCTTTGATGTAATGAACCTAAAATTTTAATAAAATGTGGAACTATGGTATATTTAGGGCCAAATAATTTCATATCTAATCATCAATAAGGTTCATCATTCCAGCCTGACATGTTAAATACAAATAGAGAGCGTCCTATGCTGAAGGGTGCAGGCTCAAGGTTTGGAAAGTGTTGTCTGTATTCCTTTTTATATGTATCAAACTGTCAAAATTTTCCTTCATTAGTCTTTAAAGCATATGGTGTAGGCACTTTCTAATGGCAGAATATAAAGTTTCTTAGACTCCTGATCTAGTGAGGCCAAATTCTTCATTCCTAATGAAGAATAAAATTATATTAGAGTTTTATCTAAAAACAGGTCAGTTTCGCTACAATCACAGCACTGTAATGAAATTCTCACTCCTGCTCTTCCTTCTCTTTTAATGAAAGAAACTTTATGAGCAGTATGTAGTGTTCCAGAGTTGCTATTGATCAGATTATTGCATTCTGAGATAATTTTAAAAACTTTTCTTTCTGTCCATTTGTGTATTTTTGGATTAAAAAAGAAAAGATAATGTGGTATTGGAAAAAGAAACTACTGTTTTGCTGCTTTCATGCCTTATAAAACTTCTGTGAGTGACGGCTGCTCCTCTAAAATCTCAGAAGGATTTTAGGTTTTAAAACCGGATTATATACATACAAAGTCCAACATGATAACTACTTTTTAAATCAGTAGTATCATAAATGGCCACTGGATTCAGATTTTTTTCCTCAGTAGATTTAGATCAATTGTGATTTCCTGTGATAATTTTTCTCTATTTTGCTTTTTCACTTCTTGATCAATAAGTTTTGAATATTAGATTTTGAAAGTGATTTGGGAGCCATTGCATGATTTTTATAAAGTGTCTCTAAAAGCCTAAAAGCTAATTTATGGAGCTTTTAATGTCACTCTGCACATATTGACAAAATAAATGAGACAATACATGACAGAGTTCAAGTTGTAACTTAGATCTTTAAATGAGCATCTTAACTGATTAAAAACATTTACTTGCTCTCTAATATCACTGCCAAGAAGATTAATTATAAAGTAATTATAATGAACAAACGACAAAACTTTTTTAAAATTTACTTCAATGACTAATTTCAGAAACTTTTTTTTATTAATAAGGCTGAGATTTAATGCCAAACTATTTCATTAGGATTATTTGTAGTAAGTTTCCAAATGAAGTTATACTCTCTGAGGTGTGGAAAGTGTCTGTACAGAGGCTTGTCTCAGTAGCAGAGCTGTAATTGAATATGGATTAAACAGCAGGCAAATAGGAATTGAGCATGCTGGGATTGGAGTCCAGATCATGTTGTTTACTTCAAGTGGCAGCAGACAACCAAGCTCAAAAGTAGGATCAGCAGGATGTTCACCTATGGATCCCGCCTTGCAGATCCGTGGAGGGATTAGAGAGGGTTCCTGAGACTAAACATGTAGTTGGTACATTGGGTGGAGGTCAGTTAACCCCCAGAGCCTTGCACAGCTCTTTTTTAATGTGCTTCTGCTGGTGACGTCTGCTGAAGAGGTTGAGCACCACCACCCCCTTGCCCTGCCAAGCAATACAGATTTAAAATATACTGGTTTTCTGAGAAGTTTTTTCTCATATTTCCTCTCCTAAATACACAAAACAAAGTTCTCACGCTCATCTTGATGTGTAAGAATGTTTTCTTGGCTGCTTTTCCAGCTAAAGCCATCCAGTAGGAAAGTGGATGTTTTGAGCTATTAGTCACTCAGCAGCAGTATCACTAAAATTGCCTCACATTAGTCTCCTTCCCATCTTTTGGGTATGAAACAGTTGCACGGACATCCTGTGGGATTTGCCTGTGCTCTGCTTATTTCCTCTTTGATACTGCCTGTGAAAGAGCAGTATCGTCCTGCATTAAACATGGCACAACTCCCACTGAAATCTCTTGAGTTTTGCGTTTGTAAGGAGTATGCTGTACCTATTTATGGTCACTTCCCAGTGCAGGGTCTTTTTTATTTTACTAGTGAAAGCAAACAGCTGTTCTTTGGATGTTGTGACCTTTTGCACAACTTTACCACATCTTCAGAGTTCTTTACTCTGGGAATTAGAGAGAAAATACTTTCAGAAACTGAAACATGCAGAAATCAAGTTGTTCTCCAGCAGCTCTGTGCTGAGAAATAAGTACTGTGAGTAATCTATATTGTCAACACTTCTGTTTCTTTTCTTCCTGCTAACAGATTTCCCTTTTCAGTTTACTGCTAAAATGTATTTATTAAGAAAGGATGTTTTGGAATAAATGGATTAATAAATCACCTGAGAAAACAAAATATTACAAAAATGGCCGTTAAGCTAAAAGTAGAATTCTAAATATAAAATTACTGTGTCTTATGCATCTTGTATATAAATATTCAAAATTCTGGGAAAAAATTTCACACTAGCTTCTTTTCAGTAGAATACAATCCTGTTTTTTATGTATGTGGACATTAAAAACAGGAGTTCTATATTGTAGTACCCTTGTGCCCTAGCATAAGGTATCCTTGGAACTGGCTTTGTTTAACTTACACAAACAAATGGGATGCATGTTAGTTTTGATTTTAAGAACCTAATCTATTATGTGAAGTTGTTCTTCTAATCCCAATATCCTGTCATATGCAGAGAGCAGGAAGTGATGTTCCTGTTCTTGAAGTGGAGACACTCCAGGGTTGAGTTTTCAGTCTAGCGGCTACTTGCCAGAGCTGCAGTATCCCTACATCTCTTAAGGATATAGTTCAAAGTTTCTCAGGAGAAGCTTTTATTTCCTTTGCACAAGTTCTCCTATTTTATCACATTTCTGAAAGATTTAGCAAGGTCTGTCAAGGGATATCTCACTTTTTGAGAGAGAGTTTTCTTTAGAGGCAAGCACAGTTGAGCTAGAGCACATGAAGGTGGAACTGTGCACTAAACTGCCTTTTTATATTTTTCACTGCATGGTCCATTTTGCCAGGTAAGCCAAGAAAAACTTACCATGGTAATAGGGATATTTTTATCTACTTTTTTTATTCATATTTACCTTTTGACAATAAACTTCTGTGAGTTTTTGTTTTGGGAGAACAGTTTCCTCTCTTACTGAAGCAACTGTTTTGTTCCTTATCAGCAATGTTTATATAACACTTGTAAAACTTACTCTTCTCAGATTGAATTTCAGGTTTCAACTAGTAGAGAGCAACAGAATTAGTCATAAGAAAAATAGGAATGAAATTTTCCATTTTCAAGTTTGGCTGCTTAGTTTATCTACCGTGAGCAACAGCACTGTACCTAATGCTAATGAGTCCTAGGAGCTAAGCAGGAAGTAACATGTAGTTTATTCCGACAGTGCATCTGCAAATTTATATTTATTTGAAAACTATTTTGGTACTGATTATGATTATTTTTCAATTCTAGGTTTGGGGTTCTTTTTAGAATTTATTTTCCTTACATAAAACCTGTGTTTCTGAAAACCATAAAAATGTGTTACAACTCTCATTTGATCATATTATACAAAACAAACAAAAACTGTAGCTGTGCAATTGAAAAGTAAACTAGAAACAGTTTTTGTAGTCTGTTTTTGATGAACAAGTTACAGAGAGGGGTGGAATCCACAGAGAGTGATGTTACCATATAGTATTAATAGAACTGAGAACAGCTTCTCTTGGGATTTTTTTGGCACATGAGATGAATTATCTGTTGAGTCTGGCTGTAATGCGTATGCATGAGAAAATTGTTAGGTTTCCTTCCTGTTTTTTAAAGTGATGTTTCTAAGATAAGACAATAATAAAAATTCTGCTGTTTTTATTTTGATTGTAATGCCTACCAAGGGTTTTTAAAGACATGTGCATTTAGTTTTGATCTTACTAAGCTTCTGTGATGAGGAGAGGTTGCATTAAGCATCCAGCTGGTAACAGATTTCTTCAAATGCTTAGTTAACTACTGACGTAATATGGAAATATAAAAAGCTATGGCTATAAATATAAAGCTATAGCTATATGCACTGTATGGTTTGGCCTTTTGCTTTGGTCAATTCAAGTAATTGGGTTGTTAACATGAATAGTGTTTCAGTGAAATAATACGCTGGCACAATAGTAAACAGTGGTGTCAGTATAGGAAGGAGCAATTTGGCTTAGTGTCTTCTGTAGCCTTGCTTTTTAATGCATATAAGTTTCTTCAAGAATTGTTTGAAGTCTCTGAGTTCTTGTTGGTATAGAGGGAGAGATTTAAGTGTTTCAGATCAGAAGCACTGAGTCACATCTGGACATATTTTCTCTGGAGTTACCAAGTGCCAAGACTAATGGCTACTACCTTCTTCCCGAACACTTGTGCCAAAATGTAGGTGCTGTGTGTTCTATTTGTGGGTAAAAAGTTGTTGATAACACACCAGTGTTTTGACTGTGTCTGAATGGCACTTGCACAGCCTCAAAACTTCCCTCTTACCAAAGGAAATGCCACGCCATCCAGCATCATGCTCAGCAAGCAATACAACTGAGGTAGCAGAAGAAGAAAGTGGGAGGTGGCTCATTCACCTAGTAAGCTGTCTTTTATCTTGATCCCTGAGTTTACTTGGCTTTGCTCTTCCTGTTCTCTTCCCCACCCCACTGAGGAGTGGGGAGGGGAGTGAGAGCATCTGGGCAGTGTCAGGCCACCATGTGGGAGAAGGAATTTGTTTATTGGGTACATCAGCCATCTATAGGCTTTTCAGAGGCTAAGAGAAGCCTGTTAGCCTGTTTCAGTTTGCATCAAAGAATTAGAAAGTGAGAAAAAGGGTGAGCATTGCTCTATTACAGACCCTTGTGAGGGTTAGGTCAGTGCTGGTATGCCTTGTGTGATGTTTTAAGAACAGGACATGTTTTCAAACAAAATAACTGATTCATCAGGTGTTAAATCTGGATTCTGCTTCTTTGGTGTTGGAAGGCACACCATAGTTGAGGTAGATGCTAGAAGTGCCTGTGTTTCGGATGGAGTAAGATTTGAAGTCTCTCACCAGTACTCATTTCCTTCCCATTCTAGACTGAAGTCTCTGTCCCTCTGCATTCTGTCTTGTGTGTCTCTTTCAGCAGAGATTGTTCCTGTGAATCCTGTTACCAGGTGTTCTGCTGTCCTTATCCTCATTTGTAGCCATAAGGACGTATTTATACATGAGTGGGAGGTTAGTGCTGTTTGGATTTACATTACTAATTTAATACTGTAACACTGCTGTATTGAAGTCCTTTTCTGAGATCTGTCCTTCTGTCTTCCACAAGTGAATTAATAAGCCATAGGAAAAAATAAGAAAATAACAGTTACTTCTGTAATGTGTAAAAATTAATGACTTTCATTTCTAACTTTTCTTTAATATTTCTGTATAGAAATATTATAGTTTCTATACCTCATGAGCACTGTGGAAACAGCTTATTGGTGTTTTCTAGTCTGTATTTAGTGGAAGCAAGTGCCATAATTTGCATTTTTGTATCATATATTTAGTGAAGTAGTCAAAGAAAATGGACTTAGCAAAAATTATTTCTAGAACTTGCTTTTTCATTTTACATTTAGTTGTACTGCATTGTCTACCTCTGGGATACTGGGGACTTTCCAAAGAAAATGAGTAATCATTATCTTTTGCAAGAAAAGAGGGCCTGTAAAAGAATCTGAGATAGGGCCTTACTGAAAACAAGTGCAGCCCCTGGTTTCAGAACATTTTGGAGGCTCACAAGGTGGAGGTTTTTGTTTCCTTTTTTTTTTTTCCATTTCAGTATAAGTGTGGGCACACTTACTAGCAGAATTGGCAGAGGGGAAGTAGTGGATGTTTCACAGTCATACTGAAACCAACAGGTGGCACAGTTTATGCTTGTATCAAATTATTTAGCCTCAGATGGAATGTAACATACAGATAGGCTAACAAGGCAGTAGAAAGAGTCATGTGTGGCATTAACTTTACAGGTGAGGGCTTGCCTTTTTCACCTTTTAGTCTATGACAGACAGAGCATACAAATACAATAGGACAAAGGTGGTTTACAGAACATAGCTCTCAATGACAAGAAGCTTTCAGAAAATAATCTCAGTGTTACTTTTTACCTTCCTTTGCAGAGCTAGCAGTCGTTTAAAAATCACTAAAGAGAAATCCTGAGGTCTGATAAAGACATGGTAAAGGAGAGAAGCCCTCTCTCCATGCTGCAGTGCGTTCTCCTCTCTGAAAGGCATCCACTGGAAGCTGTGTTGAGTGTGTGAAACCCTGGGAGTACAGCTGTGAGTTGTGCTATGGAGAAATGAGTGCCAAGCAGATGGGGCAGCTCAGCCTGCTGCAGGGGATTGCTGCATGCTGGCACTGGAAACAAAATGCAGGCTTGACCCCTACATCACTGGTGGCAATTGGGATTTCTGCTGCCTGCAAGGGATTTGTCATGGGTTTCCACAGAGGAGTGGGTTTGCTGTAGTTTATGGGTTTCCCCCAGGGGTGTTTCACAGTGGGAACAGATCCAGACAGATGATGCTGGCTGGCTCTGGAATCTATTAGAAAATGAACTGGATTAATTCAGGAGAGAGAGAACAGGTTTGAGAGGATATGGGTAGAGGACAATTTGGTTCATGCATTTGTTAATGTCACCTCTCTGATGTTGTCAGTAGCAAACATCGTTTCCAAATGAATCTGTTAAGAGAACAGTAGGCTTCTCACCAGCAAGGATAATACATAAAGTCTGGTGAAGAGCACAAAACTATGCCTCAGATCTCCTTGTGTTAACTAATGAGATTGCTAAGCCATCATTGCTATTTTGGTATGATGATCATTCTCTGAAGGAGTGGTGAAAGAGAAGAGGAAATCTGTCTTTCTGGTTTTGTTTTCAAATTCTATAAACTTGTTGGTAATATGCAAAGCAAGTTCTGGGCACAGAATATCTGGGAAATGTGCCAATGTGTAAACACACTTTGTTTCTATAGCACTGATGACTTGAAGTTGAGTAGCTTGAATTCAGACTGAAGATCTCGCTTCAAATGACCGCTAATTACATAGTTGATGGTAACTTAGTAAAGCCACTGACAATATACAAAGATAGCACTGTAAGTAGCAATAAGCTCAGATTTTCTGAAAGGCTTTAATCCATAAAGTGAGAACTATTCCCTTTTAAAATAATAAATGTGTTTACAGAACCTTTTTTTTCCTTTTTTAAAATTTTACTTTGTTTAATCTTTCAGTCTAGTGAAGGGGGTATATGATGTGGTTCAGGATTCCTTTTTTTCTTTCATTTATATATAACAGCAGTAATAAAGTAAAAAAGAGTAGCTACCTACCTGCTGTATGCCTCTATTGATGCAGTACAGATTTAAAGTGCATGAAACTCACAAAAAGAAAATAAAGTAAATTGTACAATGCAGAGGACATATTTCTAATTTTTTTTAATACTAACCAATAATGGCAAAATCTTTTGTCATTTTTCTCTATGCTCCTCATATATAGTAAAAAGAGAAGATGATGCAGAAGACTGTCACATCAGAAAGCAAGCTCAAGACAGAAAATCTCTGTGGAGTAAAAACATCCATTAATCTTCTTACTTGAAAATCACAGGAATTTCTCTTGGGAAATTACTGCTTGTAAAATCAGTAGTGGGATCTGCAGCCTCCCACATAGGTGTCATGTATTTGTTTCTGATGGATTGTAGAAGTAGTGACTGAAAACAGTTTTTTCCTGGGTATATTGCATGTAAGTGAGACCAGTAGATGGGTTTGGCAGAACTCCAGTCACATTTCATTGCTATTTAATGGGCATTTTGGTTGGCATTGTTTTCAGTGGAGCTAGAAATTAATAATGTGAACACTCAGCAGCATTCATTCTTTAAAGACACTGGTCCTTTGACATGACAGCATGCGGACTCCTGTGTATTGTTTAAGTGAGTTTTTCATATTTAATGGATTTTGTAAGGCAATCTGTCACTGAGTTCCACGTTAAGTTGTGATGCAGCAAATTGTTTCTGTTCAAACACATTCTTCAACACATGCTTGCACATGCGTCAGTGAATGCTTTTGACTAGTCAAAGGTTTTGTGTAATCTTGATCCTAAGGAGTAACTTCTGCCTCCTTCATTTACTGATGTAGTATACTTTTATTTGTAAGAAGCCTGTCTCTTCTGGTTGCTTAATTCACTGAGAACCATGGGATTTATGATGATGTCTCAGTTTTGAGACAAATTTAACAGAGGACACTCTGTAATGAGTAGTCTCCTCTAAAGGGTTTCAACAACCCCCCTGCACCAGTAGAAAATGAATACTAATAGAAGGAAGTGGGAAAAAAACCCCAACCATTTATTAACAACAAAACATCCAGAAGACAAGGAAGAAAAACAACACCAAACTGTCAGAACTCACATCCTGCCACACACACACAGAGGAATGAAAACCCAAAAATGCCTGGAGAATAGGGGAAATGTTGGAGAAATATGCCTTCCTGACATGTGGTGTGAGATGGTGCCAGCTTAAGGGAAGTGGAGCTTCCACAGAGGAGTTCCAGCAGTAGGCAAAAACCTGGTGGCTCTCGGGCGTCAACCTCCACTTCATGGCAGTCATGGCAAGTGAAACAGCTGGTCTGGAGCCTCCTGGTGTGCATTCTCTGCCTTGGATCCCTGAGGCTTGGGGTTGGAACGGGGCAGCCCTGCTCCCACCAGTCCCACTCCTCCAGTCTCAGACCTGCAGCTGTTGAGTTCACCTTGAGGCAGCTGAAAGATTTCTACTGCAGTTTCTCCAAGCTAGGAAAGGGAGCAGCTCTTTGCCTGGGCCAATAAAACCAAGCTAGCCAAGCAAAACCAAACCTCCCAGCGCCATGGAATGCCTGGGCAGTGAGTCTTCAAAAATGCCCACCAAAAACCCCAAAGCTCTGCACTCCCTGCCCCCCCCCCACAGTCCTGGGCCTTAATGCAACCATTATAGCAACCATTTTTGGCATAAAGCAGAAGATCATGGAATAGGCTACCACCATAAATCACTCCTAGACAGACAGTAAAATCATTAGCTTTTGTATCTGATTAATCTGCTCTGGTTCATTGCACTGATCAAATTTAAGGACCTGTAATGCATATTTTCTGTAATAATCTCTAAATAGGAGACTTCAGATAGTATTTATAAAATCTCAAAAGTGACCAGATTTTCTTCTGTAAAACTGAAGTTAGTCTAACAAGTAGCATAGCACTGAACATGTTGGTTTACTGTATCCAGACCTGATGATGGGCATTATTGCCTTCTGTTGTAAAGGGCAGTTGGGCACAAGCTGAAAGCAGCTTGAAACTGTTTATAGTCCAATGAGCAAAGAGCATCCTGAACATATTCTCAAATTTACAGGCTGCACTTTTCAATATTAATTTCAGTATCAGTGCCATTAATGAAATGCTTTCAGATGAGGGCAGTCTTCATCCTGGGATCATATTTATGAATTTTGCCCTGTTTCAGGGACAAATAATAATAATTATAATAATAATAATAATAATAATTCCATAGCAGGGACCAAAAAACCCCAAGTTGACCCCCTCTAAAAGCAATTAACTCTAAAACGTACTTCCATTTGTAGCTCTACTTAAATGGAATTGTTTTCTTTTGCCTACATTTATAACTGTTTTGCTGAGATTGGACCCAATATGCTTTCCAGAATGGAAATTCGACACTTTTCCCACCAAGGTTTTTCTTTTTTAAGGTAGACTTAACAGGTGATGTAAGTTTTTAGAAAATGGTCTCTCAAGAATACAGACCTGGCTCTCTGGCATCAACCTCCTCTTTATGGCAGTCATGTCAGGTGAAACAGCTGGTCTGGAGCTTCTGTTCATGTATTAGATTTTTCTTCTGAGCATGACTGTATTTGCATTGTTTTGAAAAGGGAGAAAATTAGTTAGATAGGATTTTTTTTCTGTTACAGAAATACATTTACTGGCCATTAGCATAAGAACAGATATTCATTCAGTAGGAAAGACTAGATCTAATGGTGAAAGCTAGAATTAGGACAAGTTACTAATTTTAATTACACTCCTCCAGTAATATTCTGTTGAAATTTTCATAGGAAAAATGCTAATTAATTATAAGTTGTAGTAATGCCTTCATAAAATAAGAAGAATTAATATTTTATATTATGAATTTTATTTCATACAATATTAAGAATTAATATTTTGAAATTAATTTTGAAATCCGTATTTTATTAATTTAATCTAAAGTTACCTGTGTGTTTCAAAGCACTTAGCAATGTCCCTAGTCAGTCTGATACACATTATTGTTACAACTTTGCAGTAAGATTGCATAATTCTTTTTTAGTCTACTATCCTTTAACTGAATTTGTTATATCTTTGTTCTAACAGAAGATTTTTCCCTGTTTTTAATTTGACATGGCTTTCCCAGACAAGTTTTCACTAATATAGTTGAAGAGTTTTATCCAATCATTACACTCTTTTTACAAACCAAATTCCTTTCACTCCATTTGCCTATCTTTGGCGTGGGAAATAGACTCTTTTTTTGTGGTAATTTTTCATGAAATATTATGCCATTTTGTTATGCCCTCACCAATTCCTAGAAAACGTCAGAACCCCAGGACACAGTTTGACAAAGGACAGAAGTTCAAGATTAACATGAACATTTGGTTATGCATACCCAATGGCATTGGTTTTGTGTAACCAAGTTACTGTGCGGAACATGAGTCAAATTCATTTCTTGGCTGCAGTACCTTTGCTTACCTAAGGCATTATTGTTGGGGTCCCTCCCCCGCCGTGTAGCCCTGGGAGAGGGGCCCTGAGGGCACAGACACGGGGCTTCCCTGCCCCTGCTCAGCCTCGTTCCCATGGGTTGGTTTGTGTTCCCTGCGCGGGCAGAAGGACCCTTGGTCCCGTGACTGGAACAGTTCCTCGGCAGAGCCCCGGCCATGCGGCTGGAGAAATAAACATCTCTCTGGAACAGCTAGCAAGAATCTGTCTGCCCATATATATTTCCTTTCCACGGGACTCCTGGTTTGGTATATGCATGTTGCAGTATCCCCACTGCAACACATTATCAAGGTTTCCTGTCAAGGGACTGCTTCAATAGTCTTTATGAGTCTTGAATAGCTACTCTAAGAAGTATAGTAAGGGCTCTTTCGGGAAGGGAATATGGCTGATAGAAAGTAGGATGTTCATTTATCATCCTGCCTGATCTCTGCCTGTTAAAGTTGCCCCTGTGGGCCAGGTGGGGTATGCTCTTGGGTTCAGATTTCTCAGTTTAGCTCCAGCAATAGAAGAGGTCACAGAGTCGGCTTGTGTTGCTGTTGTTCAACTTGAAGATGGCTGCTGATATCAACCTTCCTGATGCCACAGACAAAATCCCTGCCAAGGAAGCCAACCAGCTGTCACAGCCGGTCTGGATCAACCCCTAGGTCCATAAAATGTTGCAGTAGTAGGGACTAGTAACACTGTCTCTTATGCCACCCCTAAGTGGAAAAGGAGCCCTAGAAGAGTGAAGAACAGAGGAATTCTTTGTAGCAGTTGTTATCACTCACAGCCAAGCCTTTCCTTCAATGGAGGAGTCTGCTTCTAAAACAGACCCAGCATGAACATGAGTCAAAATACAAGCTTAGGCTATAAATGTCCTAAACCTGACAATATCTCTTTCCTGTGACTGCCTTCTCATGTTGCTGATAGGAAATGCTGGGGTTTTTCTGTACACTACACATTTGGGGGTTTTTGCCTGACACTTTTTTCTTCTTCCATGCTTATTTCCCCTACCTGTACATACATTTCTGTGTGTAGAAGAGTGGTAGGTAGTCTTATTTTACTGAGTAGAAAATATAGTTTTCAAAACCAATAAAATATTGTTGTGCTATCTTCTATCTGATTACGAATCATCCCATTGCTTCATTGCTTCTGTTTAATCCAAACTAATACCAGTATCCTTTTTAGAGAAGATAATAAGTAATACTTACGCCCTATACAAGAGGAGAAAAGGCCACTGGCTCCCTCTGAAACCATTTGTAGCCCTATTTATTTGAAATATAGTTGCCTTTTTTTACCTATTTCATACATGTTTTCTTAGAATTGGGCCCAGTGTTCTTTCCAGAATGGCAATCCCACACAACTTTTCCAGGGTTTTTTCTTTTGTAGCTGTGCTTTATAACTATAGATATAGGTAAGTAGTTTATCTTTTGAGGTTTCATGCAGAAAGAATGAATCACAGAAGAAAGGAGAACTATAAAATTAAGGCAAATAGTTGTTTAGATTTGGTATTCAACTTGATGTTTCTATTTCTTCCTAATTAATCAGATGCTTTCTCTTTTTTGTTTTATCATTGCTACTGTATGTTGCTACAGACACTGTATTTAGCTTAGATTTGCCTGTGTATGTACCATCTAAAAACATCTCCTATTTGACATTTCAAATACTCAGAGTCATATGTATGCTTGTTGATCACCATTTGTACATCTAACAGTCACACTGTTCAAGTGTTCTCCAACATTTTTAAGGTTTTATCTTAGTCCTTAATATTTACATATCTTTAAATGGTTTCAGGGAACAAGATAAAATACAAAATAATAAGGAGTCATCTTAACTGTTGGAATTGTAAGGGGGAAAAAAAAGCCAGTAGTGCTAGCAGTTTTTAACAAATGTATAACAAAAAATAGTTTACTTGATGCAGGTTCAATCTGTATTAATCAAAAGGTTGATTTAAACTCACACACTGACACACTGACTTCCATTGTATAATTATGAAGGTAATTCATTAATTTATAATGTCTGTATGGGGAGTAAAAGAAAAATTGTCACGATCCTGTTTATCACTAGTGGATTCTAGTTTATGGCTGCAAATTGATTAAAAAAAAAAAAATTTAAAAAGGTTTTTTGAGCAGATTAGAATTTCTTAACCTGAAGGAAACATTAACATGTCTTTATATGTATATGGGCTGGAAATATACACTCACAGTCCAGAAAGCAAATTGCATCCTGGGCCGCATCAAAAGGAGCATGGCCGGCAATTTGAGGGACTTCATTCTGCCCAATTTTGCTCTGCTTAGACCCCACCTAGAGTCTTGCATCTGGCTCTGGAGTCTTCAGCGGGAAAAAAGACAGGGACCTGCTGGAGTGGATGTAGAGCAGGGACACAGAAACAATCAGAGGGCTGGAGCATCCCTCCTCTGAAGAAGGGTAGAGAGAGCTGAGCTTGCTGAGCCTGGAGAAGAGAACACACTAGGGAGACCTTATTGTGGCCTTTCAGTACTTGATGGGAGCCTACAAGAAAGCTGGAGAGGGAGAGACTTTTTACCAAGGTCTGTAGTGATAGGACAAAGGACAGTGGTTTTGAACTGAAAGAAGGTACGTTTGCATTAGATAGAAGGCAGAAATATTTTATCATGAGGGTGTTGAGACACGGGAAAAAGTGTCTCTCTTGACTTTCTAAGCCTGTAAAATGTACTCTAGGTCTGTTTTGCTGCACCTTTGCTATGTGTCTGTGTGCACGTCTAGTGTATCTGTGATCTCAAATTATTTATAGATTATTTCTTCTAAAATTAGGCTATGTTTCATTCTTGAAAATGGTTTTGTGCATGCGTTGAGCGAGCAACACTTTTTAGCAGAGGCGTGTACTGTGCTAGAATGTCAGTTGATGACTTTCATGATTCTGAAGCAAGGATAGATGTTTCAGTCTCTGTGCACCAGAAGACTAACCATATTTACTGGCAAAGGTTCAGGTCTCTTTTTCATGTAAATAGATTCCTAAGGGCTTAAATAATTTTAAAAATATATCGATGGATATTCTTAGCAAGTTTCACTAGAGACGTAAGTAAGTAGCCCTTACTTACAACCCTTGTTGTCCTGTAGTGCAGTATATCACAGAGAATATTTCTAACTACTAAAGAGGCAGATCAGATCAGGACAGAATCCTGACTTTTTGGGTAGAGCTCTGATGGAGTTTCAGTTCTTCATTTGTTTTAATGAAACAGGTTTTTTATGTATGCTCTTTGAAAATATTGTACACTGAAAACTGTCAAGTAGATCTTGTGCAAACACTCAGCAGTGTTTTTGTGCTGGCTGTCACATTTTCTGTGTTCTTGTTCACAATTTAATTATTTTACACTTTAGATTCCTTGTGCAGCATTCTGCGCAAAGCATATCTCAGTAAGAAAAAGCCAAATAGTCCATTTTTAATTGAAACATTCACATAAATTGAGAGGGTCACTTGTAGGGTTTTTCATATCATTGGTGTGATTAATCCCACTGAAGACAAGAAAGCACAAGAAAAGGATTTGTCCTTTGAGTTTGAGGAAGATAGGTTAGGTGCCCTAACACCTTCTTTAGAAAACAGATGTTGGGTCCAAGAACATAAAAGTGGCTATTTAAGAGATCCCTTTCTAGCCTGTAGACTTAACCAGTGCCAGGTGCCAACACAGAAACTTAGAAGAAAAATTAGAAACAGAGGAAAGATTACCCTGTGATATATGCTCCCATGGCCAGCAGCTTAGCAAACCTTTGCGAAAGAGCTTCATCAGCACCACTGGGTTTGAGAACATTGACAAGTTGTGGGTTTTTTAGTTGGCCAACAGCATCCAAAACATTCTATTGCCATGTGTCTTGGGGTTACTTTATGATGTTGTATCCCATATCGCTTCTCTATGCCCTGAAATTAGTTTTATGCCTTTCTATGCCTTTAACTGAGCCTGAGAGGGGAGAGAGACAAAACTGAGCAAAACTTCTTCAAAGCCGCTTTGCAGTTTGTTTTCATGTTTTCAAGGACACATAGAGACAGCTCTCTGCATTCAGCTGCAGCAGGAGAGAGAGAGCGGAGGGAAGCACCTGGCTTGCTTTCTTTCCAGCCAGCTTTCCAGCCAGTTTTTCAGCTCCTTTTCTTCTGGAGAGTTGAACTTTGTTTTTCTGGGGGTCTGATTTTTCCCTTCTTCTCTGCTGGACGGCTTCAACATCAGAATACATTGGGAGGATTTTCTGCTGAAGCCTTGGCCCTGGCGGTGGGCCCACCACCCCATCCGAGCTCCAAGGAGAGGGAGATCTACAGAAGGACTCTGAAATTTTCCAAGGTTTCTCTCAGCAGAGTGAGAGGTTTTATTATTATTTGGCATTATTATCCTTTTCCTGTGTATTTGTTAAATAAATAGTTTTTATCTCTTTCACTTTCTTTCAAGGAAAATTCTTTTTTTCCCGAACCTGGTGGGGGGAGGGATGGTTGTAACCTGCCTTCTCTCAGAGGATATATTTCCAAGTTTGCCCAAACCTGCACACCATGAATTCCCAGTTCAGTGTTACAGTGTGTAAAAAGTACTTCCATCTGTTTATTTCAGACCTGCTAATAAATGACTTTACTGATGTCTCAGTTTTTGAGACAAAACTTCAGGAGGAAACACTCTGGAATAAGTGTCCCCTCTGAAGGGAAAAGGGCCTCCCCTTTTCCTCCGTCAATGAGACAAATGAGTCTCAAGAAGTGAAAGTGGGAAAAAGAAACCAAACTATTTATTAACACACAAACAAAACAGGGTAGAACAGGATTCTTAAAACCCCTCAAACTACAACACGTTCCCGGAGAGGGAACAGACACGTGGGTTCGGACCAGCTGGGGCGACTCCGCGGGCCCGCCGGGGCCACCCCTGCAGGCTCCCCGGACCAGCGAGGAGGGAAGGAAGGCAGTGAGGCAAGCGGAAGAAAAGGGAAAAAGGAACAGGAAAAAAATCCAACAGAACCTTTTTCCAGCTAGCCGGAACACAAAGGAAACCCAAAGAGCAGCACAGCGCTCCCGGCGCACTCCCTCCCCAGCCCTGCCGAGCCCCTGGAGCCGCTGGGCCCTGTTAAACTGCCCCGCACTCGGTCCCATGGCTCCAGCCCCGGGTCCATCTTAGAGAAACAGCGTCCTTGGGCATTGAGCGGACGGTTAAGGCATAAAGTGGCTTCATAACATCACCCTAGGACAGATGAGTCCATAGCGCTTTATGTTACAGTGCTTATGTTAAAGTAGTAGTTAAATTCCTATTTGCCACCTTTACACACTTCCTAATTTTGGAGCGTTTTGCCATCTCCCCACCTAGTTGTCTCTTTTTCAAGCTACTCTATTTATTCTCTTCTCATACAGAAGTTACTTTATTCTTCTGATAGCGTATGTTGCTTTACTCTGTTTTGTCTTGTTGTGAAGTATTTTTTGAGGAAGTGTGATCAAGACAATATACATCCTCTAGCTTCTCACACAGACACTCTTGAGTAACAGTGAGATGTTTTGTCATCTTTCAAAATCTTTTTTCCACTACCTTTTTATTAATATTTTAACTTCTCAAATTCCATATATGATTTCTCAGAAAGCTCTTTTTAAAAATATTTTCTCTGTCTGTAAAAGGAACAGAATTTCAGTGACAGCCAGGTGTGTTGAGTAGTTTTACTTGAAGATCAGCTTGGACATCTCAAGAAACAGAGCTCAGTATATAATCTTTGGAGCTATTGAGAGTTGAAACATGAATGTTTCCTCAGATTCAGCCCTGTCCAGAACAAGGAATTCAAAATCCATTGAAATATATGTAACCAGATTCTGAATCTATTTATACTATGATATCTTGTGGAATTTGTAGATAAGGCAAATAAATATGCTAAGTACACTAAATTACCTGGTATTTGAATGTAACCCATCACATCTGATTTTCTTTGTCTGAGACAGCACTTCATTCTGAGTACAGCCATGGGAAAGCACATCTCATGTTTTAATTTAGTCAGAAGTCATCTATTCCACAGTAGCAGGATAAACAATTGTAATGTGAATTCCCCAGTATTCATATAATGTAATGATGATTGGCATCAATTATTGTATGTATTAGTCATTGTAATAGAGTCTCTCCAGAAGATCATTTTAACATTAACTATTTTTAAAACAGATATTTATGGTTTTATTTTCATTTAATTTTTGTCAATGGCTGCAGGAAGTCATTATCAGGTAGCAACATGCTATTCAATTGACATTCCTCTGGCAATCATGCTGATAGTAGAACATTCAATTTTCATAAATGTGAGGATATCTTGCTAGATATAGGTGAAAGTCTGGTGGATTTGACTGTATATTTAACCATAGGGGGTTATTTTGATCTGGCAGAATTTTTAAAGGCCAAAATATTGAGGTTCCATAAACTCAAAGACCAATATAAGTGTCAAAGTAATCTTTTAACAATGCTTATGGTTGTAAATAATTTATGTATCTCATATTCATCAGGGCACACTTTTACTTTCTTCACTGCTTTTTTTAAGTGTAGAAGGAGTACTCAAGCACCTATGGGCCCCTTAAAGCAGGAAAGACACTGGCCAACTGAAGCAAGCTGAGCAGAGAGCTACAAAGCAACAAAGCTAGTTGAGCTGGAGCACAGGCCCAGCCAGCAGTGGCTGAGGAACCCTACTTGGAGACAGAGATTGGACTGAGATCTGTCAAAGGTTGGTCAGAGGTCTGCTGACATCCCTTCCAATAGGAATAATCTCATGATTCTTGTAAAAGTCATTATTACTGAGATGTTAGGTTTTGTACTAGTGCCTCAATTTAAAATAATTTTTTTTCCTATTTTTTATGGCTTTTCATGTTATCACAGTAGAGACAAAGAAGGATCTTTGACAAAAATTACATTTTTACATACAGAATTTTAAAACATTTATTTTATTTATGGTGTGGAACTGCATATAAGAACTAGGTTTCATTAAGGTAATAACAATAAAAAGGAAGGAAAAAACATGTATGTCTAAAGCATCAGAAAGTACTAGAATAAGGCCGACACAAATCCATTATTGACAGTATTTCTCTCCAGTACTAATAGAAATATCAAAAATCTGCATCCCATCAAGGTCATGTTCAGCCCAAAAATCCAGTGAAACACATTTTTTCAACAAAGAGGTACAAGGACTTTCTCACTGTGAGATGCCGTGTAAACCTTCCTTCTGATGGCCCTGCTCTGTGATCCTGCTGCTACTCCTTACTTTGCTTACTATCCTGGCGTAATTCCTTAATGTTAACATTACTCCTTAATGTTAATATTACTCCTTAATGACTAACATTTCTGCTACTTAAATTCTTCTAGAATGCATATATGCATTTTTTAATGTAAAATAGAGTGAAACATGCAAGAGATCACTGTTCAGATTTTAAAAGCATGTGAAATCTATTTAAAGTGTGCATGTACAAAGAAAGGATTCTAGAAGAGAGATCTATATTGGACTGTGTGAAAGGTCTCAGATGTGTTGCCATGGCTCACTAACTAATAGGTCTGAAGCGGGTGAGAAGTTTTGGAGGCAAAGATACTTGGATTTGGGATGAGGAGCTGAGGTGAAAATAGACAGAATGATAGTAGGAGCACAATGACATTGTTACAGGAACCAGTACCAGCTCAAATATAGCTTTTTACATGGAAGAGGCATTTTTAGCAGTCCCCTACTGTCAGCAGGGTGACCTTTACTCTTACAATGTACTGTGGCATTTTTTAGTTACCTGTTGCAAACATGGTATTTATTAATGACAATTTTATAAAATGCAATACATGGACCTAAGTACTGACCTGACCTTCCTTTCATTGCAGATAGTTCAGGATACTCTCTATTTGTGCTGTTTTTCACTTACCGCTAGAGGTTACTCTTAACTGTTGAGCATAAGCTGAAATTCATGGTATCTTGCCAATGTCTTTACTACACTACCATCAGCCATCTATTTTAAAGTAATTTGATGTGAGATCTCTTTGAATTCGAGCTACTCAACTTCAAGTCACAAAAATTATAGATTTAAAGGGTGTTTATGCATTGGCACATTCAGTAACCTTCAATAAATTCAGCCTTTAGGCCCCACAAAGGAGTTGTTTTAGCATGAGGCATGAAGGAAACGAGTGTGTGTAGTGGTGCACTGCAGGGGCAGTTACAGTCTTCACAGCGATGCCTATTTTCTAACATGGTAAGATCCACCCAGTCCTGTCAGTTAAGCTGATTCCTTATCCAGCTGGAAAATTAGGAATTGGTCATGGGTGAAGACCTAGAGATTAGTTATGAGAAACAAGAGAGATTCTCATTCTGTTCTATAGTTAGTTGCTTCCTTCACGTTGTAATTTTAAACAGAAAATGAGTGCATCCCAGAAAAGTAGATCAGGAGAGTATCTTTATGCTTTAAACTAAAGCTGTAATAAAACTTTGGAAACTGAAAACAGGTACAAAGATGCTTATTGGTTAAAGTATCTACAACATCAATCAATCCTAATCAGCCTTAACTCAACCTCACATTAGAATAGCTACCTGAGCAACTGAAAAGTTTGCATGTATTTTTCAGAACAAAAATCACAAAGACTACTTGTGATTTCTGTCACTTCTGGAAAATTTTATTAATTCAAGCAGACTTTGGGAGCCAGGAATGTGCTGAGATAGATGATCTTTAGGAAGCATCAGCCTTGAGCACTGAGCACCTCCAACTGTTTCATTTGTTGCATTACTTTTTTTTTTTCATTTTAAGTATAATCGATCCCAAGTTACAAAATTTTTATAGTAATTACAGCAAGTACTATATTTTCATTATATAGAGAGAGTTTGGATATCTTTTCAATTTTAAGAAATAAGAAATAGTTAAACTTCTGTTCTGTATAATACCTGAATATAACAAACAGAAGAGAAAATATGCTTGTATACTCTAAAAGTTTAAGAGGGTCTTCATTGCATCTTTTTCCTTAATTACGTACTTATTTCTGGACAGAAATGCTTAAGTGAGATGTAGTTTCCTTTTCAAACATTTACCTGTATACTATTAATTTGATTTTCTGCCATGAGCAACCTGGAAGGGTGAAATTCAGCTGGAATGATAGCAGTGGTACCCTGTAGTACCTGATGCATCAGTTTTAATTGCTGTTTGGCTAGAAACACTCATGTAGATGGATGACTGCATGGGATTAAAGTACTGACTTCTCAAGAGACAAATACCAATTTCCACAAAAATTAAATAATTAGCTTTTATTTTTAATCTGTTTTGCTGTATCTGTGAAGTGCTAAAAGCATTCCAATTTCTTTCTTCAGCAGCTTTCCGATAAACAAACATTTCTTTTCTAGAATGGAGTCCCTCCTTTGGTTTATCCTGTCTTACAGAGTTTCAGTTTATCAGAGTGAGAAACAAACTGCTTAGCATTTTATGTCTTAAAAATCATGTTTATGAAGATACTGAAAAATGATATATGCATGTGTCATTTGTAGATGTACCCATTCCCAGTTACATTCACTCCTTAAATATGCTTTTTACCATCCTGTTTTTACAGCCAAGCAGAATTCTGAGTCATTCCCTATGCTGGCTTTGGAGAAGCAGTCACTCAGCCCAGAACTGTTTCCTGCTTGCAGGGTCCGTCACCTTTTAAAGAATGAACTTGAGTATAATGAAAAAAAAAAACAAAACAAAAAAAACCAAACCAACAACAACAGCAACAAAAACCCAAAACAGAAAAAAAACCCAAAAAAACAACCCAATCAAAAATACCAAATTAGCTTTCATATGCATATGTATCTGTGATTCAAAGCTATGGTTTTGGCAAAGAATGAAACTGAGAAGGCCAGTTTCAATAGGGTGGTTAAATTAACTGTTGCATATTATCTGGTGCTTTAAAAATACTTTAATCTTTGATTAAAGATATAGTTTTGCTGTCCTGTTTCATACTGGGAGGTGGGATGTTCCTCCTACTACATCATTAATGCCTTTATAGCACTCTGGATGTATAGTTTTAAGTTCCAGCCTTATTGTAATCCCATTTAAAACAAGGCTAACTCCAGTCTGGTGAGGCTTATCTTCCTTGACCTTCTTCTTAGACTGTGGTAGAAGCAATTCACAGCCTACAACTAAGAATACAGTGGCACACTGCAGTGGCTTTACATTTGTGTGGCAATGCTAATACTTACTTCTCTTACTTGCAGTCACACATTCCCACAGTCTGATCAGTACAGCTGTGTGCATGGCTGTTGTTTGTCCAAATCAGCAGAATGACCAGGTATAAGAATCTAAGTGACCTTTTTTATTTCCCTAAAGTACTAGCAGTCTTTCTATTGAATCAGACCTGGGAGAAGTGTTTTACCAGTAATAGGCTGGCATTATTTTAATGAAGTTCTGATTTTAAAGGTTAGAGATTACATTAGAACAATGTCGGTGACAGACTTTGGGGATACCAGTGTGAGCTATGTGCTGGAATCCAGTTAAGTTTCCATTTGTCTCTTTGAAAACTCTGCTGCTTTTAAAGCCATAATCAGACTTCTTGTTACTGGCCCAGGAAAACTATCCCGTAGCCTAAGTCAGACCAGTGAATGTTTGAGTACAAAACAAAGCCTTTTAAAAATCAGTAGTGTAAGATGTTGCTTATCTGGAGACTGCTGTTAGCAACAGGTAGTTTTATGTGCTTAATCACAAGCAAGTAAATCAAGCTTCACTTCTGACTTCTGGAAGTTACAGTCAACTTACGTTTATCATTTCCATTTGCTATTTAGACAAGCAATCTGCGAAATAATCACCAGGCCAATAAAATATTCAGTGTAGGGCTCACTTGATCACATGAATTGGATACTGCAACAGGTCAGATTTTATAGCAAGAGGCTGTTCTCTGATCTGGCTGAGGAGGTTGACTGCAGTTTTCTAGCTTCTGCAGATATGGTGGTGTGTTAGGATTCAGTCCTGAACTAAGTCCCTTAGTTGGCCAGGTTTTTTTCAGCACTGTGCTAAATAAGGTCTCCCTTAAGCTCCTCTAGGAGGAATAAAAGTGCGTCAGAAGTGTCATTATGATCTCAGCTTAGAGAAAAGGAGACTTTCACCTTTTCATAGTGTAAAATGAATGCATAGTAGATAAAATAAGTTCACAGGATTTATTCACATGAAATTATATGAGTTTCTTAATGCACCTTTTCTTTCTTTGCAGCTATTGGCTGACAAACAAGGTCCACATTAAACGACCCAGCACTGGTCTCCTCATGTATACACTTGCCACCAGATTTTGTGATGAAATTCACCTGTATGGATTTTGGCCATTCCCAAAGGATTTACATGGAAAACCAGTCAAGTATCATTATTATGATGATCTGAAGTATCGGTACTTTTCTAGTGCCAGTCCTCATAGGATGCCATTAGAGTTTAAAACATTGTATGTGTTACATAATAGAGGAGCACTTAAACTAACAACAGAGAAATGCGTACAGCAATAAAGCACATGTAAAGTACAATAAATACAGAATACCCATCTCATCATAAAGATGATGTGCAATGGCAGTGGGACCACAGTGGGGATTTGTTTCAATACCCACTAAGCCATTGGAAAAAGGTGTTATATTAGAAGTACATAACCAGCTATTATACCTGTAAAGTGCTATATAACTAAGCTATCTTGACTGCAAGGATTCAAGTAAGTGCCACTTTCACTAAGAACAAAGCTTGAATGTATACTCAGTAGTGTTTACAGGATGCAGTGACACATTCATCATGTATTAAAGAAGAAAAAGAACCTGCCAATTTGCCACTGTGATCAGACAACCTACAAAAGAATATCCAGTGGATGGAATATTTACTTGAGCAAATAAATCAGGCTTTGGCAGAAAATTTCATGATAGATTTGAGTAGAGAAAGTGAAGTCTGTAAGATCAAACAAATCAGTAAATGCCTTCAGTCAGAGAACTGTTTCTGATCTTGTATTATAACCTCAGCTTTTGTTGCTGTTTTTCTTATTGCCGTTGGTTGGGTTTTGTTGCTTTTAAATTTTGGAGTCCTTACAAGATTTCAAGCATGTTATAAGTAAATGTTTTTATCTTATGGAATTGTCTTAAGAAAAAAAGATCCATAAGCGTGGGAGGGTGGAGGGGAACATCAAATATTTTATCAAGTGTTATCATGTTGTATCCTGCTGTCATACAATCTTTAACATCCCGATTGTTTTTCTAGCTCCTGTTGTCAGTACCCATTACATGAAACCACGCAGATATCATTTTGATCTGACTTAAAGAGAAGTTTTTCTCTCCTGTACAGATTTGAAGACATACAAGAGGGTGCCCTTCTTTTCGGTGCCAAAGATACTCTTATAAACATTTTTTCCTTATCTTGGAGAAATTGTGTGGATTTCTATTTCTTTGCTGCTTAAGGGAACATGTTCTTTGTTATTTATATTTTTTAAGCATCTCAAAGCAAAGCCTCTTTACTGACTTTGCATATAGAATTCTTCAGAAAAATCTGCAGGAGTAAAGAAATTACTTCATACATTCAAATATATATGTGTATATATATACAGTTTTATTCCTGGTAGAAAGGAAAAGTCTAAAGAAACTCAGGTGACACTGGAACTAAAGAAAAAAAAGACCTAGCCAATTAATGGAAAAAACTGCAGATCATGCAATTCTTTGAAATTTCTAATGCTGTTAGGTGATCTCTTTATTTAATGTAACTCTTTTGTATCATCTAGATGTTCTGATGTGTAACTGACTGAAATATCACAGAGCTGCATTATCTCACAGTGGTTTTTTTGGATCAACAGTCTTGTTTATCCACAAAACCAAGAGTTCTTTCACTTCCTTCTTTCCAAAAAAAGAGAACAAGAAATTACAGGAGCATAGGAGAGGGTGGAGTATCAGTACAGCGTACATTAAGA